>NC_052148.1:21055630-21355630 GCF_902713615.1 Scyliorhinus canicula | reverse complement strand
CCATCACGAACCTGCCTCCCATCCATTGACTCCAGCTACACCTCCCGCTGCCTGGGGAAAGCGGGCAGCATAATCAAAGATCCCTCCTACCCGGCTTACTCACCCTTCCAACTTCTTCCATCGGGCAGGAGGTACAGAAGTCTGAGAACAGGTACGAACAGACTCAAAAATAACTTTTTCCCCACTGTCACCAGACTCCTAAATTACCCTCTTATGGACTGACCTCATTAACACTACACCCTGTATGCTTCATCCGATGCCAGTGCTTATGTAGCTACTTTGTATATCTTGTGTTGCCCTATTATGTATTTTCTTTTCTTCCCTTTTCTTCCCATGTACTTAATGATCTGTTGAGCTGCTCGCAGAAAAATACTTTTCACTGTACCTCGGTACACGTGACAATAAACAAATCCAAATCCAATCCAATCCAATCCGTCACTGTCTGAAAATATCTAGGAATGTTGGTGAGGGAGAACCCAAACACAACGGATCAGAGTGGGTAAGAACATAGCCTGGTGAACTCCTGTGTTAATGAAGAATGAGCATCAACCGTTACATCAAAGCGGCATTTCAGAAGAAATTGGAGCAGCTTTGGTGGGAGGCCATTGAAGGTAACTCATTTTGCCAAATCCTGTTCTGGACCTTGAACATGTGTAAATCAAGGACCGATTGATGTTAAGATCAGAGTTTCAATATCAGACTTCAGGCCACCGGTAAATCAGCAATGCCAGAAAACGTTCTAACCATGATAAGTGCCTGAACTTTAAAGGCGATAGATAATATGTGAGTTAAGGAAATAGTTTCAGCCAGTGGATGTTTTTATGACTGGAAGGCTGTTTCCAGTCGAGTTGCACAGGGCTCAGTACAAAGTTCCACGTTTTAAAGGTGGCGTCAGTGAGCGCTGGTGTGAACCTATGTTTGTTGCAGATGGGGGGTTTTGTCTGACATTTCGGTCAGGCCAAATTGCTGCCGTAGTTGGTTCCAGGTCTGCAGGGTTGTATCAATGATTGAAACTTAAGTGCAGCGGGCATGAATGTGGTTGAAAATGAAGCAGAATCACAGATTTATTTCGGCGCAGAAGGAGGCCATTTGGCCCATCGTATTTGGCCCAGAACGAAAAGTGGTGTGCTGGAAGATATCAATGTCAGGGGGGCAAAACATTGGCAAATGGAATTCAATCCAGAGAAGTATGTTTGTGAATTTGAGGAGGATTTTCTTTAAATCTGGTAAGCAGAAAACTCATTGGAGATACTCAGGAAACAAATTTAATCCAGTCGTAATGATCTGCTAGGCTACGCATTGCGGTCTTTTACTCAGGTCGTGGTAAATAGAGTTTTGGGGATAGAGTTTTCTCTTTGGCAGGTCTATCAACTGCAACGCCAGGGTCGCAAGTCAGGTTCAAAGAAGATAAACACTTTGGAAAGGGACCAAAAGGATCATCTGTTGCCTAGGCCAGGGTTGCAGTTGCTTCTACTGCTGCTTCCATTCAATAAAGTTGCCTTCCTGAAAGCAAATGTTCAGGAAGAGCTGCATTCAGTGCAAGTGTCTGAGCTTTAACAAGGGATAACAAAGGGGAGGACTAGGCCGAAACATGGCATCAGCTGTGAAGAAGGTGGAGAGGTAGTTGGGAAATCTTCCATGCCAATGAGAATAACATGAATTGCTTTACTGGCATTGATGGAGGAGTTGGACAGGGAGACGTTGAACTGCACATGGAACGCTCCACAGATGAATATTCGGTCTGGGAGCGGGACCCCGATGTCAGACAAAACATCAATTATGGCCAGAGGGTGGTCTGACCGTCCAATGAGGACAGCAGGCGGGTTCTCCAAGCTGGAAGGTTGAGGAAGAGGCCCTCCAATAGCGGTGCAGAAACATTGAATGTGTTGATTCTAATCTTGCAAAATTCCCAGATTACGGAAAGGTGCCAGCAGACTAGAAAACCTCATATCATCAAAAGACATGGAGACAGAAAGCAGGAAACTCTCGACCAGTTAGCCTAACATCTATCATGTTAGAATCCACTTTTAAGGCAGTAGCATCAGGCCATTTAGAAAATCATAATACTTTCAGGGAGTTTTGTGGAAAGGAAATCGCGTTTGAAAAATTTATGGAGGTTCTTTGAGGATGCAACAAGCAGGGCGGATAACGGTGAATCAGTGGGTGCAGTGTTTTTGGATTCCCAAAAGGCATTTAATAAGTTGCCACACAGAAGATGATTGCAAAAAATAAGATCTCATGGTGTTGGAGGAAATATATTAACATGGATAGGGGACAGGCGAACGGGAGGAAGAGAGTCGGGGTAAATGGGTAATTTTCAGGTTGACGGGGGCAGCACGGTGGTGCAGTGGGTTAGCACTATTGCCTCACGGCGCCGAGGTCCCAGGTTCGATCCCAGCTCTGGGTCACTGTCCGTGTGGAGTTTGCACATTCTCCCCGTGTTTGTGTGGGTTTCTCCCCCACAACTCAAAGATGTGCAGGCTCGGTGGATTGGCCACGCTAAATTGCCCCTTAATTGGAAAAAAAATGAATTGGGTACTCTAAATTTATTTATTTTTTTAAAATTCCGGTTGACAAACAATTGACAAACGGTTGACAGCAATCAGTGTTGACACCTTAACTATTTATGATCTATATTAGTGATTTAGATGAAGGTAACAGTTATATTGTAGCCACATTTGCTGATGATTCAAAGGTAGGTAGGAAAGGAAGTTGTGAGGGGGTTACAAAGGTCAAATTTATCCGCCAGTCCCTGCCGGTGGAATATTCCGACCCTGTTGACAGTGACCCACTACCACAGGTTTCCCGGCGGCGGAACGTGTGAACAACGGGAAGACTCGTTGACAGCAGCAGGAGTGGATGAGCCCGCCACCAGCCAATGGCAAGCCGCCTCTTCCATCGCAAAACATGCTGGGCGAGGGCAGAAAATCCCACCGATGGGAGCAGTTTTGAGCCTGCACTAGCTGTACGTGGGATCGCTGATGTGGGAGGAAAATCCAGAGAGTATAATTTCCCGATTTTCCATGCCTCTTGCCGGTACTGTCAAGAGGTTCATGCCTACAAAGAGTGAAACCCCATTTTAATGTTTTTGAGTACATTTCAATGTTACCCACCCTTCGCCACGTGATGCCCCTAAGTGAATATTCAAACCTCGCCGACATGACACAACATCAGCGAGATTTACAACAGCTATTTGAAGATGTGAATCAGTTGAGGGCATTTCCCACCCCCACCCACCCTACGGTAGGTGCAATTATAAGTATAGCCCCCGGGAGGGACAGGGACCTGCCCTGGCACTGCCCCTTGGCACAGGTTGGCACATCCAGGTTGGCAGAGTACCAACCCGACAGTGCCAATCTGTACTAAGGGACAGTGCCCCGGGGCAGTGCCGGGATGGGCCTTCTGGGAGCCACATGGGCGGGGGGGGGGGGGGGGGGTTTCCGCTTTGTGTGGTGGAAGAGAGAGCGGCATGGCCATTCAGAACAAAGCTGCAGACACGGGGGTGGGGGTTAGCGGGCACTGAGTTGGGAGCTTTCAGGAATGGAGGCGGAGCAGGTAATGAGCGGGAGAATACTGGCGATACTTCCAGGGTCACGGTGGCAGGGTAGTGAGCCCCTGGTGATTGTGCAGGGGAAGGCGGGGGACTTCGGCATGGTTGGAGTAAGGGGCGGGACAGTAGATTTTCAGTTCTGATCAGTGTGCCCCGTTCTTTGTGGTGCTGGCCTTGCCAGTTCTATCATAGAATCATAGAATTTACAGTGCAGTAGAAGGCCATTTGGCCCATCGAGTCTGCACTGGCCCTTGGAAAGAGCACCCTACCTAAGCCACACCTCCATCTTATCCCTATAACCCAGTAACCCCACCTAACCTTTTTGGACACTAAGGGCAATTTAGCATGGCCAATCTACCTAACCTGCGCATCTTCGGACTGTGGGAGGAAACCGGAGCACCCGGAGGAAACCCACGCAGAGACGGGGAGAACGTGCAGACTCTGCACAGACAGTGACCCAAGCCAGGAATCGAACCTGGGATCCTGGAGCTGTGAAGCAACTATTCTAACAACTGTGCTACTGTGCTGCCCACTATCAGCGCCATCCCCCTCCTCCCACCCGTGGCAACAATCCCGCGCACTAATTTTCTTTACGCAGAGAGACTCAAGATCTGGAGTGAAAACTGACCAGTGCAGCTACAGAGCTGCACAAGATTTCAGTCTGAACCTGACACTTTGAAATGAATTTGGTAAGATTCCGCTCGCTGATTCTGCAAAGGGATAAAAGCTAAGCTGAGGGAATGGTCAAAAACTTAGCAGACGGATTTGGATTTGTTTACTGTCATGTGTACTGAGGTACAGTGGAAAATATTTTTCTGCGAGCAGCTCAAACAGATCATTTAGTACATGAAAAGAAAAGGAAAATACATAATAGGGCAACACAAGGACCACAATGTAAATGCATAGAAAATATGAGGTTGGCCCTTTGTGGAAGGAATAGAAAATCAGAATATTATTTAAATGAAGAGACCATAGAATACTGTTAACGTGGGATCTCGGTGTCCTTGCACATGAATCACAAAGGTCAGCATACAAGGGCATTAAGTAATTGGGAATGTAATTGGAGGGCAGCATGTGGCGTGGTGATTAGCACTGGGACTATGGCACTGAGGACCCGGGTTCCATTCCTAGCCCTGGGTCACTGTCCGTGTGGAGTCTGCACAATCTCCCCCACAACCCAGGTTAGGTGGATTGGCCACGCTAAATTGCCCTTTAATTGGAAAAAAAAAATAATTGAGTACTCTAAATAAAAAAAAAGGAATGTGATTGGAATGTTAGCCTTTATTGCAAGGGGGGTAGAGTATGAAAATAGGGAGTCTTGCTATGACTGTACAGGGTACTGGTGAGATAGCACCTGAAGTACTGTGTACGGTACTGTGGAAAGTGGGGAGGTGGTGGCACAGTGGCATTGTCACTCTAGTAAACCAGAGACCCAGAGTAATGTTCTGGGGACCCAGGTTCAAATCCCGCCACTGCAGATGGTGAAACCTGAATTCAATAACAATCTGGAATTAAAAGTCTAACGACCATGAAACCATTGCCAATTGTCGTAAAAATTCATCTGGTTCACTAATGTCCTTCAGGGAAGAAAATCTGCCGTCCTTACCTGGTCTGGGCTACATGTGACTCCAGATCCACAGCAATGAGGGATGCCTAAGTCCCATGAACGGATAATTTAAAAAAAAGATTCAGATTCTTTGCTTCAGGTGAGACTTTTTGTGACAGAGGGTTCACAAGGCTGATTCCTGGGAGTGTTTCTAATTTCTTCATGTGAGTATCACTGGCTGGGCCAGTACTTATTCCCCATTCTTGATTTGCTCGTGAAATGACCGGCTTGCGAGACCATTTAAGAGTCAACCACATTGCTGTGGATCTGGAGATACTGGAAGATATTTATTTAATTCAAATTTCACCATATGCTGTGGTGGGATTCGAACCCAGGATCCCAGAGCATTATCTTGGGTCTTTGAATGATTAGCCCAGTGACAATACCACTGAGCCACCGGATGAATGGGTTTGCCTTATGAGGAAAGGGTTTCCCATTTAAGACAGAAATGAAGAGGAATTTCTTCTCTCAGAAAATCATTCGGGTTTGGAATTCTTCTCAAACAGTGGAGGGTCAGTGAATGTGTTATAATAATAATCTTTATTGTCACGAGTAGGCTGACATCAACACTGCAATGAAGTTACCATGAAAATCCCCCAGTCGCCACATTCCGGCGCCTGCTCGTGTACACGGAGGGAGAATTCAGAATCTCCAAATTACCTAACAGCACGTCTTTCAGGACTTGTGGAAACCGGAGCATCCACAGGAAACCCAAGCAGACAGGGGGAGAATGTGCAGACTCCGCACAGACAGTGACCCAGCCGGGAATCGAACCTGGGACCCTGGCGCTGTGAAGCTACAGTGCTATCCACTGTGCTACCGTACCAGGTTGAGTTGGACAGAATTTTTGAATTACAAGAGAGTCAAAGGTTATGGGGGCAGGCAGGAAAGTGAGCGAAGGCCTCAATCAGGTTAGCCATGCATCTCGGAGCAGGTTTGAGGGACTGAATGGCTTACTACTCCTATTTCTGAATTATGATCTCTCCAGCACAGTGGCAGGGTGCTGAATGCATAGAACATAGAACATTACAGCGCAGTACAGGCCTTTCGGCCCTCGATGTTGCGCTGTCCTGTGAAACCCCTCTAAAGTCCCTCTACACTATTCTCTTATCGTCCATATGCCTATCCAATGACCATTTGAATGTGTTTAGTGTTGGCGAGTCCACTACTGTTGCAGGCAGTGCATTCCACGCCCTTACTACTCTCTGAGTAAAGAACCTACCTCTGACATCTGTCCTATATCTATCTCCCCTCAATTTAAAGCTATGTCCCCTCGTGCTAGACATCACCATCCGAGGAAAAAGGCTCTCAATGTCCACCCTATCTAATCCTCTGATCATCTTGTATGCCTCAATTAGTCAAATGCAGTCAAAGGAGAAAGATGATGTCTCCACCTTATGGCACATTCAAAAAATGTTTAAAAAGTAAAATCTCCAAACAGGTCAAAGTGGCACTGCGGAGGGGCAACCCCTGCCACTGGCAATCTGTGGTCGCCACCAGGGACCTTTAGAAATTGCAGCTGCGGGGGAAGGGAGAGTTTAAAAGGCATATTGGAGCACTGTCCCACTGATCTGCCACCACAATGTCACCTCCTCTCACTGGCTGTGTTTGATCTCTGCATCGGCTCTGCCTGCCAACTGACACAAGAGAGGGGCCTTATTGGGCCATAAAATAAACCTTTCTTGGCTACCTGCTGTTTGCAGGCTGATAGCCAGATGGCCTTCACTCTGCCTTGGCCTCCTTCTGAATGGATTGGTGAAATGAAATGAAAATCGCTTATTGTCACGAGTAGGCTTCAATGAAGTTACTGTGAAACGCCCCTAGTCGCCACATTCTGGCGCCTGTTCGGGGAGGCTGTTACGGGAATTGAACCATGCTGCTGGCCTGCCTTGGTCTGCTTCAAAAGCCAGCGATTTAGCCCAGTGTGCTAAACCAGCCCCTGGTGCAGGACAATGCAGGCTAACTGGGGACAGCCATTCACAGTCACTGCTCCCCCCCCCCCCCCCACTCCCCCTCCTCTAGGGGCTTCGAAACTCCAGCCCCAGCAACCGATTCCCTCACTCACCATGGAGACATCTGGCTGGTCCAGTAAACAGCTGATGTCATGATGTTTCAAGAACCGCTCGAGGTATGCTTTGCTGCAATTGCTGAATATTGGATTCATCATCCACCTGCACAAAAGAGAGCACATTTTCTAAGGGGAAAAAATTACGTGAGGAAAACTGAGGCATTCACTAAATACGCTTCAATCAATTTTTTTTAAACAATCATTCTTGGAGGGGTTCAAAGCATGGTATCAGAGGTGAGGGGCTCGAGTTATCTGGTCAGATTGGAGAAGCCAAGCTGCTTCTCTTTAGAACAGAGAAGGTTAAAAGGAATTCTTTTCCCCTTTACTCTTTCAGGGATTGTGGGAAAGGTGGCCAGCATTTGTTGTCCATACCTGACTGCCCATGAACTGAGCGGCTTGCTAAGCCATTTCTGAGGGCAGCTGAGAATCAACCACACATTATAACAATAGAACATAGAATATACAGTGCAGAAGGAGGCCATTCGGCCCATCGAGTCTGCACCGACCCACTTAAGCCCTCACTTCCACCTAATCCCCATAACCCAATAACCCCATCTAACCTTTTTTGGTCACCAAGATCAATTTATCATGGCCAATCCACCTAACCTGCACATCTTTGGACTGTGGGAGGAACGGAGCACCCAGAGGAAATCCACGCACACAGTGGGAGAACGTGCAGACGCCGCACAGACAGTGACCCAGCAGGGAATCGAACCTGGGACCCTGCAGCTGTGAAGCCACAGTGCTACTTGTGCTACCGTGCTGCCCAATAGTAACTTATCAAAGGAATAAACTTTCAATAGGGAACGAAAAAAGGGCTAATGTAATCAAGAGATATGAAAATAGGGCAGACAGTGGCGTAGTTGTATTGTCACTGGACTAATAAAACAGAAACCCAGGGGAATTCTCTGGAAACCAGGGTTTGAATCCCACCACGGCAGATGGTGAAATTTGAAATCAAGAAAAATCTGGAATTGAAGTCGAATGATGACCATGAAACCATTGTCAATTGTCGTTAAAAACCCATCTGGTTCACTAGTGTCCTTTACAGAAGGAAATCAACCATCCTTCCCTGATCTGGCCTACATGTGACTCCAGACCCACAGCAATGTGGTTGATTCTGAACTGTCCTCTCAAGGGCAATTAGGGATGAACAAATTTAAAAAAGGAAAGTGGAGTGGCACTGGCTGTGTTGCTCTTGTAGCGATTGGTGGGAACTCAATGGCTGAATTGCCTCCCCCTGTGCTGTAACAATTCTATGATCCTAAGGTATAATTCTTCTTGCATAGTTACATAAACTGTTGGCTGAAGTATTCTTACTGTTTGACTCTGGGTCCCATTGATCATGTTCATTTGGTTTGAATGACAGTCTTCTCATTGGGTGTTATTCCCCCACTCAGACTTCACATTACAGCAGAGGTGACTTCTGCCAGTAATAGGTAACGGTAAAGTCGCCAGAGTCCCAGATGGCCATAGGCTGCTTTCCCCTTTGAGGGGGAGAGCTGACTGGTGATGATTTGACCTGAGGATCACCACACCTCAGATGAGGGTCAAGGTTGAGAAGACGAGACCTTCATGAATAACCTCAACCGCTCCGGTGCTGTCAGATTGCTGGCAAAGCCACATTCTGATGGCGTGTCTGCTGTGTGGAATGGAATCTTAACAGGCTTTACAGGGCTTCCAATGGAGTCACATGCTGGTCCAGCTCAGCTTATTCCCTCATGAGAGTTAAGACGCATAACCCTGGGGAGAGAAGGAATCAATAGCACTACCGTCAACACCAACTTGACGCATGTGATGATAAATATGATGCCTTTTTATTGCAAGAGTCTGGGTCCTCCTACCTCCATTTACAACAGGGCTCTTTACAATTAGTAGTTTCTTTTGCATTCAAATGGAGATAAGCCAAATGTGCTGGGCATCGTGTTCATCATATTGACATTATGTGTCAATGGAATAATGGTCCTGCTAATTGAGCTACTTTCACTATTGCTGAGTGGAGGCACAGTCACTTACATAAAGAACAGCCACTGCGCTTTAAAAGATACCTCACCGTGCAAAGTGATTTGAGGCTTCTCAGCCGATGGATAAGGTACTACCTGAGCGCATGATTTGGCACATGATGGGGGGGTCATTTTAACTTTAGCCGATAATCGGGGCACTCAATGAAGGCGGCGAAAATGAAAACCAGGAGAGGTTTACGAGTAGGCTGCTTATTTGATATTGCAGATCAGCCATTGACCCGGAAAATGACCCAGATTGGTTTGTACATAATTGTTACAAGAAAACAATTTTTAATTATTTCTGATGAATGATCGTCAAAAGTTCATCGAACAGAATGAGGATAAATGTTAATTGTCCTTACATAGCTGATATCGCCAGCAAGCACCTCCCAGAGGTGACAAGGCATTGACAAGTGGATGTGTCATGATGCATTCCCAGATTGTGACCTATCTCATGAGCAATATATTTCGCCACTTCTCTGGTGCTAGCCCGCGTACCCTGCAGATGCAATGAAAAAATGGCATTCATTAGCATGACACATAAAGCAACAGCTCCACCTTGATATCATCTTCACGTACAATGTGAATTCATCGACAGAATCCTGGAGGTTTACGGTACAAAACAACGCATTCCAATCACTCTTTAGTCACGTAATCAAAACAAATTGACGAGTGTGGGCATCAACATAAAGAAGTAAAAAAGAGAAATGGGGTGCATAGAGTGAGAGCGCTGCACAGTAATAGAGAAAGGAGCAGTACCATGTTAGATAGGAGCAGACTAAGGAGGATTACAAGAAATGCAAAGATAGGATTACAATGCACTTGAGGAAAGATATGAAGGACCTTGAGGTTTACCAGGGATGGGGTAGGGTGTGGGGTGGGGGGTGGTTTAATAACAAGGTTAGGTTGGAAAGGCAGGGGCTGTTTTCCTTGGAGCAAAGGAAATTGCGGGGAGATTGAATAGAGGTGTACAAAATTATGACAGGTTTGGACAAGGTCGCCAAGGAAAAGCTCTTCCCATTAATTGACTTTATTAAGATTACGCGATACCGATTTAAGATATCGGGTGGGAAATGCAGGGGGAAATGCAGAAGAACCTTTTTACACAGTGAGTGGTAATGGCCTGGAATTCGCTGCCCACCAGGGTGGATGAGGCAGAAACAGTCAATGACTTCAAAAGGAAATGGGATGGACACTTGAAGGAAATAAGAGTTACAGGGACTGAGTGAGAGAGCGAGACTGACTGACTTGCTCTGGGTGGAGCCGGCATGAAATCGAAGAGCCAAATGACCTCCTTCTGTGCTGTTAATGATTCTATCTTTCCAATGTCACCGTCCCACTCTCCCCCCTTCAACCTCTCTTCCTCTATTTCAAATATCTCTTCAGAGATGTCAATGACGCTGCCTTATTAACTCCCAGTGTTTCAACAGCCCTCTGTGGAAATAAACATTTTGAGAACATTTCTCACTGACAATGTTAAACTGATCTCGTCACAGACTCGCAGAGGAAACACTCGAAGTACCTGTTTAAAACTATTCATTGTTTAGACAAATCGGTATTTCTGTTGTCATACAAGGCAAGCAATGAGCCTGTGTCAAATCGCAGCGGTGATTTATTTAACTAAGAACTTCATATACAGAACAGTACAACTACTCCACAGGCCCAGGCCCTTCGACTCCCAAGCTAACTCTGACCAAATACCAACAGCCAGGTCCGTGCCCAAATGCCTGATGGCTAACATTCACACATTCCGATCTCCATAGGCTCCAGTGGCCCACCACGTGACCCGTGAAGAATCACCCCTTAAAGGGACTACGTTACCACAATTTCTTTTTAGCCTTCTCCTAACCAGTACAATAATCACTTTAGATCTTAATTTTCACCATACTTGACCAATGGTACATATTTCTTTTCTCCCTGATAGCTGTTAAATGAGAAGAGTTTCAATGTCTTAATCCAATTGCAAGTGGGAATATACATTTGGCACAGAACTGGTTGTAATTCTGCTCGATTTGGCAATCCTATAGTGAGAGGAATCACGAGATTAACAGCTGCGAGAATTGTCACACTCTCGTAATGTTAGTGTTTGGAAAGGGGGAAGCTAAGAGAGCTGCAGCTGCATCTGACCCATGCTTAATACAATTCTATATCTAACCATCGTAATAATTGAGCTGTGCTATTTCTGATCCTAGTATATTTAACTTCTGCTACAACTGACCTTTGGATTCATTCTTGGGACGTAAGCATTGCTGGCAAAGGTTATTATTTTTGCCCATCCCTAATTGCCTTTCATTCAGTGATGGTGAGCTGCCATCTATATGCTCTAACTTGCGATACATCTGTAGCTACTATGTACCATCTTCGTCAATGTTTTATCTGACGCATGCTATAGCTCACATTATCTGATCCATGTTATATCTATTTTACACATTAGCTGATTCACGCTCACATCTGATGCCGACTTTATATGATTCTGATTGTACCTGATCCACATTTTATCGATCCACACTTTGGGTATGATTCTCTGGCCCCCCCACAGCTGTGTGTTTCTTGGCGGCAGGAGGCAGCCCACCATTGGCCGCCAGCGGGATCCTCTGGTCCCGGCGCTGTCAATGGGATTCCCATTGAATCCACCCCACGCTGTTGGGAAATCCGCGGCGGGGATTCGCCATCAGCGGGACCGAAAAATTCCACCGGCGTGAACAGCCGGAAGATCTCCTCCTTTGTCTGATTCAGGTTGTATCAGGTCTACACTTTACCCGATTTGTTCTGATGCACACTGTATTATATCCATGAATTCCAGAATTGTTACAGCTTAGAAGGAAGCCATTAGGCCTAATGTGTTTGCACCAGCTCTCTAAACGAGCAGCATGATTTAGTGCCGTTTCCCTGCCTTTTCCCCTTACCCGTGCACATTGTTTCTATCCAGGTAATAACCTAATGCTCTCTTGAATATCTCGGTTGAACCAGCCTCCACCACACTTCCAGGCAGTGCATTCCAGACTCCAACCACTCGCTGTGTGGAAAAGTCTCAATATAAATGGTCCCTGGATTCGGTGTCTCAGACAATGATCACGCCTGTTCTATATCGGACCTTAATGCTGATACAAGGTGCTTCATTCGCCCACATTCACCTCAACATGCACAAAACTTCATCCAAAAGATCTTCCTGTGCAAAATACCTGGACAACTCCTCCGCTCCTCTCCTTTGAGCACATAGCATTCAGGTATGCTTCCCCTAGCGACATTCGAAAAGGCACACCACTGGAGGAAAAATAAATAAAGGGGAGAGTTGTTTAGTGAAAAGGCAAACAAAGTTTGATATAAAGCAGTATTGGCAGCAAGACACCCCCCTTTAAATAGCGTTGGAAATGTTAATATCTCCAAATACTTTTCATTTGGTCAGCAACCACAAGACTGAGGACACAGATCTACTGCGACCAGCCTGTCTTAATACTGTAGAAAATGTAAAGCAACAGCTCCCCTCAGTGGTACATCACTGTAGAGCCCAAAAACATCCCACAACATTTATTACCATCTCAATTCAAAAAGCATGGTAATGGAGATTGACATGCATTCCCCTGCACTGCTCTCCCACAGTAACTTGAGGAGATGGAGAGAAAGGTGTTAAGTGAGGGAAATTATCGAGGTCTGTGGGAGCTGAAGAGAACCAAGGGATATGGGGATGGGGTAAAAAAGTGGAGTTACGAGATCAAAGAGAATGTGGGGAAGGGCATTTCTGGATGCCAGCAATGTAAGATGGTTACCAAGAAATCCAGTCGGGAATTCAAAAGAAACCTCTTTATCCAAAGAGTGGCAAGAATGTGAAACTTGTTACCAACAGGGAGTATAGGTGCATTTAAGGGGAAGCTGGATACGTATATAGAATCATAGAATTTACAGTGCAGGAGGAGGCCATTCAGCCCATCGAGTCTGCACCGGCTCTTGGAAAGAGCACCCTACCCAAGGTCAACACTTCCACCCTATCCCCATAACCCAGTAACCCCACCCAACACTAAGGGCAATTTTGGACGCTAAGGGCAATTTACATGGCTAATCCACCTAACCTGCACATCTTTGGACTGTGGGAGGAAACCGGAGCACCCGGAGGAAACCCACGCACACACAGGGAGGATGTGCAGACTCCGCACAGACAGTGACCCAAGCCGGAATCGAACCTGGGACCCTGGAGCTGTGAAGTGATTGTGCTATCCACAATGCTACCGTACATGAGGGTGAAGGGAATTTAGGGGTAAGGTGACGGATTTAGATGGGTGAATGCTCGAATGAAGCGTGAACACCAGCATGGACTGTGTATCCTAGGTAATCCTATGCATGATCAGTCACGATCTTATTGAATGGTGGAGCAGGTTTGAGGGGGCCACATGGACATAAAGGAATGGGAGGGGGCTCATTTGGAGCATAAACAACAATTGTTTCTGTGCGGCACATATACTATGGCTGGGATGTTCCGACACTGCTATGGTGGGACCCGCCATGGGGAATGCGGCAAGCCGGCCAAAAATCCATTGACTTTCGGCCAGATCTGACGATCCCAGCTGCCAGATGGGCTAGGGAATTCTGCCCTGTGTAATTGAAGAGCGTGGGTAATACTTTGCTGACTTTGGGAGCGGTTTGTGCATTACAATGGGTGCTTTCAGGGCTGTGACATGCCCAGTGACCGTAAAGATTCCTACCCAACGATGCCAGTCTAAACCCAGCAGCCAGGTCATTCTACAATGGCACAGACCCACAATTACCTGATAAGCTGGGCGTTATCATGATGCTTCCTTGGCACAAGCTCTTTGCTTCTCCATTTCATAAAGTTTAGCAGAGCCTTTGAGGTATCCCGGCTGGAGCTAATCTTATTTTCATTTGTCCAGATTTCTATGCCAACAAGAAAAATCTGGATATTTAACTCCTTGTGGTAGATCTGAAAAAGACAGAATTCCAACAGTGGGCTTAAAACCTGCAAATCCCCCTGAGAAATTCTCACTCAGGCTTTCCGTCGCGACTCCCCTTCATCACATCATCAATGTCGCGGCCGTGCCCATTCCTCCATCACGCCCCCTCACTCTTCCACTCGTTTGGAAGCACGGGCAGCACGGTAGCATGGTGGTTAGCATAAATGCTTCACAGCTCCAGGGTCCCAGGTTCGGTTCCCGGCTGGGTCACTGTCTGTGCGGAGTCTGCACTTCCTCCCCGTGTGTGCGTGGGTTTCCTCCGGGTGCTCCGGTTTCCTCCCACAGTCCAAAGATGTGCAGGTTAGGTGGATTGGCCATGATAAATTGCCCTTAGTGTCCTAAAAAAAGTAAGGTTAAGGGGGGTTGTTTGGGTTACGGGTATAGGGTGGATACGTGGGTTTGAGTAGGGCGATCGTTGTTCGGCACAACATCGAGGGCTGAAGGGCCTGTTCTGTGCTGTACTGTTCTATGTTCTATGTTCTATGTTTTCAAACTCTACTTCCTTCACTGAACTCTCCATTTCAGTCCCGTGGTGTTTTCACTGACAAGTGCGCTATCTAAATCCAAATAGTTATGGATAGTATTGCTCTCAAGCACCACCGTGAAAGGCCCCATCACTACAAGGACTCCAGCAGTTCAAGATGAAGGTCCACCCACACCTTAACTGGGTTGGGCAATACATTCTGGAGACAAAATTCCTTTGTTAGAGACACTCGCATCCTGTGATCAAAAACTTTATTGTCTTTGCGGAAAGGGAAGGCTCATTGAGGATTTTTTCACAGCGCAAATTACAGAGGCAACCGGTTGCCATGGTTTTATTGAATGGAAGATTGTTGTGCGAAACTTTAAGTGCCTAGTGACCTACAGTGGTAGCACTTGGTAATTACAGAAAGTGAGGCAGCACTTAGCATGATTCTGAGCAGGAGACATGAGATTGTGAAATGTGCTTGACTGCACTCTTGGTCGATTGCCCTATCGCTGTAGATATGTTCTTCCCAACTCCGTGAAGGATTGCACTGTTTTTTTGCAATGAAAATAAGTGTTTATGGAAAATGTAAAAAAGTTTGCATGGCTTGGTTCTTAATGCCCGGATAACTTTTCTCTCTGCTCGCTCTCGGGAACCCAACATTCACCTTACATTCAAGGCAGTGAAATCAAAACCCAGGACAGTCTCCTACACAAACCCAGGCCCTCAACTCCATAAAACAATTGCTCCTCTCTTCCTCTTTTAAAAATCTTTTAAAACCCAAGTTTTTTTTTAATAAACATTTTATTGAGGTATTTTTGGTATTATAGCAACAGCAAAATAAACAATGTGCATTAAACTATAAACATAGTGCAAAAGCCGTCTCCCTCCCTTACGGGTCCCACCTTTATTAACCCCCTACTCTAAGCTAAACTAACCGCACCACCCCTTCTGCTGACGAACAGTTGCCACCTCCGGACGAACCCTAATATTGACCTAATCTAGCCATGTCCGATAGCCAGGTCTCCGACTTCGGGAGCTTTGAGTCCCTCCAAGCTAATAGTATCCGTCACCGGGCTATCAGGGAAGCAAAGGCCAGAACATCTGCCTCTTTCTCCTCCTGGATTCCTGTGTCTTCCGTCACCCCGAAAATCACCACCTCTGGACTCAGCGCCACCCTTGTTTTTAACACCATGGACATGACATCTGCAAACCCCTGCCAAAATCCCCTAAGCTTCGGACATGCCCAGAACATGTGGACACGGTTCACTGGTCCTCCCGCACATTTTGCAAACCTGTCTTCCACCCCAAAGAATCTGCTCATCCGGGCACCTCATGTGAGCCCGGCGAACGACCTTAAATTGTATCAGGCTGAGCCTGGCACATGTTGCGGACGCGTTGACTATACTCAACGTGTTCACCCATTGACCATCCTCTATCTCTCCTCCTAACTCCTCCTCCCACTTGCGCTTTAGCTCCTCGGTCCGCATCTCCTCTGACCCCATAAGTTCCTTGTAAATGTCAGAGACGCTTCTCCTATCCACCCTCTGGAAACCATCCTGTCCTGAATCCTCCTTAGTGGTAGGAGCGGGAAGGTTGCCACCTGTTTACGTAGGAAGTCCCACACCTGCAGGTACCTGAATTTGTTTCCCCTCGCCAACCCAAACTTCTCCTCCAACGCCCTCATACTCGGAAAGCTCCCCTCGATAAACATATCCCCCATCCTCTCAATCCCTGCTCTCCGCCATATCTGAAACCCCCCATCCATACTTCCTGGGGCAAACCGGTGATTATTACAGATTGGGGGCCAGACCGATGCTCCCTCTGCTCCCACATGTCTCCTCCATTGCCCCCAGACTCTCAGGGCCGCCACCACCATGGGGCTGGTGGAGTACCGTGCAACCCAAGTTTTCTTTTAATAAATTTAGAGTAATTTTTTTTCCATTTAAGGGGCAATTTAGCTTGGCCAATCCACCTACCCTGCACATCTTTGGGTTGTGGGGGTGAGACCCTTGCAGACACGGGGGGAATGTGCAAACTCCACATGGACAGTGACCCAGGGCTGGGATCGAACCCGGATCCTTGCCACCGTGAGGCAGCAGTGCTAAAGACTGTGCCACCGCGCCATCCCTAAAACCCAGGTTTTGTAAGGACGAACAGGTCCACACTGAGTTGGTCGGGAAAAAGAGAACTTACTTTATTTCACAATTGTCTATTGTGTACAGTTTCAGTAGCTCCTTACTGGGCTTTCACTAGGCGGTGCCTTGCTGGCCCACTCTATTTATACCAAGTCAAGTGAACATTGTTAAGGGTCCCCCACCCCATTATCGGGGAGCCCATATTCTGCAAGCTCCGCGGGGTGGTGAAGCACCCCTACCCTGTAAGGCCCTTGCAGGTTATAACACCAAGGTTGGCTGTTTTGAGTTAATTATCTTTTGCCATACCCCTTACTCTTTCCATCCTTAGTGGGGTGCTGTGTGCACTTTGACCTTTCACCTGGACTGCCCAGTAAGGAAGGCATTGTTTCTCTTACCTGATTAACATGATGTGCAAGAGTAATCAATCGCTCCTGAGTCTTTCTGAGGTCCCCTTCATTTTGCATGAACTGTGAAAAGACAAGATGATAGCGAGTGGTTAGGATGTGCTTACGAACAGAATGTCAGTAATGAACTTTTGAAAATTGGTCAAACGGTTTTTGTAATGTTCTCTTTTCTCTTTACCCTCCTCCTCTGAAGGGTTTGTCTCACTATTAGGTTTAAAACTAGACCGTTATTTTTGGGAGGGTGGGCAGGAAATAAGTTCAATAAGCCCAAGGGAAGGCTGGGATTTCCCCACCCCACTCCCCGTGGCAGGTTCTCCCGTGGCCTATGCAGCCTGTCACTGACCACCAGCGGCATCCCGTCAAAGCCTACGTGCTTTTCCCTGGCTCGCCCGCACCACCATTGCTGGGGAACCAGCCACAGGTGGTCAACTTCGACAGGACTGGATGTTGGGCAGCATGATAGCACAGTGGTTAGCACAGTTGCTTCACAGCTCCAGGGTCCCAGGTTCGATTCCCGGCTTGGGTCACTGTCTGTGCGGAGTCTGCACGTTCTCCCTGTGTCTGCGTGGGTTTCCTCCGGGTGCTCCGGTTTCCTCACACAGTCCAAAGATGTGCAGCTTAGGTGGATTGGCCATGCTAAATTGCCCTTAATGACCAAAAAGGTTTGGTGGGGTTACGGGGTAGGGTGGAGGCATGGGCTGAAGTGGGGGCGCTCTTTCCAAGGGCCCGGCAGACTCGATGGGCCGAATGGCCTCCTCCTGCACTGTAAATTCTATGATTCCCACCTGTGGGATGGGTCTGAAAATCCCACCCAAAATCTCCTACATTTCTAATGTATCACCATATTTTGCAATTCTATATCTCTCTGGGATCATATCCAAAGAGCCATTTTGCAGTTGCCCATACAAACTGCAGTCGGAAACGTGCACGACCATTTAATGATTATATTGTTTATATATTGGTATGCTTTCTTTCCCCTCCCTTTGGAGTATGATGGAGATAAGTGTTGGAAAAATTTTAAAGGCTGATCTCAGCTACATGAATGCTCCTTCTGTGGGCAACAAGTCATGGAGTAAGGCTTGAACCCACTGCTTTAAACCCACAGCCCTCGGGCGCAATTTACGGGCCGCATTGCGCTGGAATCGGGACGGGCGCAGCCAGTAGATCCCCAGAGAGGCCTCCCCCGATGGGATTCCCGATGGGCGTTACATCTCGCGAGATCTAACCAGATCTCGCAAGACGTCGCTATCTAGACCCGCCCACAATGGGCCGGACCCAATCTCTCTCGGTTAAGTGTGTTTAGAAAACCACTTCAACTCTACTGACACCGCATCGATCGGCCAGCCGCATCTATCGGACTCACCGAGGAGATCCCAGCTGAGTGTCCATTAGTACTGGTCCCCACAAATGGCGACCAGATGTACTGGCACTACCAAAATGTATAAGTTTGCAAAAACAAAGCTCCCTATCTGTCGTGGAAAATTAGGTCATAGTCTCATAAATCCTGTCCTGAACTAAGTTGCGCTGATTGTTTCATTGTCCTTCCCAATACCTTAGTCCCACAAAACCTCAGCCTGTATTAGCTCTATCTAACCTTGCTTGTTACTTTTAAACTTCTGGTTCTTTAACTATAGCTTCTCTCAGCCACATGAATGGCTTCTTCTCTCATCTGGTGGGAGGGTCCCCAGTGCCCCTTTGACCACACAGTTATGTTTCAGCAGCCGAGCCGCCCAGTCCATCACAGGGGCTGGTTTAGCTCACTCAGCTAAATCGCTGGCTTTTAAAGCAGACCAAGCAGGCCAGCAGCACGGTTCGATTCCCGTACCAGCCTCCCCGGACAGGTGCCGGAATGTGGCGACTAGGGGCTTTTCACATTAACTTCATTGAAGCCTACTCGTGACAATAAGCGATTTACATTTACATTACATTATACACCTCCCGCTGCCTGGGAAAAGCGGGTAGCATAATCAAAGACCCCCCCCCCCACCCAGCTTATTCACTCTTCCAATTTCTTCCATCGGGCAGGAGATACAAAAGTCTGCGAACACGCACGAACAGACTCAAAAACAGCTTCTTCCCCGCTGTTACCAGACTCCTAAATGACCCTCTTATGGGCCTACCTCATTAACACTACACCCTGCATGCTTCATCTAATGCCGGTGCTTATGTTGTATATCTTGTGTTGCCCTATTATGTATTTTCTTTTATTTCCTTTTCTTCCCATGTACTTAATGATCTGTTGAGCTACTCGCAGAAAAATACTTTTCACTGTACCTCGGTACACGTGGCAATAAACAAATCCAATCCAATCTAACTGGGTTGTGATTTGAAACGAGAACTTTTACTGATTTCCCCTCCCTGCATCACCCCAGCAAAGTCTTTCACCGTTGGGTGCGAAAGCCAAATTTAGGGAACTCAGACCAGGAATCAAACCTGGTCCCATCTGTATATTCGGTTACTATAACCAGGCATTGCATTTACCCATTCAGTTATCAGGACAAAGTTCTTTGAAGGTGAAGGGGATGGCTGTTGAGGGACATGGAGTTCAAGCACACATTTCCCATGATCTGATGAATGATAGAGGGGATGAATGGCCTTCTTCTAAGTTCCAATGAAAAAAAAAATTACCTGCTCTCTGTCAGCCACAAGGAAGAGCTCGATGCTGAGATTGGCTTTGCGACTCTGCGAAAGAAGGAAGAGGAGAAAGATGAAGAGAAAGAACACAATAATGAATGCCATGTCCCCATTAATCTCTTACTGACATAAAGGAAGGATAGTCTGCACTGATAAGAAGCTTTATCATGTCTCTCAGACACCCAAAACATGCCACATACAAATATCGGGGCAGGTGGTGATGGCACAGTGGTATTATCGCTGGAACTGTAAACCAGAAATGCAGGTTAGTGCTCTGGGAACACGGATTCAAGTCCCACCATGGCAGATTCAATACAAAATCTGGAATTCAAAGTTTAATGATGACTATGAAACCAGGGTGTAAACCCATCTGATCACTGGCTGGTCTGCCTGTGACTCCAGACCTATAGTAATGGCCTCGCAAGCCACTCAGTTCAAGGCCGATTAGGGATGGGCAATGAATGCTGGCCTAGCCAGCGATGATCACCTCCAATAAATATACAAAACAATACGTACTCTGAAGTGTCTGCTCACATGTAAGTAAGCATGCTGCCATTTTGGAACACCACACAAACAGTAATGTAACATTAACACAAATGTCGATGATGGTGCTGTTTAATGTTCACACTAGTCTCAATTTAATTTCTCGCTTCAAGGAGAGAACTTCCTCGCTATTGCACAGAGTGTCAGCCTCGATTGTGTACTCCAACCCTCAGGTGGATTTTGAATACAAGCATACTGCTATCGGAAGCAAATTAAACACTCCAGTTGAAAGTAGTTACGCCACTTTCAAAAGCTATTTATAAGAGCGTAGGAACAGGCCATTTAGCCCCGTGAGCCTGTTCTGCCATTTAATGAAATTGTGGCTGATCGGTGATCTAACATGCCTTTGCCCGATATCTCTGAATACATTTCTTCACAAAAATCTATTTGCAGGTTTAAAATTAACAATTGATTCTACCATCAGTTGTCCTTTGCTGAGTAATGTTACAAACGTCTACCATTTTTGCCTGGCTCGAATCTTTAGCCAACCATCACCCCCCAGTCCTAGACTCCCAAACTAGCAGAAATAGTTCTTCTCTATTTACTCTATCTGTTCTTAATCACCTTTTAACCTTCTCAATTCCTGGAGACGCAGCTGTTGTGTTATGCTTCTTCATGTAGCATAAGCTGCTTCCTTGATGTATACTCTGACAAAGGAAGGTTCAGACTTGGAGATAGCTTTTACACATTTATTGAACAGTTAGCAATTCTCCTACTTGAGTTCGACTCTCCTGCTAATCTTACTATAGTAACTCAATCTAACTAACCAGTCTGCTCCAATCCGTGTGCTGGGTGTGATGCTTCCTGATCTGCCCCTGTCTCTCTGAGTGTCGCCGATGGAAAGAGAAAGAGCATGTGTGCCCTGTCCTTTTATATGGGTAGCCCTCTTGTGGTAGTGTCACCTCTGGGTGTGTCTTGATTGCCCGTTGGTTGTGTCCTATCTTACTGACCTATTGGTTGAATGTCTGCGTGTCATGATGTCTCTGGTGCTCCCTCTAGTGTTTACCTAGTTGCAGTGTACCTACATTAACCCCTTGTGCATTTACAGTGATGCATATCACCACAGCAGCCATGCTTTGTGTCATCTCTACTTGCAATTAAACTTTGATGGGCTATTATCATTGTGATAAATCTGTACTCTACACTCTCTTCCAAGGCCTTGAGTGTGGTGTCCAAAACTGCTCACAGTACAGTTATCTAACTGGGGCTTTTTTTCACCCTCTCCATTGCCTCCATACCTTTCTTATATTATGGAGATAAAAACTGTTCACTCTCCTGTACAAGTGTAACATCACTTGAGCACTGAAATGTGTTCACCCATTTTCACATTCTATCTTACCTTTATGCCACTTTGTCTCTTCACGCTGCCTTTAACGCGTCCCCTGTTCGATACAAATTTGTTGCAATCTCTTCCAAATCCAACCTATCACCGACCTACTACTTTGCTCCAGCTGCTATCCCGCAATTTATAGAATATAAATTTCTCCCTCCCTTTAACTCTGAAAAAGAGTCACCGGCCTCAAGACGTTAACTCTTGTTTCCCTCTCCGCACCTGCTGCCAGGGCTGCTGGGTTTTTCCAGCATTTCCTGTTCTTATTTCAGGTTTCCAGCATCCGCAGTATATTTTTTTCATGATAACATCGCTTCTCTGCTTTTCATTACCCCCTTCTAAAATGAAAGGTCAACCTTGATTCCTCACCACCAGTTTCTCGGGGGATGGGGAAAGGTGCCTCTTTGTGCGGATGCGCCCCAGCCGGCTCACTTTGTGGTTGTGACTGCTGCCTTGCACAGGATCGATGGCATACTGCTGATCTCCAATCGATAGGTAACCGCTGCAAAAAGAGGCATTCGTAGGTTCTCAAAGAAACAGAAACTTAATTTTGGACAAGGCGAATAGATATTGGGTTGACAGAAGGAAAAGACCAGCATTTATGTAATCACATTTCATCGCCTTTGGATGTCCCATTGATACAGCCTATGAAGCATTTCTGACGTGCAAGCTACCCTTGTTATCGAGGAAACACAGCAGCCAATTTGCTCACAGCAAGCTCCCACAAATAGGCAGCAAAGCGATAGTGAAGCGATCTATTTCAGTGATCTTGGCTGAGGAAGAAATATTGACCAGGACACCGGCGAGAAGTAGCCTGTACTTCTTGGAAACAGTGCCAGATCTTTCAAAGCCACTCGAGAGGGCAGATGGGATCTTGCTTTAACATTTCATTGAAAAAGCAGCACCTCTGGTGCAGCACTCCCTTAACACCTCACTAGAGGGTCAGCCGGGACTGGGGCTAGAACCCTTCAGAACTTATGATTTGGAGGCAAGAGTTCTACCAATCGGCCACAGCGAACCTTTTAATGAATCAGATTGTGTGGTTCACTCATTGATTTAACTATGAGGCTATACCTGAGACCTTGGCAGGTGCAAAGAGACACTGAAGAGTCTTCTACTCCCTCAACGAGACCCGTGTAGCAGCAGTGATTCTGAAACATGAGAAGTGTCTGATTTAATGCTTCGATTGTCCAAGAGCATTTCATAGATTTCATAGAATTTACAGTGCAGAAGGAGGCCGCTCAGCCCATCGAGTCTGCACTGGCCCTTGGAAAGAGCACCCTACTTAAGCCCACACCTCCACCCTATCCCCGTAACCCAGCAACCATACCTACCCTTTTTGGACACTAAAGGCAATTTAATTTCTTACATCTTCTTACATCCCTCACAATGTTGGTGCTTACTTTAATAGATATATGTACTGATAAATTACATTTTTCTTCCATTCGCTTTCCAGATGTTCACACCTCTCCACGGCTTTGCTTCAAAGTTAGGTTACTCTCCAGTTCCTCCTCCAAGCAGCCAGGTGTGAACTCAGCTATTCAGCAACGAGATTCATCACAGAGGAGCACGATCAGATACCACAATCATCAACGCATGTGCAATGAATCATAGAATCCTAGAACTTACAGTGCAGAAGGAGGCCATTCAGCCCACTGGGTCTGCACTGGCCCTTGGACAGAGCACTTAACCCCCTAACTCTACCCTATCCCCGTAACCCAGTAACCCCACCTGACCTTTTACGGACACTAAAGGCAATTTATCTTGGTCAATCCACCTAACCTGCACATCTTTGGACTGTGGGAGGAAACCAGAGCACCTGAAGGAAACCCACGCAGACAAGGGGAGTACGTGCAGACTCTGCACAGACAGTGACCAAGCCAGGAATCGAACCTGGGACTCTGGAGCTGAGAAGCAACAGTGCTAACCACTATGCTACCATGCCGCCCGTAATGCCAACAGGGATTGAACGTAATTAATAGCAGGAGTAGGACTCCTGGAACCCCATCCCCTACATCCTCTCATCACCCCACAAATTGATTGGCAGTGATTAGGTTTGGGATTTACAGGGCGCTTTTCCCACCCTCTTCCCCCATCCCTAGATTAGGGACTCCAGGAACGTTGAGGCCATTTGGCACTTCCCCCTTCACCTCCATGACTAAGTGCCGCACAATCCAGGGAACAGGCCTGACGATCTCCATAATGCACATGACTCCGCTGCTTCTAAAGTTAACCCAGTGAATCATGAGGGCAGCCTTTGGGAAAATATACAAGTATGTTGGCAAGGTGAGGTGAGAGGAAGCTTGTATGGGGCAGTAGCACTGGCACGGGGAAGTTGGGCTGAATGTCTTGTCGGTGTGCTGATAAGTACAAAGTAATTCTGTGCTAATCTCAAGACTCACCAGATGGTGCCGTCCCTCCGTCACCATGGAGCCATCCGCTAAGTAGTGCGATTCGCTGTAGGTCTTGGTTAACAGATCTCTGAGGAAATGAAACAAAGAAAATCTGCGTTATAACACGTCCCACCACCTGCTTGACAAGGAATAACATACAACTCATTATCCTTAAATGTTCAGTGAGGTGATTAAGTTGTTCTATTCGGGCTCAGTAGAGAGCACTCTTCTCTCTAAGTTAATACGTTCTGGTCCCACTCCAGAGACTTGAGCACATTCTAAAACTCCAAGTGTTGTACTGAAGGGATGCTGTGCTGGCAAAGGGGCCAATCTTTGGAGGAGATATTAAGTAATTTTCCCCTTCACGTGGATGTAAAAGATGACATATTTTGAAGATAGGTGGCGGGGGTGGGGGGTGGGGGGGGGGGGGGGGGGGGTTCTGGCCATTATTTTGCCTTTGATGTTCATCCCAGAAAAACAGATTATCTGGATAATCATTAAGATCTTGTAATTTGTTGGACCTTGCTGTTTAGAGCACCGCCGGTGTTAAACGCTAGGGTGTTCCAAATCCTAAAAAGGAAGCTAGGGGACATCTGCCCGCAACTGTATTTTCAATTTGGTATAATGTGAGGAAGGATGTGAAGCCCTGTGACGCATGTCCCCGCAGATTTCCTTCACTTGTGAATCAGAGGGGTTTTTAACGACAATTGACAATAATGGTTATCATTGGGCTTTTATTTCGAGACTTTTTAAAATTAAATTCAATCCACCATCTGCCATGGTGGGATTCAAATTGAGGATTACTAGCCCAGTGACAATATCACTGCGTCACCACCTCCTGTAAAAGTGCAAGCCTTTAAAAGTGAATTAGATAAATACTTGAACGAGAAAGTAGTTTCAAGGCAGAGGAAAGGGTGGGAGGATTGAGATGGGCTGGACTGGCTTTTGAAATGAAATGAAATGAAAATCGCTTATTGTCACAAGTAGGCTTCAAATGAAGTTACTGTGAAAAGCCCCTAGTCGCCACATTCCGGCGCCTGTTCAGGGAGGCTGGTACGGGAATTGCACCCCCCGCTGCTTGGCCTGCTTGGTCTGCTTTAAAAGCCAGCTATTTAGCCCTGTGCTAAACCAGCCCCTAAGATCAGACACAGACTCAATCGGCTAAATGGCTACCTTCTGTGCTGAACTATTCTATGATTCTATGACCGCATTGCCAGGTCGGCTAGTGCCACCTCAGGATCAGGCTATTCCGTCCCATCGAGCCTGTTTCCATCATTCAGTTTGATCAAATAATTCAAATAATAGTTTGGGTAGCACAGAAATTGAGTATTGTCAAAAAAAAGAGACATACTGTCGAAGTTTTTTGTCTTGCACTCATCAGGACAGATGCTAGAATGCCAAATTTCAAAGGGAGCAATAATTTATTCTGCATGCGAAACGGGGTGTTGATTGGTTGGCAAGTCGATCGATTGGTCAAGGCATTGCCTTGAATAATTTAACCGGGAATTATTGCCCCATGCTTTTGGTCTTTTCAAAAAAAGGCACAAAGCCCGGACATATTCTCTCTGCTTCCTGAGGACAGATGCTCCGTATGAAGATGTGTAGCTTCTAACAATTTTATTTTTAAACGTGTAGACTGGCATCCCGGTTCTTTGTGAAGAATATTTTCAAGTTCAGGTGATAAAAATGAGCAAAGCTCTGTGTAGTTTGTTTGTTCACCTGTTCTGTAGAGCTGTGGAAAGCGTCATGAAGCCAGTGGTAAAACTCTGATCTGCCCGAGCCCGTCATTCTAAAGTCACTGCCTGTTTCAAACCTACAGCCGAACTTATCACAAAGTTACTTATTAATTCATATTACCTTGTTTTGTCACAAATAAATGGACATAAAATATCTACAAATCTTCCAATTATATGATGGGTTCATTCTCAATAATTTGTGTGCTCATTATGTGGAAGAAGCTGATTCAGAGAATGGTTATAAAATCCAATCTCGTCTCAAAGTTTAATATGTCATAAACACCAATCATATACTGAGAAATTAATGAGGAACTGTTTCCAGAGATATGAGGGTCAGTAACCAGAAGTGAACATGCATTCAGTAATGCAAGTTGTTATGGTCTGGAATGTGCTGCTTGAAATAGCGATGGAAGTAAATTCAAAGGTAATTCAAACATTTACAGGGGCAGCGGGGTGGCACAGTGGTTCGCACTGCTGTCTCATGGCGCAAGATCCCAGGTTCGATCCTGGCCCTGGGCCACTGTCCATGTGGAGTTTGCACATTCTCCCTGAGTTTGCGTGGGTTTCACCCCCACAACCCAAAGATGTGCATGGTAGGTGGATTGGCCACGATAAATTGTCCCTTAATTGGAAAAAATGAATTGGGTACTCTAAATTTATAAAAAGAAAATTGGTAATTTACTTGGAAGGGAAAATATTACCGTGGCGTGGGATTAGTTAGAAAGCTGCATCAAAGGTCATTCTATAATTTTATATCATTAAAGACACACTTCTGAAGGCCAGAATTACATTCAACTTGCAATTTGCTCCCAGGTATTCTCACATGCATCCACACAAATGCACACATACATGCACATACATTCACACTGATACAAACACGTGCGTGCACACATGTACACGCACCTACATACAAATGCACGCATGTACACACACTGTATGCAGATGCATACACACCCGCACATACACAAACGTGCATGCACACACAAACACGGGCACACACACGCATGCACGCACACCTACATACATACACACACACAAGTGCCACACCTACATGTGCAGACACACACATACACACACACGTGCGTACATACACATGCACGCATGCACACACACAAATACACGGAAGCACACCTGTGCAGACACACACATGTATGTACACATATCTACATACACACATACTCATTCACCTCCAGGATGTCAATAAGAATCGAGCACTGAATGTAGAATCCTCTCTTTGCTGGCTGCAAGGATCCACCATAAAATTGGTTTGGGCATCAATTCCTTATGGGCGTGTATACCCAGCATCTGTTCCAGTTATAGAACGATGGAATCAAGCAGCACCAGAGATGGTTATTCAGTCCATCCTGCCAGTGTTGGCTCTTTAAAAGAGTCATCCAATTAGTGCTTCCACTTCCTTGCTCTTTCCACATCACATTGTATTTCTTTAAATCAGTTCAATTATCTAGCAAATTCACTTTTGAAAGATCTTATTGAATCAACTTCCACTGCATGTCAGGCAGTGTATCCCAGTCCATAATAACTCACTGTGTAACAAACAACGCTCCCTCTGGCTCTTTTGTCAGACTATCATAAATCTTTTGTTTGAATTCTTCTATGGGATGCGGCTGTCATTGGCAAGGCCCATCCCTAAATGCCCTTGAAATGTGTGCTTGCTAGTCCATTTCAGTGGGCAGTTAAGGGTCAACCACTTTGCAGTATGGGATCACAGGCAGGTCAGACTGAGTGTGGATGGCAATCCTTGTGTCACTGTGTCTTTATAATGAGAGATGTGCTTACCGTGCCTTCACCAGGTGCAAGAGGTGGTCCCTCCCTCTGAACCTCAGCAAGTACCGTACTTGATCCTCCTGATCATTGTGCAATCCCCACTGAAAAGCAATGGAACAGGAATGGCCCATCACTGGACAGTACAATCACCGGAAGAGACAAAACGGAACTTTCCTGAAGCAAAAGAGCAACAGGAATATTGGAACCTTATGGGAAGCTAAGAAACATTGCAAGTAAAAACAGACCATATCTGGCAACGTAAAGGGTCGGGAAGACAGATGGAGACACACGCACCCGGATAACTGGCTGGATTTTGGCCCTGACATCAGGACCAATTTTGGATCTCACTCCCCACTCAAGGTCATTGTGTAATGTCCATTTAATTTTCAAGAGTAGACAAAATACTGCTCCTCCTCCATAATATCTGTCCAATTGTAGGCAGCAGGTCCAATCAGGAGGCCAGAGTTAGAAGCAGCAGGCCCCACATAAAGGGTATCAATCAGCCATCCATGTGGCTGCAACCAGGTTTGTCTGATCATGAAGGGATACTGAGGGACTTTCGCAGCAGTCTCTGGTGGAAGGACCGCCCCGCGGTTCAGCAACTCACATGAAATTCATCATACATTCTCCATTTACTATTTCATAATAATCTGGATCCCCTCATCGTCCAATGAGCCTGTTTATGGCTCCATCCCTTTTTCTCTTGTTGAAATGTTCAAAGCCTGTCCCTGAAACATCTCTTCCTTATAGATCGGCCAATGCTCCATTCAGGTTTTTCCTCTCAGTCTCCCATCCCACTTTACCCTGGCGACTTCCCTTGCCATGACGTTGAAATTTCTTCCAATTTCAAAGTTCACTCTTAAATTATTCCTTGTTCTTCTCCTTTACTAATCTAAACCTTATGATGCAATGATCGCCCTTTCCCAAATGTTGCCCCACAGGCACTTGGCCCACCTCATTTTCTCGCACTAGATCCAGCAATGCCTCCTCTCTAATTGGTCTGAGAACATACTGATCGGGTAAGTTCTCCTGAACATAATTCAGAAATTTCTCCTCCTCCCTCCCCTTTATTTTAACATTATTCCTATTGATATTTTGGTAATTCAAGTCCCTCAGTATCACCACTTTATAGTTCTGGAGAGACGAGAAATACAGCAGCACAGAACAGGCCCTTCGGCCCACGATATTGTGTTGAACTTTTGTCCTAGGTTAATCGTAGATTATCATGGAATTTTGGACACTTAGCGCAATATATTCTGCCATATATCTGTGATTTCCCTGTAGATTTGTTCCACTATCCCTCTTTCTCATTAGTTAAAGGTCTATAAAATATCCCAAAGTATTGCGTTCTTGCCCTTTTTGCTTCTCAAATGGACCCTGGCTTTGCCTCCTCAAGGACACCCTTTCTTTCCAATGTCTCAATGTCTTCCCTAATCATTACTGCCAATCCACCTCCCTGTTTTTCCTCTCTCTCTTTTCTGAAGACTATATTGTTGAATATTAAGTGCCCAGCCGTCGCCATTTTTAAGCCATGTTTCTGCTATTGTCAACATATCATATTCCCATATGGTTATTTGTGGTTTAGGTCACCAAGTTACTCACCACAGTTTGTGCATTTAAGCATATGCATTGTGATCCTGTCTTTACATTCCTCAAAGCCCTTCCTATTCCACCCCTATCTAATACGGTATTACATCCTTCCTTAGTATTGTCTAACACTCTTTTTATGCAACTTATTCCTCTTTTCCACTTTTACATGCTGATGCCCACCCTGCTGCCAATTTAGTTTCAACTTTCCCCAACCACATTTGTGAACCTTCCCATGAGCTCCTTGCACTCTTGTGGGTCCACCATCCCCAGGAGTCAAGCGCAGCCTCCACCAGTGCAGCTGCAAGCACCTCTGTGGGGCCTCAAGCGCAGGGTGAGCATCACGCCACACAGGAGGACGCAGCTGCAGCTGTGGGCATTCCCTCGGAGGACAGGTGACAGCTCCATCTATGCTCTACCTGACAGAGATGCTGAGACTCAGGGGCCATAAACAGCAACAGGGGATGTGTGGATATAGGTAAGAGTTTCCTGAGCCAGTGCGGGCCCTTGCAATAAAAATGGGGCAGCACATTCATGACAGGAACACCACAATATCTCAGATGTGTGAGCAAAGGAACTCTTCCATTGAACAAGTGGCCACGCTCATGTGGAGCCATGTGATGAAGTCCATTGAGGCATGCAGTAGGGACAGAATGGCATGAACTGAGTGCATGACACATTTTGCAGTGATGTCTGCTCTGTTGCAATGATAGTGTAGGGATTCATTAATGCTGATTTAGCACAGGGCTCAAGAGTTGGCTTTTAAAGCAGACCAAGGCAGGCCAGCAGCGCGGGTTCAATTCCTGTACCAGCCTCAACGAACAGGTGCCGGAATGTGGCGACTAGGGGCTTTTCACAGTAATTTCATTTGAAGCCTGCTTCTGACAATAAGCAATCATTTCATTTCAACTCCTTTTTAAATCATTTTTACGGGATGTAGCCGTAACTGGTTAAGCCAGCATTTATTGCCCATCCCTAACTGCCCTTCAGAAGGTAACGGTGAGTTGCCTTCTTGAACCATTGCAGTCCTTGAGGTGTAGGTACAGCCACTATGCTGTTAGGGAAGGAGTTCCAAGATGTTGCCCCAGTGACAGTGAAGAGGCGCCGATATATTTCCAAGTCAGGGTTGTGGGTGACTTGGAGGGGAACCTCCAGGTGGTGGGGTTCACAGGTATCTGCTGCTCTTGTCCTAGTTGGCACTGGTCGTGGGTTTAGAAGGTGATGTCTAAGGAACCTTGGTGAGTTACTGCAATGCATCTTGTAAATGGTGCACACAGCTGCCACTGTTCATCGATGGTAGAGGGTTTGAATGTTTGTGGAAGGGGAGCAATCAAGCGGGCTGCTTTTCCCTGGATGGTGTTGAGCTTCTTGAGTGTTGTTGGAGCTGCACTCATACAGGCAAGTGGAGAGTTTTCCATTACAGTCCTGACTTGTGCCTTGTAGATGGTGGACATGCTTTGGAGGGGTCAGGAGGAGTTACTTGCTGTAGGATTCCTAGTCTTTGACCTGCCCTGATAGAAACAGTATTAATGTGGCTAGTCCAGTTCAGTTTCTGATCAATTGTAAGCCCCAGGATGTTGATTGTGGGAGATTAAGCGATGGTAATGCCATTGAATGTCAAAAGGCGGTGGTTTGATCCTCTCTTGTAGGAGATGGTCATTGCCAGGCACTTGTGTGGTGCAAATGTAACTTGCCAATTGTCAGCCAAATCCTGGATATTGTCCGGGTCTTGCTGCATTTGGACATGGGCTGCTTCATTATCTGAGGAGTCACGAATGGTGCTGACCATTGTGCAGTCATCTACAAACACCCCCACTTCTGACCTTATGGTGGAAGGGAGGTCATTGATGAAGCAGCTGAAGATGGTTGGGCCGAGGAACTGAGGAACTCCTGCAGTGATGTCTTGGATTTGAGATGATTGCCCTCCAACCACCACAACCATCTTCCTTTGTGCCCGATATGACTCCAACCAGCAGAGATTTTTCCCCCTGATTTCCATTGACTCCAGTTTAGCTAGGATCCCTTGATGCCATACTCGGTCAAATGCTGTCTCGATGTCAAGGGCAGTTACTCTCACCTTGCCTCTGGCATTCAGCTCTTTTGTCCAGTTTCAACCAAGGCTGTAATGAGGTCAGGAGTTGAGTGACCCTACCGGAACTCAAATTGAGCGTTCATGAGCAAGTTATTGCTGAGTAAGTGCTGCTTGATAGCACGAATGGTGAATTCTTCCATCAGTTTGCTGATGATGGAGAGTAGACTGACAGGGCGGTAATTGGCTGGGTTGGATCAGTCCTGTTTCTTGTGTACAGGACACACCTGGGCAACTTTCCACATTGGAAACGTTCCACCAGGGAAACGTGAATGCCAGGAAAGGACCGAGGGAGACAGGGATGATGTCCATTGTTTCACTACTCAAGAGGCCCATCTTACCCCCTTGGTCCCTCTGACTGAGACACAATACCTCAATCCTGAAATCAATGCAAAATTCTGCCGATTCTGGAGATCTGGAATAAAAACAGAAAGTGCTGGGAAAACTCAGCAGGTTTGACAGCATCTGTGGAGAGAGGAAGGGCAGTAACATTCTGAATCCAATATGACTCTTCGTCACAACTGAAAATCATAGAATCATAGAATTTACAGTGCAGAAGGAGGCCATTCGGCCCATTGGGTCTGCACCGGCCCTTGGAAAGAGCATCCTACCTAAGCTCACACTTCCACCCTATCCCCTTAACCCAACTTAACATTTTTGGACAATTCGGGCCATTTAGCATGGCCAATCCACCTAACCGCACATCTTTGGACGATGGGAGGAAGCCACGCAAACACGTGGAGAAATTGCAGACTCCACACAGACAGTGACCCAAGCCGGGAATCGAACCCTGGAGCTGTGAAGCAATGTGCTAACCACTGTGCTACCGTGCTGTACGAATATGTTGGGCTTTATGTTGTTGAAAAAGTGGGTACAGGTGGAGCAAATAAGAAGGTCAGGGATAGGTGAGATGGCAAGGGAGATTAAATAATGTCAAGGAACGCAAGACAAAGGAACTGGTAGTGACAGTATGAATGACACAGAGCATTGGTCCAGAGTAGGTGTTAGTAGCAGAATAAATGCCTGAAAACAAGAGAACCGGATACATACTGACACTTGACCCCATGATTGAGGACTGTCCCTGCAGGGGTGTAGTGATACAGTCTATGGCAATGTCTTCATGGGCACCATGGCCCTCAGGATGGGCATTACAGTCACCTCAGTTGGCAGGGTACCACATCTGTTTCAGTCACAGGAGCTCTCGAAAGAGGGAAATGGTAGTGCCATCACTTTTTGGTTCACCTGGATGCAAAGCTTATGTTCACTGCACGGACTTTATTGTCATGAAATGGGCTGGGCCTAATTCCTGTCATGAGTTATGTCATGTTTATTGTGAAACGTTCATCTCATCAGAACATCCCGTCTATGTCTCAGCTCTATGAGTGGCAATGTGCCAAGGTATACATGCTGGAGACCTGATGCATCACGAATGCGGAATCCCATGAATAGTGTCTGTGCCGCTGGCATCTTGATAAGTGCCTGAAATAGGTATCCGGGTGGCAAGCACCTCTCGGAGGATCTTTTTAATAATCTTTATTATTGTCACAAGTAGGCTTACATTAACACTGTAGTGTTACCGTGAAAAACCCCAGTCGCCACATTCCGGAGCCTGATCGGGGACACTGAGGGGAAACTCAGAATGTCTAAATTGCCTAACAAGCACGGCTTTCGTGACTTGAGGGAGGAAACCGGAGCACCCAGAGGAAACCCACGCGGACACAGGGAGAACGTCCGCCCAGACAGTGAACGAAGCCGGGATTCGAACCTGGGACCTTGGCGCTGTGAAGAAACAGTGCTAACCGCTGTGCTACCATGCTGCCCGTGAGGAGATGTGGCCCTGCATCTGGACGCCCTGGGCTTCCATGGCAGCCTGGCCGATGTGCTGGCAGCCACTGTAAGCTCTGGATGGTCTTGTAATCTTGCTGGATATTCCTGATGCACAGTCCCCTTCCCCCTCGCCCTACGTCAGCTCCACCTTGAAGAGCCACACTGGAGTTCACCCCTCATGAAGTCAAAGCACCATAACCACATCTTTGAGACCTGCTGAATGGTGGCCGTGAGATGGTGATGGTTTTATCAGCCCTGTACTACCGTTGCAGTGTTGCGCTCAATAGAGAGGAGTCATCTCTTCAAAGCAGATGTCTGATGCCGTGGACAGCAGCAGCTAGGAGTGCCTGAGGATGAATCAATCGGGAAGCCTGGGTGCAGGCCGGAAGGAACTGTTTATAATGGCAACACGCCAGACGCATATTTAATGAGTGGAATCGTTTCCAGTTGATAATTAAATTAAAACCCAGACTGGTGTCTCAGATATAGTTACATGGGTGCAGTTGATCACACCCTGCATTTGCATGAATCTATTCCTCGAGGCGGAGTTCACAGTCCTCTGTTCTCGTCAGGCTGTATCTGTGGTGAAGACGATGAATACAGGACATCCCTCACCTGAGGGATGTTTTTAAAAATTCGTTCAAGGCACTTGGGCATCGCCGGCTGGGTCAGCATTTATTGCCCATCCCTAATTGCCCTTTGAGGGGGCAGTTAAGAGCTAATCACATTGCTGTGGATCTGGAGACCAGGTAAGGAGGGCAGATTTCCTTCACTAAAGGACATTAATGAATCAGATGTTTTTTGTGACAATCAACAATGGTTCCATGGTCATCATTAGACTTTTAATTCCAGATTTTATTGCAATCAAATTTCACCATCTGCAGTGGTGGGATTTGAACCTGGGTACCCAGAGCATTGCTCATTTTGGAGTCAGAGGTGGACCTCTGTGAGGCCTCATGTTGACTGACCACGGGGAGGCGGTGGCATAGAGGTATTGTCAGTGGACTAATAAGCATTGCTCTGGGTCTCTGGTTTATTAGTCCACTGACAATACCTCTATGCCACTGCCTCCCCGTGGGCAGTCAATATGAGGCCTCACAGAGGTCCGCCTCTAACTCCAAAATGAGGCAGACACTTGGACATTCAAGGCCACTGTCAGCAGGAAAGCTGTTGGGAGTGGATGCTCCCCCTACACCTTGAGGCCAAAGATTATCTTCAAGGTGTGTGCACGGATCATTCATCATCCACCCTTAATCAGCATCGCGGCCTGCAGCACTGACACTCGGACAGGCTCAAAAAGCTGATCATTTTGTGGCACACTCGCTGATGTGGTTATCATCTGCTTATCCCTCCTGCCCCCTCATGCAGCTGCCCAACTCCCCCTTTAAATGTGGGGCAGCACGGTGGTGCAGTGGCTAGCACTGCTGCCTCACGGCGCCAAGGACCCGGGTTCGATCCCGGATCTGGGTCACTGTCCGTGTGGAGTTTGCACATTCTCCCCATGTTTGTGTGGGTTTGGCTCCCACAACCCAAAGATGTGCAGGGTAGGTGGATTGGCCACACAAAATTGCCCCTTAAATGGAAAAAAAATGAACTGGATACTCTAAATGTATTTTTTTTAAACACCCCCTTAAATGCAGCCATGCCAGTACTTGCCTCAGCTACTCTTTGAGGTGGTGAGTTCCGCATTCTCACCGCTCTAGGAGTGAAGAGGATTCTCCTGAATTTCATATTGGATTTATCACTGACCACCTGACATAAGAACATAAGAACAAGGAGCAGGAGTAGGCCATCTGGCCCCTCGAGCCTGCTCCGCCAGTCAATGAGATCATGGCTGATCTTTTGTGGACTCAGCTCCACTTTCAGGCCCGAACACCATAACCCTTAATCCCTTTATTCCTCAAAAAATTATCTATCTTTATCTTAAAAACATTTAATGAAGGAGCCTCAACTGCTTCACTGGACAAGGAATTCCACAGATTCACAACCCTTTGGGTGAAGAAGTTCCTCCTAAACTCAGTCCAAAATCTACTTCCCCTTATTTTGAGGCTATGCCCCCTAGTTCTGCTTTCACCCGACAGTTGAAACAACCTGCCCGCATCTATCCTATCTATTCCCTTCATAATTTTATACGTTTCTATAAGACCCTCCCCCCCCCCCCCCCCCCCCCCCCGCATCCTTCTAAATTCCAATGAGTATAGTCCCAGTCTACTCAACCTCTCCTCGTAATCTAACCCCTTCAGTTCTGGGATTAACCTAGTGAATCTCCTTTGCACACCCTCCAGTGCCAGTACGTCCTTTCTCAGGTAAGGAGACCAAAACTGAACACAATACTCCAGGTGTGGCCTCACTAACACCTTATACAATTGCAGCATAACCTCCCTAGTCTTAAACTCCATCCCTCTAGCAATGAAGGACAAAATTCCATTTGCCGCCTTAATCACCTGTTGCACCTGTAAACCAACATTTTGCGACTCATGCACCAGCACAACCAGGTCTCTCTGCATTGTTGACTCTTTTGTTTTGGTCTCATTTATCAGTGGAGATTTCTTCTGTCACTGCCTCTGTCTCCCTTATGTGATTAAAAATTGAAAATATTACTTCATTCAGTTAATGAATTCACTGTTAAATGACTCAGGTGCTGCGATCGGGAAATCGGCCTGATTGTTGTAAACTCTGAGCGATGTGGCAATTTAAAGACAGAAATGTGTTTTTTTTATTCTTTAGTCGCAAGATCCGATCACCTGAGATGAAGAAGGAGCTGGTGCCAACTTGCTGGCAGACGGCTGCGATATGTATTTGCCTCAGATTTACCATAAAAAGACAACACAATGCAAAGTATGTGATTTGCATTTAAGATGAGAATCTCTGCCAGTAAATAGCTTGGGGCCCTGCATGTGTTGATCTGATCATTGGCCTGCTACTGAGAGTGCCTCCCAGAGGGAGATGAGTAGAACCTTTTTCCGCAGTGGGTTGTTACGACCTGGCATAATCATAGGTTTAGATAGAATTTACAGTGCAAAATTTCCACTGCCTGGACACTTTCAAAATGGAAATGGATAAAATATGTGAAAAGGAATTTAAAAAAACACAAGGCCACAGGGAAAGAGCGTGAGAGTGGGACTGAGCTGGGCCCGCCATGGTTCGACTCTGAGCCACAAGGCTTTTGTTCAAGTCCTGCTCCAGTGCTTGAAGATAAATATTGGGGCTGACAGTACTGAGGGAGTACTGCACTGCCTTTTGAACGAGTTGTCAAACCCCGCGCGCCCCCAACGGTTTGCTCGCTTGGAGATAAAAGACTGTTTTGAAGACGAGCAAGGGAATTGTCCCCAGTGTCCTGGCCTCAGTCAACATCACAAAACCAGACGATCTGCTCATTTTCACATTGCTATTTGTGGGAGCTTTCTGTGCGCAAATTAGCTGACACGATTACAACAGTGACTACACTACAAAAGTACTTCTCTGGCTGAAAAGTGCTTTGAGAAAATTATTTGTCAGGAAAGCATTGTGGGCAGCAGGGTAGCACACGTGGGCAGCACGGTAGAACAGTGGTTAGCACAGTTGCTTCACTGCTCCAGGGTCCCAGGTTCGATTCCTGCACTAAAACTACCTCCACCCTATCCCCGTAACCCAGTAACCCCACCTAACCTTTGTTTTGAACAGTTTATCATGGCAAGGGCAATTTATCATGGCCAATCCACCTAACCTGCACATCTTTGGACTGAGGTAGGGTAGGGCGCTCTTTCCAAGGACCGGTGCAGACTCAATGGGCTGAATGGCCTCCTTCTGCACTGTAAATTCTTTGAAAAGTGCAAGTCTTTTAATTGGAAAGTTCTTTCAATAATAATAATAATCTTTATTATTGTCACAAGTAGAATTACATTAACACCGCAATTACTGTGAAAAGCTCCTAGTCGCCACATTCCGGCGCCTGTTAGGGTACACAGAGGGAGAATTCAGAATGTCCAATTCACCTAACAAGCACGTCTTTCGGGACTTGTGGGAGGAAACCGGAGCACCCGGAGGAAACCCACTCAGACACAGGGAGAATGTGCAGGCTCCGCACAGACAGTGACCCAAGCCGGGAATTGAACCCGGGACCCTGGAGCTGTGAAGCAACAGTCCTCCCCACTGTGCTGCCATGCCGCCCAAAGAGCTGGCACGGGCTTGCCGGACTGAATGGTCTCCTCTTGTGCTGGAAGAATATGCTGCAGTACAGTAACGCATCGTTATTAATCACTAACTAAGGTGGCATCATGGCATGGAGAAGGTACAAGGACCTGTACAGTGGAATACCATCAGAGGAAATCTGAATCACGCCATGTTATTTTAACAAGTTGCTTTATTTATTCTTTCACGGGATGTGGGTGTAACTGGCAAGGCCAGCTTTTGTTGCCCGCCCTTAATTGACCTTGAATTGGGTGGCTTACAGGGCCATTTCAGAGGACAGTAAAAGTCAACCTCATTGCTACGGGTCTGGCAGCTAGACCACGTGAGGATGGAAGATTTCCTTCCCTAAAGGGCATGAGTGAACCAAATGGATTTTTGTAACATTCACTCATGGTCGCCATTACTGAAATTCGCTTTCAATTACAGATTTCATTAATACAATTCAAATTTCACCAGCTGGGCCTGGTGGTGTCAGATTCCTTCCTGTTATTTCCTTTGTTCCATTTCTTTTATTTCACCTTAATTATTTTTTGGTCCGCAGATCGACCATTGAGACATACCTTTAAGTCGAGCCCAGCAAGTAGAGTTTCAAACAGCTTGCTGCCTTGGAACACGTTGTTGTCAAGTTTTGTATTTGTGTTTGGGATGCTTTGGTACCCAGCAGACTGGAGGGAATCTGATGTGTTGGGCAAGCTGGGTCTGCGAAGACTGCGTTTACCATAGCAGCGAGAGAGACAGGCTTCCAACACTTGTAGAAATACAACTCTATTTTATGAGCTGTTAAACCTGCTTGAACTGTGCTGAGTTGACTGGAGACCTGAGGCTAACCTGACCAGACTACCTTATTACCACATGGTGGATGTTCGTGTTGCGGCTCACGGGCTCTGGCTGTCTCAGAGGCTGCATCCGAAGAGAGCGGGAAAACTAGTGCCCTCTGGCTTTATAGTGGCTGTGTCCTGTCTCATGATTGGCTGCTGTGTTCTGTGTGTTGATTGGTCCTTCAGTGTGTCAGTCAGTGTCTGTCTGTGCACCATCATATACTTGTGTGTATGTTACGACAGAATCAGTTCAATTGGTTAACTTGGCCAGGGAAAGTGTTCTGCCTGGCTAATAGTCAGTGATTGGTTCCTGTCAGATTTGTTTTTTGGAGAGAAACCTCTCCAATCTCAAAGGAAGAGGCGCCTCCCTCTCTCTCCTGCCAGTTGCCTGCTGTCTTCGTCAGTCTGCAGTGACGATCGTTACAAACTGAAGTAAAAGAAAGTACCCAACTGAAGACCTAACCTTGAGAAAGAAACTAACTGGAAGTCATCCATCTGAATCAAAGATCCTTTATCCTCTTATTTTATTACTATTTATCTTCACTTTCCCCCACCTTTTCCCTTCTGTATTATTTGTGTGTGTACAGAGGATGGGGTGAGTTAGAAAGGGGCGAGTTGGGAATCAGATAGTAGGCAGCCAGTTGTATTTTTTGCCTATTTAATTATAATTACTGTTAATAATGACGGTTTGCTTGGTTTAACTTTACAAAACTGGTGGCTGTATTCACGTTAACACAACCAAAGCCATGAGTATTAATATAAAATGTTATTCCACCTGTGCTGCACCTCCGGGTCAAGTGGGGCTTAATTTGACCACGCATTAGCCCAGGGTGTCGTGACAGCGTGATTTGAATCCGCATCCCAAGGGTTTCAGCCCAGACCTCAGAATTACTAATCCGGTAACATTACCATTACGCCACCCGCGATAAATTACTGGGGAATAGCGTTCAGAGGAAAATATTAGTTTTTAGTGCAGGAAAATCGAAAGATTACATCACATTGTATAATGAACATAAGAACTAGGAGCAGGTGTAGGCCATCTGGCCCCTCGAGCCTGCTCCGCCATTCAATAAGAGCTTTTTGTGGACTCAGCTCCACTTACCCGTCCGCTCACCGTAACCATTTATGCCTTTACTGTTCAAAAGTCTAGCTATCTTTGCCTTAAAAACATTTAACGAAGTAGCCTCAACTGTTTCACTGGACACGGAATTCACAAATTCACGACCCTTTGGGTGAAGAAGTTCCTCCTCAACTCAGTCCCAAGGGGCTCTTTCTCAAGTTGGGCGAAACACAGAGGCGGAGTATTAGGGACTGCATTTTACTTTTTGCTTCTGCTATTCAGAACCACATCTAACTCAACTCCCGAACTAACACAGTGGTTAACACTGCTGCCTCACAATGGCAGGCACTCTGGTTCAATTCCAGCCTTGGGTGACTGTCTGTGTGGAGTTTGCACCTTTTCCTGGTGTCTTCGTGGGTTTCATCCGGGGGCTCCAGTTTCCTCCCACAGTCCAAAGATGTGCAGATTAGGCAAATTGACAATGCTAAGGTGCCCCTTAGTGTCCAAAAATGCGCAGTTTAGGTAGGGTTACGGGATAGAGTGAGGGAGTGGGCTTAAGTAGGGCCCTCTTTCAAAGGGTTGGTGCAGACTTGATGGGCCAAATGGTCTCTTTCTGCACTGTCAGCATTTGATGGTTAACCACATGGACCATAACGGGATAAGAAGTTGGCTTCTTCGGGCAACCAGGATTGCCAATAAATGAAATGAAATGAAAATTGCTTATTGTCACGAGTAGGCTTCAAATGAAGTCACTGTGAAAAGCCCCTAGTCGCCACATTCCGGCACCTGTCTGGGGAGGCTGGTACGGGAATTGAACCGTGCTGCTGGCCTGTTTTCAAAGCCAGCGATTTAGCCCTGTGCTAAACAGCCCCTTATTGTAGCCTTGCCAATGATGCCCAAATCACTTGAATGAATCTACGAAGAAAATCTGCTCACCAACATTAACAAAGATGAGAAGAGCCAGAACATTCAAAACAAAATTTAAATCAGCCGCTTTTTTCTTTGCAAACCCCCGAGAGTCAGCCTTACCTTGGTGATATTCTTCAATAATAAACTCCTGGGTTCAGTCAGCTTTCTTGCTGTGGCTGTTTCATACATTTGGGAATGTATGGAGCGCTTCTTCTGCCTCTGAAAGCAGGATCTTCCTGAAAAAGGGGAAGTCAAGGTTATCAAAGCAGAAAGCAGCCAGCCGGTAAACAGAGACAGTGGGCAAACACACCCAGGTGGTGTCACAGGTCGAAAGGCAAGCCTAATGGATTATTTTTAAAATATATTTTATTGAAGTATTTGTAAAATTTTATAACAATAACAGAAAAGGAACAGTAAACATTAAACATTAACATGGTGAAAAAAATAGACATTTCCCCAATCGGCTCTATCTTCACAAACCACATGAAATAACATAAAAGAACACTTACCCCCACCCCAGAAAGCTGCTACTGCTGACATTTTAAATTTCTCCAAGAAAGACGACGAGCGATTGCCACCTTCGGGAGAGCAAGTTTTTCAGAGTAGAAGACAGATGTGCGAGGTGTGTGAGAAGCCCAGTAAACTATGTCCATATGTTTTAGGCATGCCCGAAGCTTGGAGGGTTCTGGCTGGGGGTTGCCAAGACAATATCCACGGTGCTAGGTACACGGGTGGTGCCGAGTCCAAAGGTGGCGATCTTTGGAGAGCTCAGAGGAGTATTGCGCGAACAGAGCAGACACTCACAGGTTGAACCGCAGGAGCGGTTGAAAAAACTCGGTTTGTTCTCACTGGAACGACGGAGGTTGAGGGGTCTGATAGAGGTCTACAAAATTATGAGGGGCATAGACAGAGTGGATCATCAGAGGCTTTTCCCCAGGGTAGAGGGGCCAATTACTAGGGGGCATAGGTTTAAGGTGCGAGGGGCAAGGTTTAGAGGAGATGTACGAGGCAAGTTTTTTTACACAGAGGGTAGTGGGTGCCTGGAACTCGCTGCCGGAGGAGGTGATGGAAGCAGGGGCAATAGTGACATTTAAGGGGCATCTTGGCAAATACATGAATAGGATGGGAATAGAGGGATACGGACCCAAGAAGTGTAGAAGATTGTAGTTTAGTCGGGCAGCATGGTCGGCACGGGCTTGGAGGGCCGAAGGGCCTGTTCCTGTGCTGTACCTTTCTTTGATGTGCAGCTCCCTCCTGCTTCTATTTTCGTTGTAAGTTTCTATGTATGCAGCACAGCAGGCCATTCGGCCCATTGTGCTTGTGCAAGTTCTTTGAAAGAACTATTCAGCAAGTTCCACTCCCCTGCTCTTTTCCATATATTTCCCTTCAAGTACTTTTTCTATTCCTTTTGCAAGTATTATTGAATCTGCTTCCACCAAAATTTCAGGCAGCACATTCCAGAACGTCACCACAAACTGTCTGAAAAGGTTTGTCCTCATCCCCCCTCTGGATCTTTTGGCAGATTTCTCTGTTGTTGACTTATTTAGTTTTATTTCTGAATTTTGGTGAATGGAATCATTGAATTTCTGGTGAATGGAGCAAGGCCTTTATTAGGCTCATCGTTACGTCAGAGCTCAACCTTGCCTACTCTCCCACTCACTGTGTCTCTCAGTCACCTCTCTTTACAGAAAAACCTATGGAACTACATACCTGTGCTCCTTATAGCAAGTCCGTAACCAATTCCATCTACTAATTGCCCCTTCAATCCATTTGTACAGAAGGCTTCCCTGGCAACATATTCTACAATTCACAAGAATGCTAATAGTACAAGGAACAGCAATATACACTGCAAGAGAAGAGAGTGCTGATTGGAGAATGCACCAGGAAACAGTTAACTGCCAAAGTTTTGTCCAAATTCAAACCAGGCAGGCCAACACTGAAGGATCAAGGCATTGTCATGGGGAATGAACTTGTAAATGGCTGATCCCCAAGCTCCAGCAATTCAGATGTAGGTTTTAATTTATTGTCACATGTACAGTGAAATTTATTGTCACATGTACCGAGATACAGTGAAAAATATTGTTCGGCATACAGTCCCGGCAGAACATTTCAAACATGAAGTAACATAGAACATACAGTATAGAAGGAGGCCATTCGGCCCTTTGAGTCTTAAGCCCTCACTTCCACCCTACCCCCCGTAACCCAATAACCCCTCCTAATCGTTTTGGACACTAAGGGCAATTCAGCATGGCCAATCCACCTAACCTGCCCGTCTTTGGACTGTGGGAGGAAACCAGAGCACCCGGAGGAAACCCATGCAGACACGGGGAGAACGTGCAGACTCCGCACAGACAGTGTGCCAGCAGGGAATCGAACCTGGGACCCTGGCGCTGTGAAGCCACAGTGCTAACCACGTGCTACCGTGCTGCCCTTTAATACACAGTAAATACATAGACATAGACATCGGGTGAAGCAGACAGAGTATATTGCTACAACACGAAAGGAGATGCATAGAGAGATCAGTTCAGTCCATAAGAGGTTCATTCAGGAGTCTGGTACCGGTGTGGGGGGGGGGGGGGGGGGGGGGGGGGGGGGGGAAGAAGTTGTTTTTGAATCTGTTAGTGCATATTCAATTCATGACCTGAAAACATTCCGCCTGATTTCTTAATCACAGTGAGAAACTGAGCAAATGTTTTGGCTCCGTGGCGCTCACAACTTTAAATATTATTTAATGCAAAAGTTCTTACTTAAATATAGATTTAAAAAACGATAGAAGTAAACACGCTGCTTTGAATAATGTCAGGGAGCTTTTGTTGTGTCTTGCATCGGGCGCAACAACAGCAATAATTTTCAGAGCAGCTGTTAAAGACGGCAAATAAATTTGATTTTAATGATTTCCTTTGTGAGTTAACAATTAAAGGTAATTGGAAATTAATAACAGAAACTGGAAGCTTAATGCACAAATGCGAACACACACACAAACCAAAAAATATTGCTTTTCCTGACTACACATCATACCATCATTCAGTTGAAACCAAATTGCCACAGTCTTTCAGTAAATAATTGTTTATGGTGAGTAAGCACGTACATTTAAGGTTATTAAAACTTAGCGGTATATATGTATATATTTGTGTGAGAGTGTGGATATTCAATTGTAGGAAATGTAAGAGGATAGCAAGAACAATTCGGCGAGCCTTGCTTCAGTGACAAAAATATCAAACATTAAAAATCAGTTTCTACAACAGCGTACATTCTGTCAAATGATCACTGTGCATGTATATTGGATATAATAATATCCACGTATATGTAAACATGTAGTTCTCTCAAACACAGCTCAACGTGAATCTACATGTTGCTTTGAAAGTGGGATGGTGGATTATTAAAAAAAACAAAAGTGAAGTTTCTCTGTGCTTAATAGAAATAAAATAAATAGGCTAAAATCTTTGCTAAACTAAGGGTATTAAATATTTTTCACCCAGATGATACACAAATATACACATATATACTGCTAAGTTTTAATAACCTTAATGCACTTCATTGCAATGTTAATGTAAGCCTACTTGTGACAATAAAAATCATTATTATTAAATTTCTAGACATCAGCATTATCGCCATCTTCTTTGAGGCAGTTTCTAATCCAACATTCCAACTCGGTGAAAACACTGAATGAAATCTGAGTGAGTCTGTGAATTATATTTGAGATCTAGAGGGCAGCACGGTGGTATAGTGGATCGCACTGCTGCCTCACGGCACCGAGGTCCCAGGTTCGGTCACTATCCCTGTGTTTGCGTGGGTTTCGCCCCCACAACCCATAGATGTGCAGGGTAGGTGGACTGGCCACGGTAAATTTCCCCTTAATTGGAAAAAAAATGAATTGGACGCTCTAAATTTATTTATTTTTTAAGTTTGAGATCCAGGCCGCAGAAATGTGACCTGCATCGTGTTTGAACTTCGTGAATCATACATTCATAAGGCATTTACAGTTTGCTTCTATCGCATGTTCATTTAAGGTTATTAAAGCTTAATGTTGTGTGTGGGTGTATTCAATTGTAAGAAAAGTAAGGGGATGGCAAATAACAATCCAGCAGTGTCGATATGGTAAAAATAAATCAAAGATTAAAAATTAGTTTCTGCAATAAACAATTAGAGTACAACGAACAAATATCTACTTTGCTTTGAATACTGAATTACACATTCAAAAACACAGCACTGTACATTTAATTTTCTTTCCTCACTATTCTTCCATCTTACATTTTAAAATTACTCCTTAATAACATCAATATTTCCGAATAGCATTTTAAAATGTTGATCAATAGCGAGAGCTGCCCAGAAACAAATGTTGCCCTTTCACACTTTCGTACGACCAGTTAGTGTCCCCTCTGGGAAACATATAAGATACAAAATAAGCCTATGGTTAGTGAGTCTTCACTGTTGTTGTACAGTAAATTCTCTCTGAATCCTCTGTTTATTGATGGCCTGTGTCACTCACTATCTGAATTGTACAGTACCTCTGGGAGCCATGCACAGCAATAAGATGAGGATGAGCAGCTGTAGAGGTTCCATTGCAGCTCCAACTTTAGAGGCCTTCACTCCAGGAGTGATCTGTGTTGACAGTTCGGAATGAACTTGCTCTTTCTGATGGTACCTGCTGGATTGTTTGTATTAACATCAATGCCAATCTCTAGAATTAGGCAATAGATTCCGTGGAGCTTGATCCGCCCTCTCTGAAACCTGATCCGTCTCGAACTCTCTCATTTACTGATTCTTAGAATAGCCTAATGGTCCTGAAAGCATTCAAGCATCGTAAAGTTACAAAGATTACAAATCTTGACTCACCCATTCAGAAATATATAAACAACCACAACCACCACCGCCAACCCCCTCCTCCCCCACAAAATAAATAATTCGCTGTCATTCCAGACTAGATTTATACTGCCCACAATGGAAAATTCAAAGCAGTAATACTACCTCCTGGAGAGAGTCTGTCACCTCAGGACTTCAGTGCTCGTTATGTGTTCTACCATTTGCATTGATCTACCTGTAAAACCAAGGAGACACCAAATCAACATAGCTTTCCACAGAATTCCACCAAATTGTCAACACTTGGCACAGGTTTGTGGCCACAGTGATGATTGCAACGTTCAGCTTACATTTAGATCGCACCTTTCAAACGAACTGAGTTAAAATCAGTTAGACCGATGGCCCATCTCTTTCCGCAGTCCCATAATTGACACCCCTTCACTATTTTGTGTGGGCGGCACAGTAGTGGACGGCATGACAGCACACAATGGTTAGCACTGTGGCTTCACAGCACCAGGGTCCCAGGTTCGATTCCCGGCTTGGGTCACTGTCTGCGCGGAGTCTACACGTTCTCCCCGTGTCTGCGTGGGTTTCCTCCGGGTGCTCCGGTTTCCTCCCACAAGTCCCGAAAGAAGTACTGTTAGGTGAATTGGACATTCTGAATTCTCCCTCTGTGAACCCGAACAGGCCCCGGAGTGTGGCGACTAGGGGCTTTTAACTGTAACTTCATTGCAATGTTAATGTCTGCCTACTTGTGACAATAAAGATTATTATTAAACGTTATTATTATTATTCTATACCATTTGGTAACCCCACACCTCAGCAACTCTAAATGTCATTTCAGGACATGAGCACAAAAATCAAGGCTGTGGGGGTGCTGCACTGTCGGCGGTGCCGTCGTTTTCTGGAGAGGTTAAACCGAGGCCCTGTCTGGCGGATGTAACAGATCCCGTGGCATTATTTCAAAGAAGAGCAGGGGAGTTATTGCTAGAATTGTGGCAGATATTTATCCCTCAATCAATGTCACAGGAACAGATTACCTGATTGTGATCACCTTGTTGTTGACGGGAGTCGGCTGTGTGCAAATTGGTTACAAAGCTTCCGACATTGCAGCAGTGACTACTCTTCAGAAATACTTCATTAGCTGTCAAGCACAATGAGGCGGCATGAGATCGTGAATGGTGCCACACAAATGTAAGTCTTTCTTTCTCTTCCAGACAGAGTATCACAGGAGAACTGTGAAAGATAAAGTAGAGCGGAGGCATGGTGAGAATGATGGAGATAGTTCCAAAGCAAGAGGTAGCAGTGCGGTCCCTTTATGGGGGCAGGCTTGGCGGACCACATGACCGGCTCGGGGCCAATTGTGTGGGAGCATGCGAAACGTGGCCAAAAGCAAGTTTGCGCGAGGCCCTGAGAGCAGGGGCCTGGGCAGTGTGGACTTCGGAGCGCAAGAGACAAGATCCATCCTATTGTGTTCTGTGTCTGTATTGTTGCCAGCTTTGCCTTTTATCAATAAACCCCTTTGTTACAACTGGAAACCCCCAATGTGTTTCTCGAGTCATTAGGGGAGGCGATGTCATAGTGGTATTGTCGCTGGACTCGTAATCCAGAGACCAGGGTAATGCTCTGGGGACCTGGATTCGATCCCACCATGGCAGACGGTGAATTCTGAATTCAATAAAAATCTGGAATTGATTGTCGATTGTTGCAAAATACCCATCTTGTTCACTCATGTCCTTTAGGGAAGGAAATCTGCCATCCTTACCCTGCCTGGCCCACATGTGTCTCCAGATGCACAGTAATGTGGTTGACTCTTAAATGCCCTCTGGAAGGGCCTAGCCAACCACAGTTCAAGGGCAATTATGAATGGGCAATAAATGTTGGCCCAGCCAGTGACATCTACTGCCCATGAATGAATAATGTTTTTTTTTAAGTCACACAATCAGAAGAGAAAAACTGAAGTTGTGGCATCACAAGTAGTGTGTAGGGTGAAGCCCAATGCACTACAGATAAAGCGGGTAAGTATTTCACCATCGAGATTAAGTTATTTATATTATTGGTTAGTATTTTCAAGAGTTAGAGTTGGTTCAGCTTTAAACAGCCTTAAAACAAAATAGTATTAAATAATGTGCCAGAGGAGCTGAAGCACATTGTATACACATCCCTGTACCAAACAGGGGCAGCACGGTAAATGCTGCAATCGCTTCACAGCTCCAGGGTCCCAGGTTCGATTCCGGCTTGGGTCACTGTTTGTGCGGAGTCTGCACATCCTCCCCGTGTGTGCGTGGGTTTCCTCCGGGTACTCCGGTTTCCTCCCAGTCCAAAGATGTGCAGGTTAGGTGGATTGGCCATGATAAATTGCCCTTAGTGTCCAAAATTGTCTTTCGTGTTGGGTGGGGTTACTGGGTTATGGGGATAGGGTGGAGGTGTTGACCTTGGGTAGGATGCTCTTTCCAAGAGCCGGTGCAGACTCGATGGGCCGATTGGCCTCCTTCCGCACTGTAAATTCTAAACCCATCCTAGCCTCAACTCCACAGTCCTGCCCATTCTCCATAACCCTTCAACCCATTCTAACCTGGAGGACAAAGTGTAGAAAGAATAAGAAATAGATGGAATGCATAGGCTGAATTGTGTCTTGTGAAAATTTGAGTGTTTACATCACCCAGCAACGTAATATCCAGTGCGGTGACCTCAGGTCATCATCACAATGTCATCACACCAGTTGGCAATAATACAGCAAGCGGGCGGACTTTGAAATCAGGACTCTGTCCGCCATTTTGAAAGTATCAATTAATAGGCATTTAACTTCATTGGTCAGTGCACAAGATAGCGCCCTCATGGAGCCATCTACAACCCTTTATGTATGGACATCTCCATAACAGTGTCTCACCCACCCTGCCAGATCATAAAAGGTCATTGTGGCACTTCCTGGGCGCGATTCTCCGAAATGGAGATAGACTGTTCGCGCCGTTGTGAACGCCGTCGTGTTTCACGATGACGCGAAACGGGCGCGGGCACTTCCAATTCTGGCCCCCATAGGGGGCCAGCATGGCACTGGAGCGGTTCACGCCTCCCTTCCTGGCGCCAACTGGACGCCGCGCCAACCTGCGAATGCGCGGGAGGCTTCCTCAACGCCCTGGTGCCAACACAACATGGCATGAGGGTTCAGGTGCCGGGGCTGGAGAAGCCGGCCAGCCGATCCGTGGGTGCCGATCGCGGGTCAGACCCCATCGGAGGCCCTCCCCGGGTGAAGGAGCGCTTTTCCCCGCCCCACAAGCCACCCCCTGACCCTACGCGCAGAGTTCCCACCGGCAGCGACCAGGTGTGAACGGCGCCGGCGGGACATTTTCCGCGTGGCCGCTCGGCCCATCAAGGCCGGAGAATCGGCGGCCCAGCCGTGGACAGTGGCCCGTGGCCGGCGTTGGGCCAAATGCGCCGGCGCAAATGCTGCCGATTCTCTGCTCCTCGGAGAATCGCCTGCCGCGTCGGACCGGCGCCGCAGGAAAAAATGGCGTGGATGGTGATTCTCTCATACGGCCCGGCATGGGAGAATCGTGCCCCCTGTATCCAAGTCCTCTCGATGGCCCCAAAGCTATTGACCTCTGCTGCAAACTCTGCCAAGATCAGGCTGGGGTATCTCCAATTACCGTAAGCTGGCATGAGAATCTTCCATCTGGAGGACGGCTCACAGGGTGACATCATGAACCTTGAGGCCATCCTTGTCCTTCCACCAGGTCATCAGCTCACTCACTTCTCTTGTCCAACTGTGTAGAAACAATGAGGTTTGCTGCCTGATGGTCCAGATCTTCCTCTAATCATCATGGTTATGCTTGAAATGCATTTGGCTTCTTCATTCCTGTCTAGGTTTCTACCATCTTCCCATCAGTAACTACATATACATATAAATAAAACTTGGCACTCACCTGCATCCACTGCTTCAAAATATTTGTCAGCAGCATAAAAAATCTTACTTCACGACTACTTTCACCCCTGGTGCCCTGACATAGGCCCATGCCAAGGGTCCCACCCTGCCCATGTAACCGTCTGACTGCTTTTTAAAAGACAAAATCATACCCACCTCTACCACTGCCTCTGGCAGCTACCCCAGATTCTCACCACCCTCTGTGTGAAGACAGTAGAGACATAGATGTTTACAGCATGGAAACAGGCCCTTTGGCCCAGCTGGATATGTTTCAGTGGGAGAGCACCTGGGTAATATTGATCATAATATAATTAAGCTTAAAGTAGATTTGGAAAGGAACAAAGTGCAATTAGAAGTGAAAATACCCAACTCAAGAGAGAATGCAACCCTCTTATTGACCAACACCCCCCCCCCCCCCTTGTCTTCATATCCAGCCCCGAATGGAACACCTGCTCCACCCATCACTTTCTAAGGGTCGTCTGATCCCCCAACTTCATGAGTGCCTCCTGCAGAAAGTCTGCCTTCAACCTCCTCAGATGCGTGAACACACGCGACAGTTTGACCGGCGCAGTCACCCCGTCACGTTCTATGTGCCCAGCCTGGCTCCCCATCCCCTTCCCCAGCCAATCAGCCAAACCCATTTTTGAGCCTGCCTCCAGCCCACGGCACGCGCCCGTCCAGGCCCACCCTCGGATGTCCATAGCCATCAATCTCTTCGCTCGGCTGACACGGTGTCACAGTGGTTAGCACTGTTGCTTCACAGTGGTAGGGACCGGGGTTCGATACTTGGGTCACTGACTGTGTGGAGTCTGCACGTTCTCCCTGTGTCTGGGTGGGTTTCCTCCGGGTGCTCCGGTTGCTTGTTCAATAATTCGGACATTCTGAATTCTCCTGTTGTACCCGAACAGGCGCCGGAGTGTGGCGACTAGGGGCTTTTCAAATTAACTAATGCAGTGTTAATGTAAGCCTACTTGTGACGATAATAAAGGTTATTATTATTAAACTGTGACATACCAATCACACCCATGACAGCAACCCTCCCCCCTCCCCCCCCCCCCCCCCCCCAAACAAAAAAAAACAACCCCAACCCCTCACCTTCCTCCTGGCAACCCCCCACTTCACTCCTGTTAACCTGCCCACCACTGCTCCCCTGCCAAGACCTGCCCTGAAATACCCAACTCCAGACACTTTAAAAGGCACACAAAACCCCTCCTAAGTTCAAAGCCCTCGCATTACTTCCAGTCCCCTGTCCCTCATAAAGTCCTTTGTCTCCTCTGGAGTGTCAACATAAAGCTCCTGTTTCTGGAAAGCCACCCGCAGGCGGGCCGAGTATAATACTCCAAACTTCACCCCCTTCTCAAAGAGGGCAGCCTTAATCTGGTTAAACCCGCCTCTCCTCGTCGCTAACTCCGCACCCAGGTCTTGGTAGACCCGCAGCTCATTACCTCCCCAGGTACACATCTTGGTCTGCCTCGCCAATTGTAGGATCTTTTCTTCATCCAAAAAGCGATGCCGTCGCACCACCACTGCCCACAGCGGCCCGCCCACCTGCAAGTCGTCCTCAACGCCTGTTCGCTCGGTTCATCTCGAGTGGCCAATCAAAGGGCCCCTTCCCCACCAACCTCCCCAGGTTACTCGCCACATACACGCCGGCCTCCGCACCTTCAATACCTTCAGGCATTCAAAAAATCCTCACATTTCGCTTCCTGGAGCAGTTCTCCATGTCCCCTACCTTCTCTCTCAGCCTCTTCTGGCTTTCTTGCATCACTGCCAGCTCCACCGCCAATGAGGCTATCTGCTTCTCATGCTCCGCTCCTTCCTGAATCGACCGGCCCTGGCCGATTGTTTCTATTCATTCATGAAATGTGGGTGTCACTGACTGGGCTGGCATTTATTGGCCATTTAGGAGTCACATGTCGGCCCGATAGCAGATTTCCTTAGTGAAGTAGACATGTTTTTACGATGATCATCAATGGTTTCTGGATCATCATTAGAGTTTTAATTGCAGATTTTTATTACTTCTCCGCACAGCTCCATGTGTCAGGAAAAATATATGGCACTGAAATATCAGGAATATCTAATAAATCGGAATGTTCTCTGCTGGTTATATATTTCCAAAAACTATTGGACAATAGAACGACTTAAAGGCAGGGAACAGTTTGGTTGTGTCAATAAAATTAATGCTTTTAATATGTTGATGTGCCTAACAACACAGCAAACAGATGTTTACTTAAGGCAAATTGGTAACAATGTGGAATAGAACACAAAGGGTTCAAAGGTCAGGACAAGGTGTGAAGTTTGCATTAAAATTCTAAAAGGTAGATTCACAAAATGGAGGTAATAAGATTTGACTTCTGAGGTGGCTAGTTCACAGAAGGGAAGACCAAAAAGGAAAAACTGTATTTCAGAAGCATTCAACTTATGCAAGGGTAGCTGTTCGAAACCTCAGCCAACAACAGGAATAGTTGTTTGAACTCCCACCAAACCATGTCTGTGAAGAAAACCTCCCATGTATAGCCAGGTGTTTTGTCCAATATCAGAAGCAAAAATATATAACTGCCTGGTGTGGTAACTGTTACTGGATTTTGTTTATAGTTCTTAAAGACCTGGAAGATATTGTGGAAGTTTGGGGAAAATTAGCTCTGAATGAAATAAAGGAACTGGATAAAGTTAGTGCTGCCGTCTGTAGCCATTGTTTTAGTTAAGTGTACTTCTAGTTGACTTCATTGTTGTCTATTTTATTTAAAATCATCACTAAACGTCTGGGACATCACTTTCTGGATTTAAAAACTTTCCTCACATTATATATGTTGTGTTATTCACCCTGGGGTAACACGGACTGCAACTGGATGCAGATGAACGATAAAGCAGACACCAAACGTAGGCGTTGGTTCAATACGATTTATTGAACTTCTGTAACAATACACACAGCTGGCTGTGGGTTGACACTCTACTACTCTAAGTGTACAAATTCTAACTTACTAGACCAGGCTAGCTCTGAGCCACGTGTAGAAGGTGCTGACTGATATATACACCCTGACTGTCACTACAGTTGTCACCAATGGAAAGAGGCGGAGTGCTGATGCCTCATGTGTTTTATAGTTGGAAGCCCCCCTCTGGTGTTCTGTCTGGTGATTGGTTGTGTTCATTCCTGTATGTTGAATGGCTCACCTGGGTGTCTGTTACTGCCTATTTTTACCTCATGATGTGCATGGGTGCATAATATGACAATATAAAATTGTAAAATGCAGTTGAGGGCAATTTTTCCCGAGTGTCCTTTCTGGCATTTGGAATAACTGTTGCTCGTTTTGGTGAGTGTGCTTTACACTCAATTGGCTCTGTTTTATTCCCTTGCTCTAGAGTCGCCAGGTATCTTTATGATACCACCACGAGGTTCAAGTTCAAGTGCTGATCAATGACTCAGTACACCAGTTAGTAAGGTTCAAATCAAAACACATTTATTATATACACAGTCAATCGCTACTCATGCATAAATACTACAAAACTAAGCTACTTCTACCACTGCAGGCCAATACTTATCTTCTGGAAAAGGAACCCACTGGGTCAGGGAACAATGGCCTCTTGTTTAACCCTGAGACTGCAGACTTCCAGCTGGTACGGACTAAGGGTCAGGAGCGACTATCTCTTAGCGTGCGTTGACTGGACACTTACTTGTTGGTGCAGCTGCAAGGCAGTTCAGGGTCAAGTGTTGTTTCAGTCTGCTGCGTGACCCTGCCGAGAAGTCTATCGAGAGAAACTGCCAAGAGAGCGAATTGAACTTGCGACCTGTCTTTTATAGGCCCCAGGGGCTTCGCACCCTTTTGGGCGGACCCGTACCTGACTCCAATCGATTGGATCACGTACCAATCGATCGGTTTGAATTCCCCAATACTGGGGCTGTTTCCTGATCGCTGGGTGGTCCTTGGGTGCTCGTTAGCCTTTTTTGTCTTGAACTCCTGCTGGCGCCGAGAAGTCTGGTTTTACCTCAATTATCCTACCTGTTGCTATTGTGCCTGGGAATTGCTCATTAAAATTCAGATTGCTGGTTTCAATGCTGTCTGCTTTCTGCAACTCGAATATACAGAAGACCTCTGCAAACTGCTTGTTTTCTCATACTGTTCAATTTTCCCTGCGTTCTTTGCGAATCTCCATTTTAAGTTGGGAAGTGGCCAACCCAAGTGGCTACATAACCCAGCGTTTACCATCAACCGTGTTCTTCACATATCATAGATCATAGAATTTACAGTGCAGAAGGAGGCCATTTGGCCCATCAAGTCTGCACCGGCTCTTGGAAAGAGCACCCTACCCAAGTTCAACACCTCCACCCTATCCCAATAACCCAGTAACCCCACCCAACATTAAGTGCAATTTTGGACACTAAGGGCAATTTATCATGGCCAATCCACCTAACCTGCACATCTTTGGACTGTGGGAGGAAACCGGAGCACCCGGAGGAAACCCACGCACACACGGGGAGGATGTGCAGACTCCGCACAGACAGTGACCCAAGCCGGAATTGAACCTGAGACCCTGGAGCTGTGAAGCCATTGTGCTATCCACAATGCTACCGTGCTGCCAACTCTGTACTCACCCTTGCCAACTGTAGATCATTGAACTTATTTCAGTGCTGTAGCCACATGCAGTGCTCCACATCATGCCCACTGACCTGGACGGAGGCCGCTGTCCAGGCATTTTTCGTCAGATGGGGCGGCCTTCTCTTGCCATCCCTGTGCATTAGATTTTGCCGCCTGGCACATACCTATTCCACCAGGGCTCCCAGGCACTCATCTGAGAAATGGAGGAGGGAAGTGCGCCCACCTGACTTAGCTTCCTGCAATCCATGGACTTCGAGTGCTGAGGCCACTGCCAGATAACAGGATAGTTATTTTAATGATTGCAGCCAGCTCCCTCAGCCTCCCCCACAACTACTGGGAGCCGCCGCTACAGTTTTCCAACCTTCCGCCGGGTCACCATCGGGCCTAACGTCCGACACATTCCCGCATCCGCAAACTGCAAACCCAACCGATCGGTGCGTTTCCTGCTTTAATTGGTCACCCATCGTAACATCATGTGAACAGCCCCATTTTGGTCGGGAGCAGGTTTGACAGGAGCTCAGCAAAGCTCCTTTGACAGCACCTTCCAAACCCATGACCACTACCATCTCGAAGGACAAGAGTGGCAGATACCTGGGCACCCCACCACCTGGAGGTTCCCCTCCAAGTCACTCACCATCCTGACTTGGAAATATATTGCTGTTCCTTCACTGTCGCTGGGACAACATCCTGGAACTCCCACCCTAACAGCATTGTGGGTGTACCTACCCACATGGACTGCAGCGGTTCAAGAGGAATTTTGGTTGGGCAATGAATGCTACAGCCTGGGGCCAGTGACACCAATATCCAGTGAATGAATAAAAAGAAAAATTCCATCTGCCATGTTCTTGCCCAATCACTTAGTCTGTCCAAATCCTTGTGAATCTTTCCTGGATTCTCCTCACAGCTCATATTGCCAACAGTTTTGTGTCATCAGCAAACTTGGAAACATTACATTTGCTCCTCACATCAAAATCAGTGATGTAGATTGTGTAATGCTGGGACCCAAGAGCTGACCTTCCAGTACCCCACTAGTTACAGCCTGCCAACCTGAGAATGGCACGTTTATTCCTACCCGTTGTTTTTTGCCCATTAACCAATTCTCAAACCATGCCAATATATTACCATGATATATATTATCATGAGCTCTAATTTTGCTTACTAACCTCTTGTGTGGGATCTCCATGAAAGCCTTCTGAAGTTGCGAATCTGTCACATCCACAGCTATTTATTCTGCTAGTTACATCCTGAAGAAACTCCACCGGGCTTGTCAAGCATGATTTCCCTTTCATACATCCACGTTGATTCTGCCTAATCCTACCATTATTTTCTAAGAGTCCTTTTATCACATTTTTAATAATGGATTCCAGCATTTTCCTTACGGCCATCCCCTATTCACCCCCGCTGCCCCCCCCCCCCCCCCCCGCCCCACCACTGGCCCCCGCCCCCCCACCCAGGCCTGGCGGAGGGGCCAGGCCCACCAACCCCCTCCCCTCTGCCAGCCCTGAGGACCGGCAGCCCCTGCGTGTCCTACCTCCTCTCTCTTCCTCATCATCCCCGGCGCCCGTTTCCCGATTATTAAAACCACAAGTGAAACTTGCCGTCGATAATTCTCCCCCCCCCCCCCCCCCGGCGGAGGTGGAGCATCGCGGAGGCCCCAGAGAATACTGTGTCAGGCCTGTTACTGATATGCAAACGCCGTTTACTGTACGTGCCGAGTAGAACGCATTGACACTGCTGCCGAGGCACCTGAGCGTGGCAATCTGGCGTGTGCCTGGCACTCACGATTCTAGACCAATTCTCCGCCTTTATCGCTTTTGAGGTCGGCCCACAGAGAATGCCACCCTATACCTTTAGTAAAAAGTAGCTGGAAATACTCAGCAGAGCAGTTCACGACTGTTTAGAGGAAAGCAGAGCTAAAGGTCAGTGACCTTTAGTCAGAACCATATCATTAAAACAGTGTGCATCAGTGATCTATTGCACTGTGCCCATTTTGGTCAGGTTAGGTGGATTGGCCATGCTAAAGCGTCCAAAAAGGTTAGGTGGGGTAACTGGGTTATGGAGATAGGGTGGAGATATGGCCTTAAGTAGGATGCGCTTTCCAAGGGCTGGTGCAGACTCGATGGGCCGAATGGCCTCCTTATGTACTGTAAATTCTATGAAATTCAATCTGATTGATTAATGTCCTTCAGAAAAGGAAATCTGCTATCCTTCCTTGATTTGGCCTACATATGACTCAAGACTCACAGTATTGTGATTGACATTTAACTGCCCTCTGGAATAGCTGAGCAAGTCTCTCAGTTCAAGGGGCATCAAGGAATGGGCAGCAAATGCCGGCCTTGTCAGCAATGCTTACATATCCCATGGAATAATAAATTTTAAATGTTGTTTACGAGTTGTACCCCTTAAGAAGTGGTTGGGGAAGGGGAGCACGTGTTTGTTTGCTATTTTTGTTGGGTGGGTGGCACTGGGATAACGCAGTTCCTTTTGTCTTCAATCAACCAACACAGGCAGGATGGGCAGAACGGCCTCAAGCTGGCAGCGGCGTCCATTCACTGGAGGCACAAAGCCTGTCGGGGGTTGTAGTTTCCCGCGGCGCCTCCGTCCAGCCTCCCGGGGGGCGGGTTACCCGGGACGGAAACTACAAGTCCCAGGTTGCCGCCCACCGGAAGTGTGGCGAGAAGGTCGGTTACCATGACAATGCGGGAAAAACAACATGGCGTCCCTCCGCAGGTGACCAAGGAAGGGAATCGCCTGCCCGCCCCGTTCTGTGGTCGGTGAAAGTCGGACGGCCAGTTCGTTGTTGTTTTTTTGGGGGGTTTAGCACCGAGAAGTGTTTGTGAATAGTTTGGAGGTGTGTGTGTGGGAGAGCCGGCATGACAGCAGGGATGGATGAGGAGAGCCTGCAGGACCTGTACTCCTGGGTGGACACCATCCACCTGTCCAGAGCCAAGCGCAACATCGCCAGGGATTTCAGTGATGGAGGTGAATGTGGGGCCCACCGAGACCGAGAGAGAGCTAACCAACCAGTCAAATTGGCAACTTCACCCCCATGCCCATCCCACACCATTTCCCCTGTGATTTATTTTTTAAACCGTCACTGGCTTTAACCTGATTGCAAACACAGCAAAGGAAAACGCAAGGGCAGATGTTGGCAATCTGCACACACACACACACAGGTGCAGAAACACATGAAACACACATTGCATGCAACGATAATAATCTTTATTGGTGTCACAAGTAGGCTTACATTAACACTGCAATGAAGTTACTGCCAAAAAGCCCCTAGTCGCCACATTCCGACTCCTGTTCGGGTACACAGAGGGAGAATTCAGAATGTCCAATTCACCGAACAGCACGTCTTTTGGGACTTGTGGGAAGAAACCTGAGCACCCGGAGGAGACCCACGCAGGCTTAACACACACGTGCATGCTGCGCTCAGATGCTGAGTACATGTTCACGTGTACAGGCACACGTTTAGCACACATTATGAAAACAGACATGCTTACATATAGAGACACGATTAACATACTCAGCCATACAGCAACAGGTGTTTGCTCAAACATACCTACATATGCAAATAATAGGCACAGATAAAAACATATAATGGGTCGCAGACACACATGGTAAAGTAAAGTGGCCATAGTCCCTGATGACCATAGGCTGCTTTCCCCTTTGAGAGGGATGGCTGATTTGACCGGAGGATGATAGGCACAAATAAACATATTTGTAGACACACATACACAATCTTACATAGGCACAGACAAAAAAGGAAAATATTGCGGATTTCTAAAAATCAGAAAGAAAAAATGAATAATGCAAGAAACACTCAGCAGGTCTAGCAGCACCTATGGAGATAAAAAACAATTAACATTTCAGGTTTCTTTCATCAGAATTGACACAGATGCATAAATTATGCACACATACTTGTACACACACAGATACAAACTCACATATACACATTAATACAAATATATATGTATCATGTATACATACACAGTGATTGCATATATTTGCACTTATATATTTACACACATATACCACTCAAAATATATAACACAACATAGTAGATTACTTGAAGCATATCTTGCTGTAAGAACTTGCTACAATCACGTAAGTAAATATTGTTACTGAAATTAAGCATATTTTCCCATTCATTAGAAAGTAAAGCAATAATTCTATTATTTTGTAAATGCATTGAGCTTCATTAGGAAAAACATTTCTAGAACCTCACTTTTCATAGTTTAAATCAGTTTGCTTCAAACATTTCTGTGTCGGGGTGCAGGAATTAGGGGCAGCAGGGTAGCATGGTGGTTAGCATAAATGCTTCACAGCTCCAGGGTCCAAGGTTCGATTCCCGGCTGGGTCACTGTCTGTGTGGAGTCTGCACGTCCTCCCCCTGTGTGCGTGGGTTTCCTCCGGGTGCTCCGGTTTCCTCCCACAGTCCAAAGATGTGCGGGTTAGGTGGATTGGCCATACTAAATTGCCCGTAGTGTCCTAATAAAAGTAAGGTTAAGGGGGGGGGGGTTGTTGGGTTACGGGTATAGGGTGGATACGTGGGTTTGAGTAGGGTGATCATGGCTCGGCACAACATTGAGGGCCGAAGGGCCTGTTCTGTGCTGTACTGTTCTATGTTCTATGTTCTATAATGGTTTACCTGAATAGAACAAGGGATGAGGAACTTAGTTTATGGAGAGAGACTAGAGAAGTTAGAAGTGTTCTCTCCAGAAGTTTAAAGGGAGATTTAGTAGTCAGAGAGATATAATGGTGCAAGGAGGTCATTCCGTCCACCAAATCTCTGTAAAGCAATCCAATCAGTTCTTTCCCCCATTCTATCCCCATAATCCACTTTGTTTATTTACCTTAAGTGCCCATCCAATTTCCCTTTGAAATCATTGATTGTTTCTGGTTCCACCACGTTCCTGGGCAGCAAGTTCCAGATTGTTACCACTTACTGGAGAAAAAAATTCTTCCTCACGTTCTCACCCCCTCCCGTATATCTCACATGGTCCTTGTGCCATTATGTGATGGGAACAGCTTCACTTTGTCTACTTTATCTAATTCTGACATAATCTTGTACATGTATCAAATTTAGCCTCCTTTGCTCCAGGCAGAACAATCCCAGTTTCTCCAACCTAATCTTGTAGCTAAAATCCCCCATCCCTGAAATCATTTTGGTAAATCTTTTCGGCATCCTTCACAGAAAGGAGGTGATCACAATTACAATGGGCTTTGATAGAGTAAATAGCGATAAACAGTTTCAACTGGAAAGGAGGTTGTAACAGATGAACACTGATTTAAGGCAATTGGCATAAGAATTTGAAATGAAATGAAAATCGCTTATTGTCACGAGTAGGCTTCAAATGTAGTTACTGTGAAAAGCCCCTAGTCGCCACATTCCGGCGCCTGTTCGGGGAGGCTGTTACGGGAATCGAACCGTGCTGCTGGCCTGCTTGGTCTGCTTGAGGGGACATGAGGAGAAATATATTTATACAGTGAGTTGTTATGATCTAAATTCACTGCCTGAAGCAAATTGAGCAGTAACTTTCAAAAGGACACAAGAAATATACTTGAAAATTAAGACTTTGCAGACAAAGAACAAAGAAAAAAGAAAAGAACAGCACAGGAACAGGCCCTTCAGCCCTCCAAGCCTGCTCCGACCATGCTACCCATCTAAACTAAAATCTTCTACACTTCCGGGGTCCGTATCCCTCTATTCCCATCCTAATCATGTATTTGTCGAGATGCCCCTTAAACGTCTCTATCGTCCCTGCTTCCACCACCTCCTCCGGCAGTGAGTTCCAGGCACCCACTACCCTCTTTGTAAAAAAACTTGCCTTGTACATCTCCTCTAAACCTTGCACCCTAGTATTTGACCTCTCTACCCTGAGAAAAAGTCTCTGACTATCCACTCAGTCTACGTCCCTCATAATTTTGTAGACCTCTATCAGTCACCCTTCAACCTCCGTCGTTTCAGTGAGACCTATGGGGAAAGAGCAAGGGAAGTGAAGCGAATTGGATAGTTCTTTCAAAGAACCAGCACCAGCACGATGGGCCGAATAGTCTCCTCAATGTACTGTTGGATTCTGTCCAAACATGAAAACACCATTAGCTTCCCAAAGCAAAAACTTACTGCAGGGATAAAATGCAAATACATCAGCAACTACAGAAACTTTCAGATGATGCTAAATCTGACATCCTCGAGGACCTGAGAATTTAAATTGATTATCGTCAGGAGGTATCGCAATGTTTTAAGGGCTAAGACCATTCACTGAAATAACAACAAAAATCAACAGCGCGAATTTCATAGAATCAGAAATTGATACAGTGCAGGAGGCCATTTGGCCTATCGAGCCTTTGCTGTTGAATGGCAAATAAACTGCACATTCTGGCAATACTACTGCTGTTACAATAATAGGGGACGATTCTCCGAGCCCTGCCCCGGGCCGGAGAATCGGTGCAACCGTGCCACGATGCCCCGACGCCGGCGCGTGATTCTCCGAGGTGCGTTCACGACGGTGCGAACACCTGGCCGCCATATCGGAGAATCGCCTCCATAATCTTTATTAGTGTCACAAGTAGGCTTTCATTAACACTGCAATGAAGTTACTGTGAAAATCCCCGAGTCGCCACATTCCGGCGCCTGAGGGAGATTCAGAAAGTCCAATTCACCTAACAAGCACGTCATCTGGGGACCTGTGGGAGGAAACCGGAGCACCCGGAGGAAACCCACGCAGGCACGGGGAGGACGTGCAGACTCCACACAGACAGTGACCCAAGACGGGAATCGTATCCGGGTCCCTGGTGCTGTGAAGCAACAGGACTAACCTGTTACAGCATTTTATAATAGAGTTTAACATTTTTTAAAACTACCATGCGGAGTTAATATAAACTCCTTTGATGTAGTGTTTGAATTGTTGGTGAGTTTGGATGAAGAAAGCTCTTCAGCCTCACTCCAGAATACCGACATTACAGTAAATTGTGTTGAGCAATTCCTCCAAAGACTCAAACTATCTGTGTTCCCACTGAATCAGCTGTTTTGTTTTCTGTCTGTTTCCAATGGGGACTTGAAATTTCATGATGTTGATGGACAAATTATTGCTGTCAGCTCCTGTCTTCTATTCAGTTCATTGCTGCACTCCCACGCAGTACATCCTCTCTCATATGTGTGTATTTTCCATCATAAAAAGTGGGCATTGTACAGAATTACATTCTGCTGGATTTGCCGGGGTGAGTGGCATTGAAAGTCATGAAAATCAGCATCTGGAAAGTGTCCAATGGGTACGTTCCTCAGGGAAGGGTCGGTTTGGAGACTGTGGTAACTCCTTATGTTTGTCAGTCTGCCAGAGTATCATACTGTAAACTCATGAACGAGAAGTAATTCATTAGGGTGGGGCTGCCTGCTTCCACAAAACTGCAGCCCAGCAAGGAATAAGTGCCTTCAGGCGAGCAGGAGACAAAAATACATTCCAAATTCCAGTCAATCCCTTCTATATTGTGAATTTAGGAGAATGGGCAGGTTTTGTGCCTGTATTGTGAGTTCAGCGTTACTCCATAGTTTCTGTCTATGCGGTCTGAAATTTACTGTACTTTGATTCCAGTTTTAATCGCTGAAGTGGTGAAGTTTCATTTCCCCAAACTGGTTGAGATGCACAACTACACACCAGCCAATTCAACCCAGCAGAAACTGAACAACTGGACTCACCTGAACAGGTAACAGATTGACACCAACAAATGCACAAAAGAAAGACCATCAACCACCGATGGGCATTATATATTAAAACAGTTGCATGGGCTTTTGTTCAGATGGTCCAATGCAGAGATCTCAGCAGTTCACCAGAATATTGTGCTTGCCTGAGGCCAGGTGTAAGCAGCCGTGGTTTGAAATGAAATGAATGAAAATCGCTTATTGTCACGAGTAGGCTTCAAATGAAGTTACTGTGAAAAGCCCCTAGTCGCCACATTCCGGCGCCTGTTCGGGGAGGCTGTTACGGGAATCGAACCGTGCTGCTGGCTTGCCTTGGTCTGCTTTCAAAGCCAGCGATTTAGCCCAGTGAGCTAAACAGCCGCTTTGAAGGCAGTGTCTCATTAGTGGACATAGTCCAAAAATTAGAGGTTGATGTTTCAGGATTAAAATTTGTGTTATGACCATGTGAGGAGGGGTAAAAGTTACTCCCTTGTTCTATCACTCCCGGCCTGACTGTAACGGTTTCAGTTGTGAATTTAAAGGGGATATGTTTTGCTATCGTCATAGAGTCATAGTCATAGAGTCATACGGCACAGAAAAAGCCATTCGGCCCACTGAGTATGCACTGGTCAAAAACAACCACCTATGCTAATCTCATTTCCCAGCAGTTGGTCCATAGCCTTATATGCCTTGGGATAGCAAGTGCAGATCTAAATACTTCTTAAATAATATGAGGGTCTCTGTCTCCACCACCCTTTCAGGCAGCGAGTTCCACACACCCACCACCTTCTGGGTAAAAAGGTTTTCCCTCACTGTCCCTCTGAACAGCCTGCCCCTCACCTGCCCGAAATCGGTCCCCTCTAGTCATTGATCCTGCCACCAAGGGGAAAAGTTACTTCCTGTCAACTCTGTCTATGCTCCACATAATTTTATACATCGCAATCATGTCCCCCCTCAGCCTCCTCTGCTCCAAAGAAAACAATCCAAGCCTATCTAATCTCTTTTCCTAGCCCAAACTCTCCAGCTCTGGCAACATCCTGGTAAATCTCTGCACCCTTTCCAGTGCTATCTCATCCCTCCTATAAAGTGATTTCCAGAACTGCACACAATACTTTATCTGTGGCCCAACCAACATTTTATACAGTTCCAGCATAGCCTCCCTGCTCTTAAATGGGCGGCACAGTAGCACAGTGGGTAACACTGTTGCTTCACAGCGCCAGGGTCCCAGATTCGATTCCCGGCTTTGGTCACTGTCTGTGCATGTTCTCCCTGTGCCTGCGTGGGTTTCCTCTGGGTGCTCCGGTTTCCTCCCACAAGTCTTGAAAGATGTGCTGTTAGGTAATTTGGATGTTCTGAATTCTCCCTCTGTGTAGCCGATCAGGCGCCTGAATGTGGTGACTAGGGGCTTTTCATAGTAACTTCATTGCATTGTTAATGTAAGCCTACTTGTGACAATAAAGATTATTAAAAACTTTCTGCCTTGGCTAATAAAGGCAAATATAACACGCCTTCTTAACCACTGTATCCACCTCCCCTGTTACCTTAGCGACGGGTGTACATGCACACCAAGGTCTCTCTGATCCTCGGTGCTTTCCAGGGCCCTGCCGTTTATCAAGTATTCCTTTGCCTTGTTTGTCCTGCCCAAGTGCACCACCTCACACTTGTGTGGATTGAATTCCATTTGTCACTGATTACCCATCTGACCAGCCGTCTATGTCCTCCTGTAATCCAAGGCTATCCTCCTCACTATTTACCATCCCACCAATTTTTGTATCATAGAATCATAGAATTTACAGTGCACAAGGAGGCCCATTGAGTCTGCACGGCCCTTGGAAAGAGCACTCGACTTAAGTCTTGTCAGTCAGTGGTGGCCATTGCTGAGCGCCTCGGCAGCATGTCCAAGTCGCTCGAGGATGTGACCCAGTCTCAGGTGGACCTTGATGAGGCACTGCGGGACGTCCCAGTCTTAGGTGGGCATTGCCGAGGCGGTCCAGAGCATGTTCCACACACTAAGGAGCATCGCCAACGGCCTCCCCACCATGCTGGTGACATTGGAGGGCCGCCAGGGCCAGCAGAGCCAGATGATGCAGAGGCAGCCGGGGCTCGATCCAGCTGCCCCTCCATCCCGAGCTGAACCCCAGGGCCCTATGGGCACAGACTGGGAGAAGGGAGTGCTGGGTGCCAACCTGGAGTCACCCTACAGAATGGTGCCGCTGGCCACCGGCTCCCCAAGACCAACTCAGCCCCCAACAATGGCGCATCTCGGTGTCAGCACCTGGAAGTGGGGCAGGCATAGGGCCCCCGGAGGACACCTACCAGGATCCTCGAAGGCCCCGGGATGTGTATCTTGGATACACACCAAAGCACAGCAGTAGAGCATGGAAGGCTCAGCAGGTCAAGGATCATGGAGAGGGCACTGGGGGAAGGGGGTAGAGGGTAGGGTGAGGAGCATGCGATAGGGGGAAGGGGTGCAGGATGAGCACCAATCCCCTGCCAAAGCCCCCCCCCCTAACATGGAGGTATCACCGTCCCCCTGCCAGACACTCCACATGCAGGTGATGGGTATGAGCAAGCACTCAGCAGACCACAGGACTCCAACTATGTCATAGATTAAGGCTCACTGGCGCTCAGCTCACTGCGGGTTATTATCACCCCCCTGCCCTCGACAGTGACCCCTGACAGTGCCGACAGTCCCATCAGTCTGGAGTGATGTTACACAGACCATGGGAGGGTGGGATTGGTTGGGGTGGTGGAGAATGTGGGGGGGGGGGAGGGAAGGTGGAGGGAGAGATATGGGAGAGGGGGAAAGAAGGAAAGGGAGGGAATGGGGAGGGAGGGGAAGGTATGGGGCCGGGGTGGGGTGATAGATGAGGTCACGTCCTATGTGAAGTGGGCAAGGATTAGCGCCTCCCTGGCCCTCCGGGATTACCAGACCCTCGCCGCTGCTGCTTGTCATCCATCCTCCAGCTGGTCCTGCGAGTCCAGCCAAGGCTCATCCTCCAGCCTCTCCTGGTCTGGCGCCTCCTCCTCCTCGGAGGTGGCCACATATTCCTCCCCCATTTCCCCTCCAGCATATTGCCCATTGTTGTACTAGGTTGTGCATGGCTCAGCAGACCACTACAAAAAAGGGGTGACCCTCCAGGGGGTGTGCTCCAGTGCACCACGAGAGCGATTGAGGCATCGGAACCGCAACTTGAGTCCGATATAATGTTCAATGACAGCCTGGTTGGGAGCATGGGCCTCATTCTATTGGGTGTCAGCATCCATCACCGACCTCAGCACTGGCGTCATCAGCCAGGTCCTCAGTGGGCACCCCTTATCCCCCAAGAGCTAAACGGCCATCCTGGGGCGGTCCTCAAAGAGGCCGAGGATGTCCAACTGCCCCAAGATGGAGCTGTTGTGCACACTCCCTGGGTAGCATGCACAAACGTGTATGATCTTCGTGTGGTGGTCGCACATGAGCTGGCTGTTCAGGGAGTGGACCCCCTTCCTGTTGATGACGGGCACTCCCTGCTTGCTTGGTGAATGCAAGGCAACATACATGCATCCCCGCTGTAGCTTTTGACATGCCACACAATTCCCCCTCAAGCCCTGGAATGATCCTGAAGCGTAGACATTCAGGGCTGCGGTGACCTTGATGGCCACCAGAAGCGGATATCTTCCACCTCCACGTAGTTCCAAGTACGCGAGGCCATGTCACAGATGCCGCACCATCCCCTTGTTGAGAACATAGAACATACAGTGCAGAAGGAGGTCATTTGGCCCATCGAGTCTGCACTGATCCACTTAAGCCCTCACTTCCACCCTATCCCCGTAGCCCAATAACCCTTCCCAACCTTTTTTGGACACTAAGGGCAATTTATCATGGCGAATCTACCTAACCTGTGGATTGGCCATGATAAATTGCCCTTAGTGTCCCAAAAGGTTGGGTGGTGTTACCGGGTTACCAGGATAGGGTGGAGGTGTGGGCTTGGGTAGGGTGCTCTTTCCAAGGGCTGGTGCAGACTCGATGGATCGAATGGCCTCCTACTGCACTGTACATTCTAAGATTCTATGCTGCCGCTGCCTTTTCTGGTGTCTGGCTACCTGGTCTGCCAGTAGAACCACCAGGGCAGCCTCCTCAGGGTCCAAGATATCATCCATCTTGTGTGATATCTGTAAGGACTTGGAGAGGGTGTGAGCCTGACAACCAGCTGTGTTTTCCACCCTTGAAACCCTGCATTCCCCCATTGCTTCTCCCCTCCCCCCCACCCACCCCACCACACCTGCCATGCGACACGCCCTGCCCACGCACCCCCAGCCACAGCGGGCGACCCTGATCAGTGGACCCCACAACCTGTACCCCGACACCCGCTGGGTACAGGTACATACCTGTACAGGGCGCTGGTCCCCACACTGATGCACAGACCCACTCCCTGGTTGCGGGAATGTCCCAATTCCTGGGGCCCAGCCCCGTTTCGTTTGAATGTTGTCTGCTGCATCCGTGGTGTTGCTTCCTGCAGTGTTCAGGCACAGTGACCAGGCATTACGGTCTGATTGGGATGCTGGGCAATAACTCCGACATGCTACATGGCATGCCTACCCATGGGAATCCACTTGGGAGATGAGGATTGCCAATTCCCTATTAGCAATAGCCTCCAGCCACGCAGCCCGAAGCCTGCACGTTCAGTGGTAGTTATGGGTGGTCGGTAGTGCAGGCAGACAGGGGCATAACGGGTCCACACGATCCAGGAGGTGGCATGGGCTGAGGCACCCACCCCCACAGCCTACCCCGATTGAGGCTGGCCCCGCTGAGGGCTCCCCACCCTACCGCCAACCCTTGAGTACCGGAAAGAAAGCCCAGTGCCCCCAGACTCATTGCGAAGCTGGCTACTCACGTCCTGGGGTCTCCGCAGCAGCCATTCCACCAAGTCGGCTTACATTAACACTGCAATGAAGTTACTGTGAAAAGCCCCTAGTTGCCACATTCCGGCGCCTGTTCGGATACACTGAGGGAGAATTCAGAATGTCCAATTCACCGAACAAGCACATCTTTCGGGACTTGTGGGAAGAAACCGGAGCACCCGGAGGGAACCCACGCAGACTCGGGGAGAATGTGCAGAATCCGCACAGACAGTGACCCAAGCCGGGGATCGCACCTGGGACCCTAGAGCTGTGAAGGGGTTCTCTCCAAAGGTCTGTGCAGAGAAGCAAGTAGCTCTGATTAATAAATTGCATTTGAACTGTATTGGGTTGCTTAATTGGAATATACAGGCAGGTGTAGAAGGGGAGTTAAAGTTTTTTCCCTTTTATTTAAGAACTGTTTTAACTTTTTTATTTGTTCACGGGATGAGGGCGTTGCTGGCTGGGCCATAATTTATTGCCCATCCCTGGGAGCATTTAAGAGTTAACCACATTGCTGTGGGCCTGGAGTCACATGTAGGCTAGACCAGGTAAGGAAGACAGATTTCCTTCCCTTGGGAAATTAGTGAACAAGATGGCCTTTTCCGACAATCGACAATGGTTTCATGCTTACATTTAGACTTCTAATTCCAAATTTTTATTGAATTCAAATTCCATGGCAGGATTTGAACCCAGGTCCTCAGATCATGGGCAGGATTTTCTGATAATAGAGCTAAGTGCTGACGCCCTCGTACATACCGGGGTCAACGGGCCTCATAGTCCACCGATTCAGCAGCCCACAAGGTGCCAGCACGGGCACCACAAGAAGCGCCCAGGTGAGTGGCCTGCGATTGGCATCCAATACATGGGTCATGTCATTGACGCGACGCCGCAGCGCCTTAAAAAACGCATCCCCCACACAGTCGTCAGTGGGAAGATGCCGCCGTGCAGCGCCAAGGTTCCGGGATGACGATTTGGACACACTCCTGAACGCCGTGGAGCAGAGGAGGGGGCTCTGTACCCCGGACCCAGCCACCGTTCGCCGTCTGTGGAGGGAGGTGGGTGAGGCCTTCAGCAACGTCGGGCCGGTTGCCAGGACAGGCGAACAGTGCCTAAAAAAGCTGCATGACCTCCTCAGGGCAGCCAGAATGAGTATCCAGCACTGTGCCCCTGGCACCAACACCCCTACCCCCTACACATCCCCAGCGGGACAGTCCAACCCCCGCCCTGACTCACATGGCTGCACCTAACCATGCCAGCTGCATTGGCTGGGTGCCCTGTGCACCTATGCCATCATAGACCCGACCACTGGGCTGCATGCATCGGACCGCCTAACACTGTTGATGTTTGTGTACCCCCACCGCCCCAGGAGAAGAACGGCCATAACCACAGGGAGCGAGAGTAAACCGGAGTGGGTGAACCTGAATTGCACCCACTCACCATGCAATAGCAGAGGGCACTGGACCCTGCTGGCGGACCAGAGGACCGGGAGATTGCCGATGCCAAGATCGGAGGCGCGCCACTAAGTGAGACCCCCCTGCCTGGCTGCGTCGCCTCACCCTAGCCCCTCACCCCGTCCCCTCACCCCTGTCCGCCTGTCTAACCATTTATGCTGTCTTGTGTCTTACAGGACCAGCCGGTGATGGTCCCGGCCCAGCCGGTGCCCCCTGCCCCCAAGCAGTGCCAGGGACGCAAGCACCGATGGGAGGGCAGCCGTCTGAGCAGCCCTGCGCCCAACACGAGCCAGGACACAGAAACGCAGAACACAGAAACGCAGAGGGCGGACACACAGAGGGCGGACACACAGAGGGCGGACCCACAGAGGGCGGACACACAGAGGGCGGACACACAGAGGGCGGACACACAGAAGGCGGACGCACAGAGGGCGGACGCACAGAGGGCGGACGCACAGAGGGCGGACGCACAGAGGGCGGACGCACAGAGGGCGGACACACAGAGGGCGGACACACAGGGGACGGACACACAGGGGACGGTGACACAGGGATCAGGAATGCACCACGGAACAACACAGGAGACATCCAGACTTTGGCTCTGATTAGGACATAGATTTTCCGTCACTGCTATCTCCTACACCCTCCACCATCTCAGAGACTAACCTCGGTTGGTCTTGTTAATGATGAGGTTTCTAGGACACTTACTGGTGAGCACCACACAGCTGCTCCCGGTTCAGCAGGTGGTGGTAGGAGGAGCCGAGGGGCCAGACAATCAGAGGGCAGCCCCTCTGTTGCCAAGACGCGTCCTGGGTTTGTGTAATTTCGACACCCACTCAGTCAGAGATCCAGGGATGAGAGAAGGGAATGACGGCCGGCTTCCAGCACCTGCAGACACAGGTGGAGGAGTGCATTTGTGTCCAGGAGCAGGGAGTGGTGCCGCTCATGCTTGCCACCCAGGTCGAAACCGCACGGGTGGCGTCCGTGGTGGAGGCAATGGGGGCAACGGTGTCGGACATGGGTCAGGTTATGCAAGGCCTGGGGCTTTCTTCACAGGCAGCCATGAGCCAGAGCCAGCTGCAGATCGCAGCGGCGCACCTCAATGTGGCCTCGTCTCAGCAGCCCATCATTGAGAGCATCAGCGGCATTGCCCAGATGCTGGCCGGCGTCACACAGACCCAGAGGGTGATGGCGCAGTCCCACACAGGGATGGCCCACTCCCTGAGCACCATGGCCGCTAACGTACAGACCCTGGTCAATACCAGAGCGGGCCTCCAGGACTGGCAGCGCGAGGTGTCGGGGGTGCTATGGGGGATGGCAGCGCTCGTACCCCCGTCCGATGGAGAAGCCCAGGGACCATCAGGCACTTCGAGGGAGGAGGAAGTGCTTGGGTCTGCGCTGGTGACTCCTGCAGGGGAGGTCCTGGAACACCGCGGCACCTCGGACTCCCCCCTACCTTCCCTGGTGCATCTGGTGGGCAGCGGGCAGAACTCAGGGTGGCACCATGCCAGCCGGGACGCCCAAGAGAAGCCTGGCCCATCCAGGCCGGGCCGCCGCAGGAAACGAGTGCCAATGGTGACCCTACTCGCAGCAGTCCACCTGCATTCCTGCTGAGCCGTCTGGGGAACCACCGAGACGTAGTGATAGGGCCCGTAAAGCCAGAAAGGTAGACACCTAGTAAGTTGGCAGGGCTGCAGGGCCCAGCTTAGTGATAGGGGCTAGGGCACATGTACATAACGTTTGTAATTAAACACTCTGTACCACCAATGAAAGCTGCCTCAGTGCTCTGTCCGATGCGTGCGGGAGTGGGACAGGAACTGAGTACCACTGTGGGTGAGGCGTTGAGCCCCGGTGGGTGTGAAATGCGCCCCACGGACGTCCACACCACCCCGACCCCTAGTGGAACAATAGGGCCATGTGATGCAGTGTCCAGCCCGCACACAGGGACCACACAGGTGGAGGCTGTTACTGTGGCAATGAGTCAGACATTGTCTAACGATGTGGAGCTCGGAGCTCATCACAGAGCGGGCTGTAATCATCCTCCATGGCATGGACCACGCCCGCTGTCACGAGCAACTGTGTGAGCCCAGCTCATTGTGCCACAGGTGGATGTGTAATGGAGGGGTGGTGTGCATGCGGGTGATGCGGTGGTGTGGGAGCTAAGGTTGGTCGGTGGTGGGGGAGGTGAGTCTTATTGGTGTTGTGGGAGGTGAGGGCGGTGGGTGGTGAGGTGGTGTGGTGTATGTGCTCCTGCTCAACAAAACCTCCTCTAGTTGGTGAAATGTGCAGCAATTAAACAGTCCCCAGCTCGCTGGCCCTGCCGGGGCATAGTGCAGCCTCCCGTCCATGTCCAGCCCCCATGTCCCATACATTGCCTCCCCGCTCTCCTCCTCCTCATCTGGAGAGACGCGCCCTTCCTTGTGAACCTCCCCCCCCCCCCCCCCCCCCCCATCCTCCAGCACATCGCTCCTCTGCTGGACCATATTTTGGAGGACGCATCAGACCACAACGGTGTGGCCGACCCTATTTGACGGGTACTGGAGGGCCCCTCCAGAGCAGTCCAGGCCCACGAAACGCGTCTTCAGCAGCCCAAAGCTTTTGGTCGCACAATGGGCCTCATTGTAGCAGTTCTCCGCGTCGGTCTGTGGCCTCCGTATAGGCTTCATCAGCCACGACCGCAACGGGTAACCCCTGTCGTCCAGCAAACTGCCCCGTGTGGCGCTAACAATTGCACACAAAGACTCGAGACATGTACAATCGAGGCTTTATTGCTGTGTGATGCTATTCCTCTGGCGGCAGCTGTAGAATAGGATCTCAGTGACTCACACGCATATTTATACACAAGCTCCCTGTGGGCGGAGCTAGCCGGCAGGGGCTTACCGGAGGAACCTGTATTACAGCTACAGCCATACATCCCCCTACTGCAAGTACACATATCTACAGTGGTTATATCACCACATTCACCCCCTGTATAAAAATGAGTCCGGCGGGGGTGACGTGTAACTATAATACAAAGGATGATATATTTACAAAAGGGTTCAAACAAAGAAAACCAAGAGTGCATCCGGTTAGCAGGTTACAGGTTGAGCCGAATCGGCGGTCGAACGTTCCGCTGTGATCGGCGTAGCTGTGGTGGCGACGTCGGCCCAGGCGGTGATGGCAACGATGGTGCAGGTGCTGCCGGTATTGATGCTGGCTGCTGGCGGGATGACTCCGAGAGCGAGCCGAAATCTTTTGTGTCCTCCAGTGTGGGCAGGGGGACGAGGGATGGACCTGGTGGGGACAAATATGGGTGCGCGGGGAAAAGGAGGGTGGCGCGGGGGGGAAAAGGGGCATCGGCATGGGATCAGCACCTGAGGGAGCCAGGTCCCGGAGCGAGACTGTGTCCTGGCGGCCGTCGGGGAACTCCACGTAGGCATACTGAGGGTTGGCGTGGAGTAGGCGTACTTTGTCCACCAGGGATTCCGCCTTGTGGCACCGGACATGCCTACGTCGAAGGACTGGGCCCGGAGTCGTGAGCCAAGTCGGAGCGACACCCCGGATGTAGACTTCCGAGGGAAGACAAAAACACGTTCATGGGGTGTATTGTTAGTTGAGGTGCACAGTAATGACCGAATGGAATGGAGCGCGTCAGGGAGGACCTGCTGCCAGCGAGAGGCTGGGAGGTTCCTGGACCGTAGGGCCAGCTGCACGGCCCTCCATACCGTCCCGTTCTCCCTCTCTACCTGCCCATTTCCCGGGGGTTGTAGCTCGTCCTCCTGCTGGAGGCGATACCCCTGCTGAGCAGGAACTGACGCAGCTCATCACTCATGAACGAGGATCCCCTGTCACTGTGGATGTAGTCGGGGAAACCGAACAGAGCGAAAATGGAATCCAGGGCCTTGATGACGGTGGCAGACGTCATATCTGGGCATGGGATGGCGAAGGGGAACCTAGAAAATTCATCGACCACACTAAGGATGTAGGTGTTGCCGTTGGTGGAGGGAGGCCCTTTGAAATCCACGCTGAGGCGTTCAAAGGGGTGGGACACTTTCACCAGGCGTGCGCGATCTGGCCGGTAGAAGTGCGGCTTGCACTCGACACAGACCTGGCAGTCTCTGGTGACTGTCCGTACTTCCTCGACGGAGTAGGGCAGATTGCGGGCTTTGATCAGATGGTACAAGCGAGTGACCCCCGGATGGCAAAGGCTCGCGTGCAAGGCACGGAGCTGGTTCACTTGTGCGCTGGCACATATACCTCGGGAATGGCAAAGTTCATTGTGTCAACGAAGAGCAAAAGGAAGGTAGCTGATGAAAATAACTGCTCATTCGAGCATTCCAAACCTAGGAAAAGAATACTGATGATGTTAGAAAAGAAGGCTGTGTTCAGTGCGGATTCACACGGTAACGGAAAACAATGAGCCGAAAATTATTTATTTTTCTAATGAGCACCTTCATCCAGCTGATGTTGATTCGTTAAATGCTAGAAAAGCAGTTGCAGAAATAAAGCATGAAGCAGTGGAAAACATAGCAGCAAGTTCGCGTAGCATTCTAGCGGCCAAGTTTACGCAGCTATCAGAAAATACCTGCTCTCAACTCCCTAGGTTGCCCGTCGTCTCAAGGACTATTCAAAGGTGCCGACAAAAAAATTCTGGATTTCCCGCTAATCCAGCGGCTAGACACGGTTTTGAAATACCTGACAAATATTGTAAACTTGACAATGGCGAACAGTTTCTAAGATACGATTCGGTGGCCGAGGATCAACAGCGCTTACTAGTATTCGCATCAGAAAGTGCTCTTCAGGATTTAGCATCATATCGTCATTGGGCATGCGATGGAACATTCAAGATTGTGCCACAACAGTGGTTTCAACTGTTCTGCATTCATGTACAAGTTAAAGGAAGCAGTTTTCCACGGGTCTTTGCATTACTGCCGAATAAAAGAAAGCAGACATACGAATTATTTTTTGACCAATTGAAAATTATGCAACCTAATGCAGATCCGATTGATATCATGGCAGATTTCAAAGTTGCAGATCACAAGGCAATTAATTCATCATTCCTTAATTCATCTGTCGTGACATGTTTGTTTCATTTGAGCCAATCTGTGTTTCGAAAAATTACCGATTTAGGCCTCAAAGAAAAATACAATACAGACTCTGAATTCTGTCTTAAAATTCGATGTTTTTCAGCATTAGCTTTCCTCCCCGTTGAAGATGTCGAAGAGGCTTATGAAGATTTGATAGACGATGAAGAAATACCTGCTGAATTCATCGTTTACTTCGACTTGACTTACATAGGCATTGTGAGAGGACGCGGTGCCAGACGAAGGAGAGAAACACCTACATTCCCGACAGCTATGGACTGTTAATCAGCGTGTTCTACAAGATCTACCAAGAACAAATACTGCTGCTGAGGGGTTTCATTCTGCGATAAAGCGTTCGGCGGGTGGAGCTCATTTGAATATCTGGAGGTTAATCAAAACTCTGAAGGAAGAGGAAGGGTTCGTAATAGGCAAAAAGGCTCAAATTCTTCGGGGAGATCAGTCGACTTCATGTACACAATATAAGAAAATAACTGAACGCCTCAAAAGATTGGTCGTTGAATATGATTCTACAACAAAAATTGATTTCTTGAGGAATGTTGCTTACAATTTACATCAATTTTAAGTAACTTTAAGAATTTTTAAATACATTTTCCAACTGTATTCTCTAAGTGATGTGATATCTTTCGGGAATTTTAAGTAATTAGTAAACTTTTAGATTTTTTAACTGCATTTTTCAACTTTTGCTGTATTTTACTTGCATTTTATCAATTACTTGCATTTTAGCAATTAAATTCTCATAGTAAACTTTTAAATTTACTTGCTGTATTGTACTTGCATTTTATCAATTAAATGGTTTTATAAGGAGTCTATTTGTAATTGGATAATTGGACAAAAAGACGTTGGACCAAAAGACGTGCGGACAAAAAGACGTTTGACCAAAAGACGTGGACGAAGTGTCGTTGGACGAAGTGACGTCGGACGAAAAGAATTCGAATTCTTCGAATTCGGACACGTCGAATTCCACGCCCTATGCAGTAAGTTTAACCAGGCCGAAACCCCGGATCGGGACAGAGTGGGAACTGGAGGTGAGAGAGATCTGCCGGTTGGCGGGATGGACCGCAAGGGAATAGCGCCTTACCGTGTCCGGGTGGACAAAACTCTTGGTGCTCCCAGAGTCGATGAGGCAAGAGGTCACCTGGCCGTTGACCAGCACCGTTGTGTAAGAGAGTGCCAGGTTGCGAGGACGCGACTGGTCGAGCGTAACGGAGGCGAGTAGCGGGTGATTGGCAGTCGAGTCTGATGAGTCCGACGAGTAGCGGTAGCGACCCGTGTCCCGTGGCCCCGTCCCGGGGGAGGACAAAATGGCGGCGTCTGGAGTACCTGTGTGGGAGAAGATGGCGGCGGACAAGATGGCGGCGCCCATGGAGTGCACGTTGTGGGGTCGGGACAAGATGGCGGCGCCCATGGAGCGCACGTTGTGGGGTCGGGACAAGATGGCGGCGCCCATGGAACGCACATGGCGGTGGGGGATGAAGATGGCGGCGCTCATGGAGAGCACGTGGCGGGGGCGGCGAAAGATGACGGCGCCCACTGATCGCACGTGGGGCCGGGGGAAGCGGACGGCAGGGCCCATTGTGCGATTGGCTGAGGTGAGGGGGGGAATGGGGGCAACCGTCCGGGACTGACACATCGCTGCAAAGTGGCCTTTCTTGCCACAAGGTTTGCAGGTTGCGGTGCGGGCCGGGCAGCGTTGCGGAGGTGCTTCTGCTGACCGCAGAAATAGCAGCGGGGACCCCCAGGGAGTGCGGTGCGGCGAGCGGTGCAGGCGTAGTGCGCGGGGGCGGCTGCTGGGGGGGGGGGGCAGTTGCAGGGTCCACGAGGGGTAGGACGGGTGGGCCTGGGGGGCCGTTTGCGGGGTGTAGGATGGGTGGGCCGAGTGGCTAGCGGAGTAAGATCGCGCACTACGGGAGGCGGCCGTAATTGAAAGCGCCAGAGTCTTTGTGGCCGCGAGGTCGAGGGCAGCCCCTTCCAGCAGTCGTTGCCGGATGGGGTCCGATGCAATGCCTGTAACAAAGGCATCGCGCATGAGTAAATCAGAGTGCTCTGTGACTGTGAGGGCCAGGCAGTCGCAGTCTCATACCTGAGGTATAAGGGCCCTCCAGAAGTCCTCAATCGACTCACCCGGCTGCTGGACGCGAGTAGAGAGTAGATGTCTCGCAAACAGGGTGTTCGTCGACTGTGCATTGTTCTCCTTGAGCAGTTCCATAGCTCTGGCGTAGTCAGGCGCATCTCGAATTAGCGGAAAGACACTGGAGCTACGTCTTGAGTACAAAAGTTGTCTTTTTTGAGCCTCCGTCGGGGGAGGGTCCGCTGAAGAGATGTAGGCCTCGAAGGCTGCAAGCCAGTGAACAAAGTCTTTCCTGGCGTGAGGCGACTGCGGATCCAGCTGCAGACGGTCAGGCTTGATCCTGATGTCCATGGTGTAAGGAAAACCACACAGCAATAAATTGTGGTGCTAACAATTGCACACAAAGACTCGAGACATGTACAATCGAGGCTTTATTGCTGTGTGATGCGATTCCTCCGGTGGCAGCTGTAGAATAGGATCTCAGTGACTCACACGCATATTTATACACAAGCTCCCTGTGGGCGGAGCTAGCCGGCAGGGGCTTACCGGAGGAACCTGTATTACAGGTTCAGCCGTACATCCCCCTACTGCAAGTACACATATCTACAGTGGTTATGTCACCACACCCCGCAGTCTGGGGTGGGGTGACCCTCGAATAAGGCGGGGATGAATGATTGTGCCAGGATAAACGAGTCATGTACACTGCCTGGGTACCGGGCACAGACGTGCAGGATCTTCATCTGGTGGTCGCAGACCACCTGAACGTTCATTGAGTAGGATCTCTTCCTGTTTATGAACATCGGCCTGTTATACGATGGTGGCTGCATGGCGATGTGACCCCATCGATTACCCCCTGTAACATGGGTATCCTGGCGATGGCAATGAAGCCCACTGCCCGGGCATCCTGGTGGTCGCGGTCCACAAAGAATTGAATGTACCGGTTCGCAAGGTCATACAGGGCGTCAGGCACTGCACGGATGCACCTGTGCACCGATGCTTGGGAGATGCCGGGAAGGTCCCCATTCCGCGACTGGAACGATCCCGCTGCATAGACATTCAGGGCGGCGACCATCACCTTTATGGCCACTGGGAGAGGGTGTGTGTGTCCCCCCCCCCCACCCTACAGTCCCACGCGGTGCCAGATGTGCTGTCATGTGGCAGATATGGGTGACGGTTTCCTGGATCATCTGGAGTCTCCTCCTGCATGCCCGGTCCGGGAGTTCCTGGAAGGACATGCGGCGCTGGTACACACATGGCCTCATCAGGCTCCTCAGTGCCACCACCTTCTCCTCTCCCCTCTCCTCCTCCTCCTCATCGGCATCCCCGTCCTGTGGCTGCCCCTCCTCTTGGTCCTCCTCCTCCTCCTCTGCCTGTTGGGCGGACGGCCCTCCAGCCTGAGCGGCTGGCATCTGCCCCACTGCAGCCTGCCCCTCTGCTGCAGCCTCCGCCTCCTCTCTGTGACACCCCTGCTCCAGCTCCCATTGGGCTCTATGCAGGCCAGTGGTCCCCGCCACGGTGGCCAACATCACTGGAAGATGCCCAAACATTATGATCTGCAGTGGGTGGGTAGACAACTTTTCATCATGGGGCATACCCCTGCCATAACCAGGCGCCATGGACTACATGGTACCCCAGTTGGCAGCTCGTGCTCCAGCCAAGCATGCCCCCCACCCCCACTCCCGCCAGCCTCTGGCTGACGATGTTTTATAGGTGCTTAGAACCACGCTGTCGGGACTTCGGAACACACCACTGGAACTTCGGCCCATACGGGGCGCAGAATCTTTGGGGGCTGGGAGAATCGCTCATCGGGCCAACTCCCGCTATTCTCCGGGCCGTGCAGTGCCCGCCGCGATCCTGCGAGTTTTGGGGGTGCGGTGATTCGGAAATCGGTGTCGGAGCGGCGTCATGGGCCATTCGACGTAAACGCCTATTCTCCGGCCGAGCACGGCCTCAGAGAATGCCGCCCCATGACTCTGGGGTCTCTGGATTACTTGTCCAGTGACAATACTACTATGCATCTGCCTCCTTGGAAAGCGATTACCTTGGTGTTAATTTGATGGATTCTGTGATTAAATTCAGGTTTGTTTTAACATAAACGATACCTATTGGACAGTGTTATAACTCCTGTGGTTCAGTCATGTTCCCTCGCAGTTTTACAAATTGCTATTTGTTTGGATTCTTGAACGGGAGTCCTAATACTGAGAACTCATGTTTAGAGTGGAAGCAAATCACTCAACTCTGTGGTACTGCCCAAGAAGAAGAAGCCAGCAATGCTCAATTTCCATGGGAAAATGAAAGAAAAGATACACTCTGCCGCACAGAGCGGTGCATGGATGGAAATTCTGGCCAAATTCTCACTACCACCAAATGCCTGGGGATAGCAGTGTCTAACATTGGTTGCACTACAGCTCAGGTAATGATGGCCAACACTATACTAGTCTGAAAATGCCCGATCTCGTCTGATCTCAGAAGCTTTACAGACTCAGGCCTTCTTGGTACTTGGATGGGAGCCTGTCTGGTAACACCAGGTGCAGTAGGCTTTATGGGTGGCACAGTAGCACAGTGGTTAGCATTTTTGCTTCACAGCGCCAGGGCCCGGGTTTGAGTCCCACCTTGGGTCACTATGCGGAGTCTGCACGTTCTCCCCATGTCTGCGTGGGTTTCCTCCTGGTGCTCCGGTTTCCTCCCACATGTCCCGAAAGACATGCTTGTTAGGTGAATTGGACATTCTGTATCTTTTTGGGGGGTTATCAATGTTGGTAGTTGGTAAGATGGTTACTGTGTGTTTATAAAATGTTAACTGGATTCAAAGAATAAACATTGTTTTGTTTTCAAAATGCTTTAGCTCTCTGTTCCATCACATCTGTAAAGTGGGCCTTGTGCTCCCCATAACCAAAATCTATTTAAAGTTGTGGGTCAGGTGAACTCCATGATACACTTTGGTGTTCTCTAAACCCTGGCCCATAACACAGGATCCCATGTGTTTTTACCTTCTTATTCAGTCTCCCATGTGGGACCTTGTCAAAGGTTTGCTGAAATCCATATACACGATTGTTATGGGCCAGGGTTTAGAGAACACCAAAGTGTATTATGGAGTTCACCTGACCCACAACTTTTAATAGAGTGTGGTTATGGGGAGCACATGGGCCACTTTACAGGTGTGGTGGAACAGAGAGCTAAAGTACTTTTAAATTAAAGCCATGTTTATTTATGAAACCAATTAACACTTTATAAACCCACATAAAACATCTTAACAACTATCAACACCAATCGTCCCCACAGATACAATATTCTATAAGTAACCCTTAATCTTTCCTTGCAACATCCATAAGACAAAAGACCCTTTTTAATACAGAGATCAGGTTTAAGTTCAGTACTGAGAGCAGTTATCACTTTGAAATCACCCAAATGATCTGGAGACAATCTTTAGATTGCAGGGAGATTCTTATACAGCTGTTTGCATTTCCTGCAGCTATCCAGCTCTCAAAACAAAACTAAAAACCCTGTAGCTGCCAGCCCAAAGCGAAAGTGAAAGACAGACAGCCCAGCTCCACCCACATTCTGACATCACTGCAGCTGTCATAATATAAACCAATATATCATGGTGCAGGCACAGACTGATGGACACACACAGGGACCAATCAACATGTACAAACACCGCAGCCAATCACCAGTTAGAATACACACACCATAAAGGCAGAGGGCACCACGGTTCCTGCTCATTCTGGGTGCTGCCTCTGAGTGTAACAGGAACTCATCCAGCCCAGCACAGACTTACAACACATGCTGAGAAAATCAACTGGTTCGGACAAGGCTTAGGTCTCTAGTTTAAGTTAGCATCATTTAGACCCACAGTCATCGTGTGTTAGTTAGTTAGAAGTAGTTAATAAAATTGAGTTGAACCTTCATCAGTGTTGGAAGTGTCTGTTCATCTCTCAAGCCTACACTAGCCGGGCAGCACGGTGGCCTAGTGGTTAGCACAACTGCCTCACGGCGCTGAGGTCCCAGGTTCAATCCCTGCTCTGGGTCACTGTCCGTGTGGAGTTTGCACATTCTCCCCGTGTCTGCGTGGGTTTCACCCCCACAACCCAAAAATGTGCAGAGTAGGTGGATTGGCCACGCTGAATTGCCCCTTAATTGGAAAAAATAATTGGGTAATCTAAATTTATTTTTAAAAAGCCTACACTAGCCAACACATCAGCAGCTATCTGACAAACACCCATTTTTTAAAGGTACTTTCACATGACACTATATCTATATAGTTAGCCCACCTTTATCGATACTCCTGGTCACCTCCTTAATAAATTAAATCAAGTTGGTTTGGCATGACCTCCCCCTCACAAAGCCACGCTGACTGTCCCTGATCAAACCTTGCCTCTCCAAGTGTAGATTGATTCTGTCCTTCCTTCAGAATTTTCCCCAACAGTTTCCCTACCACTCATGTGAGACTCACTGGCCTGCAATTTCCTGATTTATCTCTACCACCCTTCTTGAGAAGTGGAACCACATTAGCTGTTCTCCAATCCTCTGGTGCCTCCCAGAAAATTTGGGTCAGAGCTCCTGTAATTTCCTCTATTGCCTCCCACTGCAGTCTGGGAAACAACTGATCTGGACCTTGGGATTTGTCCACTTTTCCATTTGCAAATACAGTGATGGGCATCTTCCAGGATTCTATAGACTGCTGAACTATTTGCAGATTGGAGAGTGGCTAATGTAACTTCACTATTTAAAACAGAAGGTCGAGAGAAAGCAGGGAATCATAGACCAGTAAGCCTGATGTCAATAGTGGGGAAAATTCTAGAATCCATTACCAAAGGTTTTATAGCAGAGCACTTCGAAAACAGTGGGAGGATTGGACAGAGTCAGCTTGGATTTATGAAGGGGAAATAATGCTTGACAAATCTACGAGAATTCTTCCAGGATGTAACTAGTAGAATTGATGAAGGGGAGCCAGTGGATGTGGTGTATTTGGACTTTCAGAAGGCTTTTGACAAAGTCCCGCATAAATGATTAGCATGTAAAAATTAAAGTGCATGAGATTGGAGGTTGTGTATTGAGCTGGATAGAAAACTAGTTGTCAGACATGAAACAAAGAGTAGGAATTAACGGGTTTTTTTTTCAAATTGGCAGGCAATTACTCGTAGGGGATCACAGAGATCTGTGCTAGGGCCCCAGTTGTTTACAATATAAATAATTTAGATGAAGGAACAAAATGTCATGGGCTGGATTCTCTGTTTTTGGGACTCTGTCCCCACGCCGTTGTGAAAACTGTGGTCCTTTACGCCAGGAAAACACCATCAAAAGGCCACAGATTCACAGCCTTGTAGGGGGCTCTCGTGGAGCTCGCAGCTCCAGCTGCCAATATGCTCCCCGTACGTCCGGGTCAGAGGCCGCGCATGCGCACGGTGGTGGCCTCCAGCAGCCGCGCTGTGCTCCATGGTGGACTCAGACCGCAGACCTGGATGGGCAAAGTAGTGTCTCGCATCAGCCGCTCACCCGACCCACACCGCCCGCACAAAAAAAACAGTCCCGAATAAGGCTGCCCCTGCCCTCCGATCGGCCCTCCCCCGACTGTGGCGACCCCGGACTGAGTCTGCAGCCGCCATGTGGGTATCACGGATGGTGGCACCATGAGTGGACCACGTTGTCGGAAAGTCGGCCGGTTGGGGGCGGAGAATAGCCGGGTGGACCTCGGGCAATGGCCTCAGGTGGTGGATAATTGGCGCGGAGTACTCCCTGGGTACGCTGCTTTTCGGGGGCGGAGAATCGCGGAACCGGCACCAGGCCCTATTTCATATGTGAAACTGAATTCTCCGCCCCGTCGCCGAACGCGATTGCGGCTTTGGGGTGCGGAGAATCCAGCCCCAATCTCCAATTTGAAGATGACATCAAGTTGGGTGGGAGGATGAGCTATGAGGAGAATGTAGAGATCCTTCAGTCTGATTTGAACATCTTGAGTGAGTGGGCAAATGAATGGCTGAAGTGGTATAATTTGGATGAATATGAGGTTATCCACTTTGGTAGCAAAAACAAGAAGGCAGACTATTATCTAAATGTCCATAAATTAAGAGAGGAGAATGTGCAACGAGACCTTGGTGTCCTCGTGCACCAGTCACTGAAGGTAAGCATGCAGATACAGCAGGAAGTAAAGAAGGTAAATGGTATGTTGGCCTTCATTGCAAGACGATTCAAGTATAGAAGCAGGGATGTGTTGCTGCAATTATTCAGGGCCTTGTTGAGGCCACACTGGGACATTGTGTGCAGTTTTTGTCTCCTTATCTGAGGAAGGATGTTCTAGCTATAGAGGGAGTGCAGTGAAGGTTTACCAGATTGATTTCTGGGATGGCAAGACTGATGTATGAGGAGAGATTGAATCATTTAGGATTGTGTTCACTGGAGTTCAGAAGAATACGGGGGGATCTCACAGAAACCTGTGGTAGATGTAGGGAGGATGTTTCCGATGATGGGTGTGTACAGAACCAGGGCTCTGAGGATACATGGTAGGACCATTTAGGACAGAGATGAGGAGAAATGTCTTCACCCAGGGAGTGGTGAGCCTGTGGAATTCATTGCCACAGGAAGCAGTTGAGTCCAAAACATATGTTTTCAAGAAGCAGTTAGATATAGCACTTGGGGCAAAAGGGCTCAAAGGATATTGGGGGAAAATGGGATTAGGCTATTGAGTTGGATGATCAGCCATGATCATCATGAATGGTGGAGTTAGCTTGAAGGGTTGAATAGCCTCCTCCTGCTCCTATTTTTTTCTATGTTTCTATTATCCCCTTTGTCTCTAATGGGTTCTAGTCTTTCCCTGGTTATTCTCTTCCCCTTGAAATACTTATGGAATATTTTGCTATTTTCACTAACCTTCCTCGCCAGTGCCCTCAGGAGGGCCGAGTCCAAGTGGGCCCTGGCCTATTTTTGGGTGTCGCTGGTGTTGTAGCATCTCCCTGTTCTGCAGACTATGCCTGAGACAGCCTACTCCTCCTGCTCCTCGTTCTAATGTTCTTATGTCCCGGAGTTCTCCCACCATGCATCTAACCTTGCAAAGTGGCATTATGTGAAGTCAAGGTGATATTCCGAGGGGTGACGGCAATGTGAGAGGTTACAGGGAGCAATCACTGTGGCAGAACTGAGTTGGTTGTTCATTTTATTGCAGCATTGCACATCCGTTCTCTTGCGCAGGCGGCTGGCACTTCACCAACATCTCCAAGGCGGGGAATGTGATCTTGCTGGAGCGTCTCCTGCCAGATCGAGGGCATATTGCTGTCCTTACTCCTCCATGGCATTCAGCATATGGGTAAGGACCCCTCCATGAAGCGGGGATCTGCTTTTTCCGATGCCATCCTCCTGGCTTGAATGAGAGAAAGTGCTGTGGACCTGTTTAAACGCAGTGCCCCATTGATTAAAGTGGTCAGATTACCACCGGGGCGGGCAAATCCAACACTTTGTGCCACAGGCACAGTATTTTTCAGGTGGGAAAAATGATTTTTTTCCTAAGTTCCAAAAAGTTGCAGTCCAGATCGTGCCATCGCTCTGGTCTTCGCGCCGAAAGTGACACTTTGACGTTTTTTTCGGAAAATTGTATGCATGAGTTCCAGTGCGACCAGTTGGCTCACACTGTGACCAGCATCTGGGGAGTTGATCGGAAATCCGTAGAAGTTGCTTTGGGTGGTATCTGTCACTGATTTCAGAGTGCGGTGTCTGATCATAAGTCACCTATTAATTTACTGGACTGTGTACTTGCTGTGACAGAGTATAAAATAGATTTTGTAACTTGCTTTGTCCTTACTAATTTTTTTTTATCTGTAAAGGTATGGTTGTGTGTGAAGGAGTAGTGCATTAAAGTTCATTTTTTCTTGTTTAACAAATGTTTTCTACTTTTGTCAAAAGTTCAGTGGCTGCCCTCCACGTTTCTAAAGAAAAGATAAAAGTTAGGTCCGTGAAGCTGGGTTCCCCCCTAGAATTCAGCTTGTCCGGTGGTAACATCAGCTGAGATCGTAACAAGAGCGAATGATTATCTTCTGGTATCATTAATTAGAAAGCATAAAAGAATAGACGTGCATAACCAGGGATAGATTCCCTACAGACCCAAAACCTCTAGTTACTCAGAAACCTCTTGGGCGCGATTCACCGATGCCGCGCCGCACCGGGAAAGCCGTTGTGAACTTGGTCAAGTTCAACGACGGCACGAAACGGCCCCGATCGATTCTGGCCCTGGGAATGGGCTAGCATCGGGGCCACGCGAAACACGGGGGGTGGGGGGGGGGGGGGTGGCGTCGGAAGCGTGCGACGCCTGAATGACGCCACTCCGCGTTGTAAAAGGGCGCGATCCACGCACAGAAAGGAGGGGGGGAGAAAATGTCGGAGCCACGGAGGACCGCCCCGAGGTTCCGTGATACTGATCTAGAGACCCTCATCGATGAGGTGGAGCAGCGCTGGGGCATCCTCTGCCCAAGACGAGGGCTTCGCCACCCTTCCAGCGTTGTGTGATGGGCCTAGCGTGAGGTGGGCACGGCAGTCAGTGCTGTGGGGCAGACCCCTCGGTCTGGGGAGCAGTGTCGCAAGAAGCTCCACAACCTCACCAGGGCTGCCAGAGTAAGTGCCATGAGGGTGCCCCCGGGTCACAACCATCCCCCTCCCCTCCCCATGTCCCTCATCACCCACCTCCCCCCCTGGGCACGAGAGGAAGGGGAGGGGGGGGGGCGAGAGTGAGTAGAGGGTGGTTAACAAAGTTGTCACAGACCCACATGAGCCCTGCGACCCCCTGGAGAGATGCCATGGTGTAGCTGCAACTTTCCCCCCAACCTGTGCCAATATCTGAACGCCCTGATGATACCCGCCGAATTGTGATGATCTATCTATGCCCCCCCCCAACAGGACAAGACTGCTCACAACAGCCGGAGGCACAACAGAACCGGAGGGGGTTCAACCATTTTGCACCCCCTGACAGTGTTTGAGCAGAGGGCACTGGACCTTGCTGGGGGATCTGCCACCCGGGAGGTCGCAATGCGAGGTTGGAGATGCACAGCCAAGTGAGACAACTCTGCATGACAACCCCGCCCCCCACACTCTACCCACACTCTGTCCCCTCACACTCTACCCACTGGACACCCCATCCTCTGTACCCTCAAACTCTACCCACTGGACCCCCCATGTTCTGTCCCCTCACACTCTACCCACTGGACCCCCCAACCTCTGTCCCCTCACACTCTACCCACTGGACCATCCTACGCCCGGCCGAGCGTGTTTAACTAACCCCGTATTATTCTGTTCCCTAGGGCGTGGTGACGAACGTCCAGGGCCGTCTGCTGCCTCACACAGGCGACCATCCACGACGACCACCGCACCTAGCATCGCACGCCAGAGGGTGGCAGGAGGTCAGCCAGGAGTGCCATCCTCCAAATCCGAGACTCTAGAGCAGGACGTACAGAGGACGGACAGTGACGAATTTCATGGCTGTGCGTTGCCCGAAGGTCAGGCCGTGAGACAGGACAGGATGGGATCAGTGGACCCAGACGCACAGAGGACGGTGACGCAGTCAACGGACTCACCTGACGCTGAACCATACATGGGCTGCGTGCACCCTGCGCTGGGACATGACTGGGACCAGGACACTCCGGACTTTCTGACAGATGAGGACCTAGAGCTTGCGGCACTGCTGACTCCCACGCCATCCACCATCCCAGAGACACTCACCTCGGTTGGGCAATTAAGTGATGAGGCTCCTGGGTCACGGTCTGGTGTGCACCACGCAGCTGAGCCGGTACAGCAGGTGGAGGTCGGAGCAGCCGAGGGGCTGGCAGTCAGAGGGCAGCCAGGCCCAGCATTCAGCTGTCGCCCAGACGTTTCCCGGGTTCCTGGATTTACTCGACCCACCTGGACAGCCGATGCATTTTGAAACCCAGGGACACAATGACGGGATGAGGGCTGTCTTCCAGCAGCTGCAGACGCAGTTAGAGGAGTCAAACCGCGTCCAGGAGCAGGGAGTGGTGCCGCTTATGGCAGCCACCGAGGCCAACACTACACGGGTGGTGTCCGCGGTCGAGGCAATGGGTGAAACGGTTTCGGCCATGGGTCAGGTTCTGCAAGGCGTTGGGCTTCATGTGCACGCGTCATCCACGGCCCTGGAGAGGGCTGCCCTCTCACAGGCAGCAATGCACCGAGTCTCACCAGGCCATGGCCCAGTCCCAACACACCATGGCACAGTTCCAGCACGCCATGGCACAGTCCCAGCAGTCAGTCGTGGAGAGCATCGACCGCCTGACGCACGTGCTGGATGGCGTCGCGCACTCACAGGTTGAGGTCGCACAGTCCCTGGCGGGAATGTCTCACTCCCTGGACTCCGTCTCTGCAAACCTTCGGATCCTGGTGGATACCATTGCAGGCCTCCAGGACTGGCAGCGCCAGGTGTCGGTGAGGCGACGGGGCACCTCCCCGCTCGCACCTCCGTCCCACAGTGAGGCCCGGGGGCCACCGGGCTCCCCGAGGGAGGAGGAGGTTCCGGGGCCCGTCCCATTAACTCCATCACGGGACGAATGCTCGGTCTTCCCCCGTCCCATCCCTGGTGCATTGGGTGGGCAGCAGGCAGAGCAGGGTGGCACCACGTCATCCAAAACGGCCACGGAGCAGCCTGGCCCATCAAGGCCGGGTCGCCCCAGGAAACGAGTGCCGACGGGGAGACATGTCGCGGGGCGTGATTCTCAGCAGTTCACCTCCACTCCTGCTGTACCATCTGGGGATTCACTTAGATGTAGTGGTAGGGCCCGTAAGGCAACGAAGAGGGACACAGAGTAATTTGGCACGGGTGCAGGGCACAATTTAGTTGTAGGGGCTAGGGCATCTGTACTTAATATTTACCATTAAACTCACTGTTGCACCTAACTTGTAAGACTGTGTGATTTTTCCGTTGCCACAGGGATCGTGATGGTGACCAAGTGTCACTGGGGTTGCTGAGCAGTGAAACTTCGGTGCCGGGTGTGCAGTCTCCCCCCCCCACCCTCCCACAGTCGGACACCGTAGTCCTCGGCACTCCGACACCAGCTACCCCACGCGGGCACGTGATGGAGTGTCCCTGACGAACTCAGTGACCACCGAGATGGATGGTTCAGCTATTGCCATGAGTCAGACTTTGTCTAACGATTCTGAGCTCACAGCTCATCGCAGACACAGCCATCAATGTCGTGCCATACCGTTTTGCCGCAGTGGTAAGGGCGATCCCGAAGTGGAGCAGTGTACACGGAGTGAGGTGCGGGGGGGTGGGAGATGTGTGCTGACCGTCTGCACGACTGGCGATGCAGGTGGTAGCGGTAGTTTTCAGCGATGCCGTTGCATGCGACGCGTGAATCTTGCAGCCACCAACGTGTCGTGTGCCCGCTGTCCTCGCCGGTGCTGTCATGCAGCCTCCTGGACATTACCAGCACCGGGTCGTGTGTGTGTGCTGCGCCCAACGCACCACCAACCTCCTCCACCTCCTCCTCCTCCTCCTCCGTGTTGGCACCACTGCCAGTGGCTTCTCCCTCCGACTCCTCCACCAGGGCATCTCCCCTCTGCATTGCAATGTTGTGCAGCGCACAGCATACCGCAACAATGCGAGCGACCCTCTCAGGTTGGTACTGCAGGGCCCCTCCGGAGCGGTCCAGGCACCTGAACCTCATTTTCAGAAGGCCAAAGCAGCGCTCCACCACACCCCTGGTTGCTGCATGGGCCTCATTGTAAAGGGTCTCCGCGTTGGTCTGAGGCGTCTGTATGGGCGTCATCAGCCAAGACCTCAGTGCATAACCCCTGTCGCCCAGCAACCAACCCCTCAGCTGGGGGGGCCATCCCTCAAACATAGCAGGGATGAATGACTGCGCAAGAATGTACGCATCATGCACACTCCCAGGGAACCTTGCGCACACGTGCATGATCTTCATGTGGGGGTCGCATACCACCTGGATGTTCATGGAGTATGTCCCCCTCCTGTTAGTGAACACTTCCCTGTTGCCTGCAGGCGGGCGCATGGGGACATGAACACAATCAATCACTCTCTGGACCATCAGTATCCCGGCGACGTTGGCAAATGCACGGGCTCGTGCTTCTTGATTTGCTCGGTCCTCAGGAAAGGTGATGTAGCGGTCGGCGATGGCAGACAGGGCGTCGGTCACATCCCGGATGCACCTGTGGACCTATGCCTGCGATATCCCGGATAGGTCCCCACTCGGAGACTGGAAGGTGCCGGTAGCATGAAGGTTAAGTGCCACCGTTACCTTGACGGCAACCGGTATCGCGTGTCCTCCTCCCGTTCCACGTGGGGCGAGGTGCGTCACGAGGTGGCAGATATGTGCGACCGTCTCTCTGCTGAACTGGAGTCTCCTCCTGCAGGTGATGTCCGGCAGTGTCTCGAAAGATATCCGGTCACGGTACACCCTAGGCCTCGATCATCGCCTCTGGTGCCCTGGCTCCACCATCAATGTCTCCTCCTCCTCCCCCCCCATGCTGTTCGACATCAGTGCCCGCATCCTGTGCCATCCTCAGCATTTGGGGGTCAATGTTCCCCTCGGCATCCCCCTGGACATGCCGGCCATGAGCGCCTGCGGCCTGTACGGCGACGACGGGCCACTCCGCGGCCATTCCCTCTGCTGCTGCAGCTGCCCCTGCATCCACTGTGGGATGTTGCTGTGGACGCTGCTGGATGTCCAACTGCAGTGCAGCGGCCCCAACCACTGCGCTGAACATAGCCGTTCTGTTCGAACACATTATGGTCACCTACAGAAGGGTGGTGGGGGACAGAGAAACGACATGTTAGACGGAGGTTATTTGACACCTCGGCAGCCGCCTGCCATGGGATACCTGTGTGTCCCGGTGGCCTGGCCGCGCTGCTGACACGCGGCCAGCCTAACCACTGGTCACGTTCTGCGTCCAACGGGCAGTTAACAACACGTCCTCCTCACCGGTACGTCAGTGGCCTGTGCCCATCAGCCACAGGGCAACAAGCAGCCGTGTCTCCCCCCCTCCCACTACTCGCTCTCTCCCCCCCCTCCCACTACTCGCTCTCTCCCCCCTCCTCCCATTACTCGCTCTCTCCCCCCCCCCTCTACTCGCTCTCTTCCTCCCCCCCTCCCACTACTCGCGCTTCCCCCCCCCCCCCCCCCCAACCCACCCCACTGGCCACTGTGTTCTCAGGGATGCCTTCCCCAGTTTTCGAAGACTCCGGGACGGTCCGCTCAGCTCCTCACTGCTCGTCAGCCAGCACGACTGGGTGACGACTTTAAAAAGCAGGTGTGGACCTGGGGTCACGACGTCGGGACTTCGGCCCATCTGGGCATGAGAATAGCGGGGGTCCGTAGAATCGCCATTTTGGGTGCATCGGGCTATTCTCCGGGTTTTGGCACGCGGAACACGACGGAACAGATTTGCCCGTTTGAGAGACTAGCAGGAGCGCGTCGGATCGGCGTCGCATGAAAAATTGGCGCGGCCCACTATTCTGCCAACCGGCGCGGCATCGGAGAATCGTGCCACTCTTATCTTTATGATTTAGCTTGTCACAAACAGATGTGCAGATGTCGAATATTTTTTTGAAAAGATCTTATCAGTATTTCTTTGGAAACCGATTTCTTCACAATGAGGGTTGGTGTTCTGCCAAGCCTTCCTTTTTTGTGTGTTCCGTGCAATCCAGTTCGTAACATGCACCTCATGACCTTCAAATAATGTATTAAATAACATCCTTTTTACCTGTTGCAGTGAATCTTCTGTGGCATTTTTTGAAGAACGGTGGTCACCTGGCCAACATTCCTTCCTCAACTAACATCACCAAAATCAGCTTTACTAATTCTTGCTGGTTGTGTGTTTCTGCTAGAATAGCTTGGCCTACATGGCAATATTTATTGGACTTCAAAGTAACATTATAAATAAAGCAAAGTGATATGATTGCAAATCTGTTCTTCGTTTTCTTTCCTCTCTCTCTCTGTATCTGTTTTGAGTGACTTTTCATTTACTTGCTGATTTATATCTTCCCTTGCTTACTTCTATCGATATCCTTTTCTGAGCCAGTCGCCTAATTTAAAACCTGTCCGAACCAAATACCCATCAACATCAAGGCCATCAACAAGTATCACAATCTGTATTCACAAAGGACCTCTAACATAGTAAAGCTTCACAGAAGTGTCTTCGGACAAAACCTTTACATAAGCCACCTAAGGAGGCAAAAGCTTGGTCAAAGAGCTAGGTCGCGATTCTCCGCTGCCCACGCCGGGTCGGAGAATAGCGGGAGGGCCTTCCCGACATTTTTCCCGACCTCCCGCTATTCTCCCCCCCCCACCCCACAGCCGCCCCACGACACGAATCGCTGCTCGCCATTTTTTTACGGCGAACAGCGATTCTCCCCTAGCCGATGGGCTGAGTTCCCAGGCCTTTACGGCCGTTTTCACGAACGCAAACACACCTGCTCTCACCGTTCGTGAAAACAGCCGCAAAGTTCCGTTTCCAACAACCATGGCACCGATTGGCACGGCCGCACCACGGCAGCGGGTCCGAAACCCGCGCACTCTTTGTTCCGCCGCCGCCCCACAGGATCAGACCGCGGGGCGGCTGAGGGGCATGACGGCCCGCGCATGCGCGGGTTTGACGCATATGCGTGATGACGTCATCTGCGCATGCGCGGGTTGGAGCCGTCCAATCCGCGCATCCGCGGCTGACGTCATCGTGCGCGTCAGCCGCCGTGACCCTTGGCGCGCGGGCTTAGCGACGGTCGCTAAGCCTGCGATGCCGTGCCTCACGGGGCCGCGCTGCTAGCCCCGCCCGGGGGGGGAGAATCGGGTCCCGGGAGGGGGCGCGGAGGCTGCCGTGAAACACGGCCAGTTTCACGGCAGCCTTTACGACTCTCCGCATTTGCGGAGAATCGCGCCCCATGTTTTTAAGGAGTATTCTATATGATTCAGGGAAATATACAACATGGAAATTAGGAGAAGGAGCAGGCCACTCGGTCCCTCGAATCCGCTCCGCCATTCAACAAAATGATGGCGGATCTGATTGTAATCTCAACTCCACATTCTTGCCTTTCCCAATAACCTTGCACCCCCTTGTTTTAGCAAGAATATATCTAGCTCTGTCTTAAAACAATTCTGAGGAAGAGCGTTCCAAAGACTCGCAACCACCTGAGAGAAAACATTTCTCCTCAGGGCTATGGGGAGAGTGTGGGGCAGTGGGATTAGTTTGTGGTATGATACAGGGGTATGGGGAGAGAACGGGGCACTGGGATTAGTTTGGAATTGATATAGGGCTATGGGAAGAGAGCAGGGCAATGCGATTAGTTTGGGGATTGATACAGGGCTATGCAGAGGAAGCGGGGCAGTGGGATTAGTTTCAAGACTGGCACTGGGCTAGGGGGAGAGTGCGCGGCAGTTGGGTTACCTTGGGGATTGATAGAGGGCTATGGAGATAATGCAGGATAATGGAATTAGTTTCGGTATTGATCCAGGGCTATGGGGATCGTGCAGGCAGTAGGATTTGTTCGGGTATTGATACAGGGTGATGGGGAGAGCGTGGGGCAGTGAGATTAGTTTGCAGATTGAAATAGTACTATGGAAGAGAGCAGGACGGTATGAATTGTTCGGTGAGATTATTTCGGGGATTCATACAGGGTTGTGTGGAGTGGACATTGCATTGGGATTAATTTTGCATTGCTACTAGGCTATGGGGAGAGAGCTGTACATTGAGATTTATTTGGGGATTTATAAAGGGCTATGGGGAAAGAGCGAGGCAGTGGCATTATTTTGGAATTACTACAGGGCTATGGGGAGAACGCGGGCAGTGGGATTAGTTTGGTGATTGAATCAGGGCTATGGGGAGAGAGTGAGGAAGTGGAATTAGTTTGAAATGGATACATGGCTACTGGGAGAGAGTGAGGAAGTGGGATGAGTTTGGAGATTGATACATGGCTATGGGGAAAGAGTAATGCAGTCAGATTTGTTTAGGGATTGATCCAGGGCAATGGGCAGCAAGCCTCACAGTGCCAGAGAACCTCGATTCTGACCTCGGGTGACTGACTGTTTACAGTTTCCACATTTTCCCTGGGTCTGCGTGGGTTTCCTGCCGGTACTGTGGTTTTCTCCCAGAGTCCAAAGGTGTGCAGGTTGGGTGGATTGGCCGTGCTAAATTGCCCCTTAGGGTAGCATGGGTAGGCCTGTGGATTGGATTTAGGTACGGTGGTCTTTCAAATGGTCACTGCAGACTCGATGGGCTGAATAGCCTCCTTCTGCGCTGTAGGGATTCTATGAAATCTGTCTTAAATCGGTGACTCTTTATTTTTAGGCAGTGACTACGAGTTTGTGATTCTCCCACAAAAGCAAATATCCTCTCCACATCCACCCTGCCAAGGCCTCTCAGGATCTATGTTTCAATCAAGTTGCCTCTTAATCTTTTAAACTCCTGTGGATACAACCTAGTCTGTCCAATCTTTCCTCATCAGGCAACATACCCATTCCTGGTATTAGTCTAATAAACCTTATTTGAATTGCTTCTCATGCATTCACATCCTTCCTTAAACAAGGAGCCAGTACTGTACACCTTCATCACCCTCTGTGTAAAAGACCTGCCTCGCACATCTCCTCTAAACTTTGCCCCACGGACCTTAAACCTATGCCCCCTAGTGATTGACCCCTCCACCCTGGGAAAGAGTGCCTGCCTATCCACTCTATCCATGCCCCTCATAATCTTGTAGACCTCTATCAGGTCACCCCTCAACCTCCGTCGTTCTAATGAAAACAGTCCGAATCTATTCAGCCTTTCCACATAGGGCAGCACGGTAGCTTGGTGGTTACCACTGTGGCTTCACAGCGCCAGGGTCCCAGGTTCGATTCCCTGCTGGGTCACTGGCTGTGTGGAGTCTGCACGTTCTCCCCCTGTCTGCGTGGGTTTCCTCCGGGTGCTCCGGTTTCCTCCCACAGTCCAAAGACGGACAGGTAAATTGCCCTTAGTGTCCAAAAAAGGTTAGGAGGGGTTATTAGGTTAGGGGGATAGGTACCAGCCTTCCAGTATCAGCTTTCCCAAACAGGCACCGAAATGTGGGGGCGAGGGGCTTTTCACAGTAACTTCATTTGTGACAATAAGCGATTTTCATTTCAAGTGAGGGCTTAAGTGGGTTGGTACAGACTTGATGGGCCGAATGGCCTCCTTCTGCACTGTATGTTCTGTGTTCTATGTTCTATAGCTAACACCCTCCAGACCAGACAACATCCTGGTAAGCCTCCTCTGTACCCTCTCCAAAGCCTCCGCATCCTTCTGGGTAGTGTGGCGACCAGAATTGTGCACAGTATTCTAAGTGCAGACTTACCAAGGTTCTATACAACCTGACTTGCCAGTTTTTATACTCAATGTCTTGGACCAACTCTTCTCTCCTCAAACTGAATGTAGAATTCATTCCTATTATGAAGCCCTCCAGCATATGGAGAGGCAGGATGAGCACGTTGAGTATTGTTGGAGCTGCATTCATCGGGGCAAGGAAGAGTACACCATCACACTGCAGCCTGTGCCTTGTAGACAGCGGATAGGCTATGGAGAGCCTTGAAGTGGGTTACTCGCCGCAAAACTCCCAGCTTCTGACCTGCTCTTTTGGCGACTGTTATATGTTGTTTCAGTTAAGTTTTAGATCAGTTACGACCCTCATGATGTTGATAGTGGAGGATTTGGTGATGGTGGTGTTAATTCCTGATTCTTTGTGGCCAGTCTGGACTCAATAAAATCTGAGATGGATTAGCAGGTATCAATTATTGTTTTATTTCCACCAGCTTGCAAGGCTGACTCACTCGTGGGACATTAGAACACACACAGCTGTCTTCTAGAGTTCCCAAAAGTTAGTGAGAGCTAAGACAAAGAAATCACTGCACATATTGATTGAATCACATCAAGATTCGCATACAAGCTTCCCATAGGCCAATGTATACACCTTCTGACCTGGCCATATATCCTGATTGGCTCACTTCGCATTTTCCCAATCCTGGCCTCTTGTTACCCAGCATCCTTTTCACTATTCTCTCCACGAGGCAAAGCTCCCCTCCCCCTTCCTAGCCATGCTGTGCTCATCCCTTTGTTCTCTGTCTGTGAACTCATTACCCTCAGGGTCCCACTGTCCATCATATTTGTTTGTTCACTTCCTCAGTGGTACCCATGAATGTCAAAGATAAATGGTTAAATTCACTCTTGTTTGTCTTGCGATTGCTGTTCCATTGAGTGAATCGTATTTGCGACTTGGCAGTGTTGGGACTTTTGAATAAGGTTTACTTTGAGTTGATTGCAGCAACTTCATGGAAGCAAGTTCATGGGAAGTCGATACCACTGTTAAGTGTTAAAAAGAAAGTAAAAGGGAAGTTGTTTTGCCAAATCAATTTTTTGTAAATGTGATTCCGAGAAGTCTGAAATTGTTGTGGTAATTGTTAACTCCAAACCACCATATCCAAATGTTTTGCATTGAAAGCCAATTGATACAAAAGCAAAATACTGCCTGAAGAAATAATGAAGCCCTCCAATTGGTCAAAAAACTACTTTTGAATGTAAAGGCTTGCTGTGTTCTCTCTTTTTGTAAACATCAATGTGATGCAGAAATCTAGGGGCAAAAGATTTCTGCTCACAGATTCCTTCCCCAAATGGTTCAGAGCCTTATCTGCCTGTTAGTGTAACACAGATGCTACCACAAAAGCTCTTGTGGAACAAGTTCTTCTCTGTTATGGAATGTTGTTAGTGATCTGTCGTGATAATTGAGGTGCACCATTTGTGGTCCAGCGCATAAAAATCACGTTTAGCAACTGAACAGACAGACATTTTGATGCACCATCAATTGGACTCGAGTCGTGAAGAAGTTCCAGGCTTTAATATACTAGATGTGTGCCCGGCAGTCGACTTACAGAGAAAGGCCGACTGCCAGCTGGTACGCGTTCTTATACCCCGCCTCGTCGGCGGAGCTACCAGCCTCTCGGCCAATCGGTGAGCAGTCACATGACTAGCCTCAGCCAATTGGCAAAGAGGCGCATGACCTGCCTGAGCCAATGGGCAGCGAGTCTTCTGCACCAATGGCAGCACTGCTCTGAGGTACCATAATCACCCTCGTCATACAACCACATTCACCCCTTGTGGAGAAAGAAGCCGGGGGGGGGGGGGGGCCGTAGGACTGGTAGTATGACTAGAGATAGAGCTAGGTGTACCGAGGTATCTGGTGGCTGCCCACTGGCCCGCGACGAATGTGCAAAGGAAAACTACAATACCGCACACAGTGTACATACGAACAATAAAGAACAAAAAAACGAAAAGGAATATGCAAGGAACTGTACAAACACGAAGAGTCCGTAAAGTCCAGTGGAACATCAAATCGACTCGATCAGTCTGATGGGTGCCTTCGATGTCCTGCTGGTCCGTCGCAGCGGTGCCGGTGACGGAGCGGTGGTCATCCGTGACTCCGGGAGCGGCGGTCGTGGTCCTGTGTCCGTAGCCCTGGTCGGTGCTAACGACGCTCTGGCCGGGGGACAGTTTGGAACAGCAGCGACCGATTTGGATTGGCAGACCACTGAGTAGTGGCCCTTTTTGCCACAGCTTTCGCAGACTGCGGTGCGGGCCGGGCAGTGCGGGCGGGGGTGCTTGCCCAGGCCACACAAGTAACAGCGGGGCCCCGTGGGCTTATCAGGGCGTCCCGCAGCGCAGGTCTGGGGGGGGTCAGAATCGGCGGGTGTGAGGGGAGTTGCGTGCCATGGTGCCCAAGGGGCCGCCGCGCGGCCGGGGGCATACGCATGGGCGTTGCGGTCGGCGACCTGCAAGGAGGATGCGATGGTCCGTGCCTCAGCGAGGCTTAAAGTGTCCTTTTCTAGAAGCTGTTGGTGTATCTGAGAGGATTGCATGCCCGCAACGAAGGCATCCCTGATTAGCAGTTCAGTGTGCTCCGCTGCAGTGACTTGCGGGCCGGCGCAATTTCTCCCTAGGACAATGAGGGCCCGATAGAATTTATCGAGGGACTCACTGGGAATTGTTGCCTTGTTGCCAGGAGGTGCCGCGCGCAGACCTGTTTTACTGGCCTGATGAAATGTCTTTTTAGTAGATCCATGGCGGCATCATAGTCCTGTTCGTTCTCTATCATCGAGTACACGGCGGTGCCCACGCACAAGTGGAGGATGTGGGGTTTCTGCTCCTTTGTTGGTTGATTTTCTGTAGTAGAGAGGTAGCTGTTGAAGCACGCCAGCCAATGTTTAAAAGTTGCTGACGCATTTGTAGCATGCGGGCTGATGCGGAGGCAGTCTGGCTTGATCCGTAGCTCCATTTCAAATTCTTGTATATTAAATTGATGCACCATCAATTGGACTCGAGTCGTGAAGAAGTTCCAAACAACAGGCTTGTATACTAGATGTGTGCCCGGCAGTCGACTTACAGAGAAAGGCCGACTGCCAGCTGGCACGGGTTCTTATACCTCGCCTCGTAGGTGGAGCTACCAGCCTCTCGGCTAATCGGTGAGCAGTCACATGACTAGCCTCAGCCAATTGGCAGAGAGGCACATGACCTGCCTGAGCCAATGGGCAGCGGTTCTTCTGCACCAGTGGCAGCACTGCTCTGAGGTACCATAATCACCCTAGTCATACTACCACACATTTCCTATCCCGTGTCACCCATACACAGTTCTCAATGAGTTCTTAATGCATCAAGGACTGAATTATTCAAGGCACAGATTTTCCGCACCGCTAACCTAGCCAAAATGTGAGGTGGTGGTGTGTGTGGGATGGGAGTGGGTGGGGGGTCTTGAGGTGGTCGGGGGGTGGGGGTGAGGCGGTGGGGGGGGGGGGGGGGGGGGGGATGTGCGGAGGGGGGGGGAGAATGGAGCCTGCTGAGGGAAACACCAGTTGCCCAACAGCCATTGAACAGCCAATCGGCCATAAAAGGCTGGATCCTTCCGAATCAGGAAATCCCACCTAAGACAGTTGCTGGTCACTCAGACACTGCATTTTGGAACAGATATGCTGAATCCATGATTTGGGTAAGTATTTGGTGATCTCGCAGGCCCTGGTGAGGGTGTAGAGGGAGGTGGGAAGCTGAGGTTTGAGATGCCATGGAGGGAGGATAATCTGGGAAGGGTATTACCCAGGGGGCCCATTAAGGAGGCACCCCGCCTCCCCAGGTCATCACAGCCCACACAGGGGTAATTGCGGGACTAGTCGCTGAGCATGGGCTCTCTAGCCATTGGTTACTTCCTGGCGGCAGGTTGGGTAAGGCAATTAATTATCCATTTAAGTGCCTCAATCAGCCCATTGACACACAGACCACCTGAAGCTATGGGGAGGCAGTGGTGTAGTGGTATTGTCGTTGCATTGGTAATCCAGAGACCCACGGTAATGCTCTGGGGACCCGGGTTTGAATCCCACCACGTTAGATGGTGAAGTTTGAATTCAATGAAAATATGGAATTAAAAGTTGGACGATGACCATAAAACCAATGATGACCATAAAACCATTGTCGGCTGTTGTAAAAATCCATCTGGTTCTCTAATGTCCTTTAGGGAAGTAAATCTGTCATCCTTACCTGGTCTGGCCTACATGTGACTCCAGATCCACAGCAATGTGGTTGACTCATAATTGCCCTCAGAGGTGAGTAATAAATAATGGCCCAACCACTGACGCACACATCCCATGAGCAAATTTTTAAAAAGCCGCCTCCATCGCTGGTGGTGGTGGTTGGGTTGGGGGGTTGTGGGGGGGGAGGCCGCCTGCTGGATTTAATGTGCTTCTCCCCCGCCGCCCCCTCACCGTCTTCAAACCTGTCAATGCGGGAGCCATAAACCACCTCCAAGCTTTTAAATGCAAGACTGGTTTGTGCTGCTCTTGACTAGTTTTGAACAGAATGTTCTTAAATCAATAGTGAATGTGGCAAACTACCAAGCATATATTACCCTCTCACCTACCCACTTATCTGTTCTAAAAGGATAAATGAAATGGATTTATTGAGGATTTGGGGGGACGTGGATGGGGCAGACAGGAAAGTTGAGTTGAGGCCGCAATCAGATCAGCTTTGATCTTATCGAATGGCGGCGCAGGTCCAAGGGTCCAAACGGCTTACTCCTGCTTCTATTTCTTGTGCTTTTGTGTTCCTGTAGCTGAGGACTATCCAAATAATTTGTGACCTTCCTAAATGTCCTCTGGTGATCTTAAATCTCAATTCCACTTTCCCAACCAATCCTCATATACCTTGATTTCCCCTAAAGTCCAAATGTCTGGGGATTTGTCACTCTTTAGTTCCATTAATTTCCTAGTTAATTTCCTCATTTATCCTTTTAGAACTAGTTAATGATGCTGTACTTACACAAGAGGAGATAAAAGGACAGTAGGAATAAGGTTTGGGTAAGAAGATGCCAGGATAAAGCTGCCTCGAGTTGAGTGGGCTTGAACTCTCTGGATTTCCAGAAAACCTTTGGCAAGGTGCCACACAAAAGGTTGCTGCATAAGATAAAGATGCATGGCATTAAGGATAAAGTAGTAGCATGGATAGAGGATTGGTTAATTAATAGAAAGCAAAGAGTGGGGATTATATTCAGTATTGAATATAATGAATGACTCAGACAAAGCGAATTTTAAAGATTTGCAACACACCATGTGAAGACATTTATCCTCATAAGAACATAAGAACTAGGAGCAGGAGTAGGCCATCTGGCCCCTCGAGCCTGCTCCGCCATTCAATGAGATCATGGCTGATCTTTTGTGGACATCTCAGTGATGAAAGATCCTGATGTTGTTGGAAGCCAGGAAAAGCAACCTGTCAGTTTATACCCTGTCAAACTTCCCCTCAGAATCTTCATAAAAGGTAATTGACCTAAAAACTAACTCTGTTTTATCTTTTCACAGATGCTGCCTTACCTGCTGCGCCTTTCCAACATTTTCTGTTTTTAGCACCCACAACATTTTACTTTTGCTTCCTCATGTGGTCTTATGTTTCATTGAGACCACATCGCAGTCTTCTAAACTCATAAGAACATAAGAAGATAAGAACTAGGAGCAGGAGTAGGCCACCTGGACCCTCGAGCCTGCTCCGCCATTCAATGAGATCATGGCTGATCTTTTGTGGACTCAGCTCCACTTTCTGGCCCGAACAGCATGTTTTAATATTTTATTATTTAAATAATAAACCCTTTTGCTGTTATTCCTACCAAAATGGATAACCTCACATTTGTCAACATTGTATTCCATCTGCCAGACCCTAGCCCATTCACTTAACCTATCCAAATCCCTCTGCAGACTTCCGGTATCCTCTGCACTTTTTGCTTTACCACTCATCTTAGCGTCGTCTGCAAACGTGGACACATTGCCCTTGGTCCCCAACTCCAAATCATCGATGTAAATTGTGAACAATTGTGGGCCCAACATTGATCTCTGAGGGACACCACTAGCTACTGATTGCCAACCAGAGAAACACCCATTAATCCCCACTCTTTGCTTTCTATTAATTAACCAATCCTCTATCCATGCTACTACTTTATCCTTAATGCCATGCATCTTTATCTTATGCAGCAACCTTTTGTGTGGCACCTTGCCAAAGGCTTTCTGGAAATCCAGAGAGTTCAAGCCCACTCAACTCGAGGCAGCTTTATCCTGGCATCTTCTTACCCAAACCTTATTCCTACTGTCCTTTTATCTCCTCTTGTGTAAGTACAGCATCATTAACTAGGAAATTAATGGAACTAAAGAGTGACAAATCCCCAGGACCTGGCTGTTTCCATCCGAGGGTGTTAAAGGAAGTAGGGGAGCACATTCTAGATGCCCTAACTTTAATATTCCACAGTTCCCTAGATTCAGGAATAGTCCATCTGGATTGGAAAATTGCACATGTCACTTCCACTTTTTAAGAAGGTTGAAAGGGAAAAGCAGGGTATTACAGATCGGTTAGCCTAAAATCTGTAGTGGGGAAATTGCTGGAGTTTATTATCAGGGATGGGGTAAGTGAACACGTTGAAAAATTTGGGGCGATCAGGGAGGCTCTGCTTGGATTCATGAAGGGACTAATGCCTGACTAATCTTATTGAATTTTTTGAGGAGGTGACTAACATAGCACACAGGGGAATGTCTATGGATATCATCTATATGGACCTCAGAAAGGCATTTGATAAAGTCCCAAACAAGAGCCTGTTAACTAAGGTGGAAGCCCACGGAGTTGAGGGCAAATTATTGACATGGTTAGGAAATTGGTTGAGTGGCAGGTGACAGAAATTGGGGATAACGGGTAATTACTCAAATTGGCAGGGTCTGACATGGTCTACCACATGGCCACAGTTATTCCCATTCATCATTAATGACTTGAATGATGGTACAGAAAGTCATATATCCAAATTTACGGATGATAAAAAGTTAGGTGGCATTGTGACAACCTAGATGATAGCATAAAATTACAATGTGATATTGACAGACTAGGTGAATGAGTAAAACTAGGTAGCACGGTAGCACAGTGGTTAACTCTGTTGCTTCACAGTGCCAGGAATCCGGGTTCGATTCCCGGCTTGGGTCACTGTCTGTGTGAAGTCTGCACATTCTCCCTGTGTCTGCGTGGGTTTCCTCCCACAAATCCCGAAAGACGTGCTTAGAGGTAAATTAGACATTCTGAATTCTCCCTCCGTTTACCCGAACAGGTGCTGATGTGTGGCGACTAGGGGCTTTTCAGAGTAACTTCATTGCAGTATTAATGTAAGTCTACTTGTGATACTAATAAAGATTATTATTATTAAAATTGTGGCATATGGAACTTAATCCAATCAAGTGTGAGGTTATCCATTTTGGACCAAAAAAGGATAGAGCAGAGTACTTTCTAAATGGAAAGAGGTTAGATGCAGTGGATGTTCAAAAGACTTGGGGGTTCAGGTGCATAGATCTATAAAATGCCAGGAACAAATACAGAAAATAATCAAAAAAGCTAATAGACTGCCAGCCTTTATATCTGGAGGATTGAAATATAAAGACCCAGGCAATATGTTGCAGCTATACAAAACCATGGTTAGACCCCACTAGGAGTATTGTGAGCAGTTCTGGAAGGATATTTTGGCCCAGGAGGGAGTGCAATTTCGGTTTACAAAAATGAAAGCTGCAATACAGGAGTTGAGTTACGAGGAGAGATTACTCAAATTAAACTTCACTAGAATTTAGAAGATTAAGGGATGGTCTGATCAAAGTATTCAGGATATTCACAGGGAAAGACAGGGTAGATAAAGATAAACTATTTCCACTGGTTGAAAATTCTAAAACTAGAGGGCATCGTCTAAAAATTAGGGCTGGAACCATTCAAGAGAGATGTTAGGAAGAACTTCTTCACAAAGGGTAGAGGCTTGGAACTCTCTCCCACAAACAGCAGTTGAAGCTAGACTAGTTAATTTTAAATCGGAGATAGATAGATAGATCTTTGTTAAGCAAAAATATTGAGGCATATGGACCAAAGGTAGGTATATGGAGTTAGGTCACAGATCGACCATCATCTCATTGAAAGGCAGGGTAGGCTCGAGAGGCTGAATGGTCTACTCCTGTTGCTATGTTCTTATGCATCACCTAGTTCCAGATCTTCACTAACAATATCTTATTACCCCTTCCCCCCATTATGAAAGTATTTGGCCCATGTATTTCTGGCATGGTTCAGTTATATAGAGTATAGGCAGTAAAACCATAGGCAAGTTGGCTCGAGTCCAGCTTCAATCGCTGCATGGAATTTTGGTGATAGCAAGGGCCAAATTCTCTTCTGGGCTTACAAAAATCCAACCAGTGCACTTTTGCGGCTGGCAAAATGCACTCAGGACCCATGTGTGACTTTACGAGGGATTCTCATCTTTTCACAGAGGAATTAGGTTAACAGTGAAAGCCTCGATGGAGTATGTGAGGCGTGTACTTGCAGAAGCGGGCCTGTTAGAAAGCCCACCCTTGGTTCTCCAACATAGCAACCCAGCACGCAATGTTGTCTACAGGCCCCCTAAACCTCATTGCTCACCCTCCTCATGCCAGATTCTGCCACTTCACATTCCTCAATGCTGACCTATGTCCCCTCAGATTTTTCACAGGCCACCTCACATTCCTCCATGCCATCCAAGCACCCAGACAACTTCAAAACATTTCTGTTAAATCACGCAGATAACCTGTTATTTCAGGTCTCCCAAAAGTTTCCATAGCTCTTGGATCAATATGACAGCCTGCTGCCCTGAAGCTTTTGAAACCCAGCAAAATATTCACTATGGCGTAGCTACCAAGACAAAAGCTTCCAACTCCACTGATAGAACAGAAATCAGTTTCCATTTCAAAGCAGAATTCCCCAGAATCAATGGAGGGGAGCAGGTGCAGACCATTTATTCTACTTTTAGAAGCAGGGTTTAAAAAGAAAACCGATTTCCCCATCCAGTTAAATCAGAGCACAAAAGTATGACAGCAGAAGACATAATTCTTTTGCATTTTTAAATATATTTTGGTTCTTTCCTCCAATGCATGACAACAAGTACTCAGTCAATGTTAGGACCAATTTACATTTGCTGGACAGATACTGTGCATTAGGGTTGTCCACAATTTTCGCTCAGGGGCTACATCTGCATATTTTTCTCACTCAAGGGGCCGATAAGCATATTTTGGAAATATGAGGTTCGGCACAAAAGTAAACTGAGTTTCAAAACAAAAGATTGAGACTTTAGGGAAAGAAGTGATTGCTGAACAAAAGTAAAGCAATGTCAAAGCGATAAACAGTTGAGTTAGAGAAAGAGTAAGCAATAAAAATGACCGGAATGTTGGAGGGTAAATGTATGTGGGTGTGAGTGTGTATGTGGTTTGGTGTGAGTGAGTGAGAAAACTGAGACTGGGCATAAAGCAGACTCACGCTCACCCCCATACACTCACTCCCATACCCATCCACACAGTCACTCCCACACACACAGCCCCTCACCCCACCACACACACAGTCACTCACTCCCCCGTACACACACAGCCACTGATTGCCCCACACACACAGTCACTCACTCCCCCACACACACACAGCCACTGACTGCCCCCCACACACAGTCACTCACTCCCCCACACACACAGTCACTCACTCCCCCACACACACACAGCCACTGACTGCCCCACACACACAGTCACTCCCCCGTACACACACACAGTCACTCACTCCCCCCACACACACAGCCACTGACTGCCCCACACACACAGTCACTCACTCCCCCACACACACACAGCCCCTCACCCCAGCACACACAGTCCCTCACCCCACCACACACACAGCCACTGACTGCCCCACACACAGTCACTCACTCCCCCGCACACACACAGCCACTGACTGCCCCACACACACAGCCCCTCACCCCACCACACACACAGCCACTGACTGCCCCACACACACACAGCCACTGACTGCCCCACACACACAGCCCCTCACCCCACCACACACACAGCCACTGACTGCCCCACACACACACAACCACTGACTGCCCCACACACACACAACCACTGACTGCCCCACACACACAGTCCCTCACCCCACCACACACACAGCCACTGACTGCCCCACACACACATTCACTCACTGCCCCACACACACAGCCACTGACTGCCCCACACACACAGTCACTCCCCCGTACACACACACAGCCACTGACTGCCCCACACACACAGTCACTCCCCCGTACACACACACAGTCACTCACTCCCCCCACACACACAGCCACTGACTGCCCCACACACACAGTCACTCACTCCCCCACACACACACAGCCCCTCACCCCAGCACACACAGTCCCTCACCCCACCACACACACAGCCACTGACTGCCCCACACACAGTCACTCACTCCCCCGCACACACACAGCCACTGACTGCCCCACACACACAGCCCTTCACCCCACCACACACACAGCCACTGACTGCCCCACACACACACAGCCACTGACTGCCCCACACACACACAGCCACTGACTGCCCCACACACACAGTCACTCCCCCGTACACACACACAGTCACTCACTCCCCCACACACACACAACCACTGACTGCCCCACACACACAGTCCCTCAGCCCACCAAACACACAGCCCCTGACTGCCCCACACACAGTCACTCACTCCCCCACACACACACAGCCACTGACTGCCCCACACACACAGTCACTCACTCCCCCTCACACACACAGCCACTGACTGCCCCACACACACAGTCACTCACTCCCCCCCACACACACAGCTACTGACTGCCCCACACACACAGTCCCTCACCCCACCACACACACAGCCACTGACTGCCCCACACACAGTCACTCACTCCCCCTCACACACACAGCCACTGACTGCCCCACACACACAGTCACTCACCCCACCACACACACAGCCACTGACTGCCCCACACACACAGTCACTCACTCCCCCACACACACACAGCCACTGACTGCCCCACACACAGTCACTCACTCCCCCGCACACACACAGCCACTGACTGCCCCACACACACAGCCACTGACTCCCCCACACACACAGCCACTGACTGCCCCACACACACAGTGACTGCCCCACACACAGTCACTCACTCCCCCGCACACACACAGCCACTGATTGCCCCACACACACAGTCACTCACCCCACCACACACACAGCCACTGACTGCCCCACACACACAGTCACTCACTCCCCCACACACACACAGCCACTGACTGCCCCACACACAGTCACTCCCCCGTACACACACAACCACTGACTGCCCCACACACAGTCACTCACTCTCCCGCACACACACAGCCCCTCACCCCAGCACACACATACACCCACGGACTGCCCCACACACACAGTCACTCAGTCACTCAACATCCCCCCCCCCCACACATAGTCGCTCACTGCCCCACACACACTGTCACTCAGTCACTCTCCACCCCTCCCACACATAGTCGCTCACTGCCCCACACACACAGTCGCTCACTGCCCCACACACACAGTAACTCACCCTTCCCCACACGTACAAGGTAATTCATTCCCCCACACACGCAGTCACTCACTCAGCCAAGTGGCTAACCCACGCTTCTAATAAGGATGTTTGAATGTTCGTAAGTGTTATGCCTAAATCTGAAGCACAGGTTGATTCCTGCCCAGAAAGCAATCTAATTGCTGCAATGTCTATCAGGAATTTAAACCAAAACTCAACAAAGTTTTTTATTCCATAGTTCCATGTGTACTTTGAGCCCAAATTCACAAGTAGTTCTCCAGCTGCCATGGTGCTGCTCTTCACTCACTTGCCTAAAGGTTTAAGAAAACCTGTTCCAGCCGACAGTGTTGCCACTGTTTGCCACTGAGATTCAGGACTGTACGTATTTCTGGATTCCCAGCTTTACTCTGCCTCTGTTCTCGACCCTGGATAGAATTCTGCATTCTCCCGGGCCAAAGTTCCTGCCTGTATGGCTTTTATTTCACCTCCACTGTCGGCCCCACTGAGATTGCATTGTTTGCTTGACCACCTCTACTTGAATACCTGGTCTAACTTCTGCAACCTCAGTTTTCTGTTCTTCAGCTGGAAACTTTCATTGTTCTGTTAAGTTTTGATCTGTTTCTGAATTCTACTCTCTTGTAGCCAAATTATCTCTTTGTTGCCACTTTTTCACGAACTTCCATGCTACTGCCTTCACTCACCCTTCAGAGCTGGATTGGACTGATTCCTGCAAGTCATATTACTGCTCTGGATCCATGCACTCCTCACCTCCCTCCTACTGTTCCTCAGAACAGCTGAAATGAAATGAAAATCGCTTATTGTCACAAGCAGGCTTCAAATGAAGTTACTGTGAAAAGCCCCTAGTCGCCACATTCCGGCGCCTGTTTGGGGAGGCTGGTACGGGAATTGAACCCGCGCTGCTGGCCTTCTTCTGCTTTACAAGCCAGTTGTTTAGCCCACTGTGCTAAACCAGCCCCTCACCTGCAATGATCCCGTGTCTTTAACTTTCACTCTGTGGCCCCCCTGGGCTTCTTGGTCCTTGGGTTTCACTCCCTCTTCATGGCCAGAATCTTCTGTTCTGGAGTCTAATTTTGGTGGTGGGTACGGAAGTGGGAGAGGTTTCCACTGTGGGGTGGGATGGCCGATCAAGCAGAATCAAAGGTCTAGGCGCCATATTTAAAGGGCTCCCGGAAAGCCTGCCCTTTCCCTTCCACATTTATCCTTCCACTTCTCCACCAGTCACTGAGTATATTTATAGTAGAGATTGACAAATTTCTAAACATCAATGACATAAAAGGATATGGGGATAGTATTGGGAAAAAGGCATTGAAGTGGATAATCTGCCATGATTATTTTGAATGGCGGGACAGGCTCGACAGATCAAATATCTCCTCCCTGAGTTCCCATTTTCTTTCTTCACTCACTTGGTCAACCTCCACATAACTTGCACTGCCACCACCCAGTCTCAAGCATCGGCTGGTATTTACAGTGCTCTCCGAAGAGGGTGGTACAGCGGCAACTAACGGTGAAGAATTCTACCTTGGTGCTGATTAGAGAGCAAGTGGATAAGTGATAGCCATTCACTGATTCGTTCCACAGGGCTTTGCCTTGACCAATCAGAGTCATGTTGCCTGCATTAAGATTCAAATAATGCTTGGGAGTTAACTGTCAGTCACCATCAACTGGTGCATTCTCTAAGGCAACACCTCTACCAATCAGAGTCCACTTGTCAACCAATCAGCACCTTCTTCTCATACAGTATAAAGTTGTTGTTGCCCCTGACATTAGTATTCCTGCAAATGTCATAATAACTGCAAGATGAAAAGCTTAGCTAAAATCTCTTTTTTCAGTAATACTCAAGTTCTGTGCTGACAAACAAATATCCAATGATATTATTGATCCTTTGTCTGCACTGCTAAAATGGGAGACACTACGCACCTCTGCTGGATCTCTGACACAATGTCTGGTGGTTCACAGTTGACTTTTCAGTCCTTCACATCCCTTGTTTTCCAATGATCAACTTCTTGCAGTGGCAGACAGGGACACTGCGGCTGCTGTCTTTGAACCTGGATATTAGTTTGTTGATGCTTTAAGCTGATTCCACTATGCCAGTTTAATGCCCCTTTCTGCCTCATTCTGCCTCTGCTATATCCTCTGTTTATGATCATGTCTCTCATAAACTCTGTCGCAGCAACGTAACCTGAGATCGTTTTCTGGCCATTTGAGTCCCACAAACAGTGACCCAAGCCGGGAATCGAACCTAGGACCCTGGCGCTATGAAGAAACAGTGCAAACCACTGTGCTACCATGCCATCCAAGGCCAGACCAGGTAAGGATGGCAGATTCCATTCATCGAGGATGCGGACGATTTTGAGGCCGCAATGGCCCTGTTGAAAGGACATTATATTTGCCCAGTAAACCAGGTCTACGCCCGACATCTTCTAGCGACGAGGCGACAAATCCCAGGGGAATCGCTGGAGGAATTCTACCGTGCGCTCCTGGTGCTAGGTAGGAACTGTGACTGCCCGCAAATTTCAGCCAGCGACCACACAGAACTTTTGATCCGGGACGCATTGGTTGCAGGTATGCTGTCCTCCCAAATCCACCAGCGGCTGCTGGAGAAAGAGACACTAAGCCTCAAGGAGGCACGGGCCCTTGCTAGCTCCCTGGATGTGGCCTCCCGAAACGCCCGCGTGTACGTCCCCGACCGCGCTGTAGCCCCTTGGGCAGCATGGAACCCCCCGCGGCTGACTCCGATGCAAGCCCCCACAAGCTTGTGCTCCACGACTGCCAGGCAACCCCGGGGGGCCCCGCTGCTATTTTTGCGGGCAAGCCAAGCACCACGGCAGCGCTGCCCGGCCCGCTCCTCCACCTGCAAAGGGTGCGGCAAAAAGGGCCATTTTGTGGCGGTATGCCAGGCCCGGGCGGTCAGCACGGTCTCTGGGGTCAATGGGAGCCACGTGCGGCCAGCGGGCGCCGCCATCTTTTTCCAGAGCCACGTGCGGGCCCCGAGCGCTGCCATCTTGTTCCCCAGGGACCACGTGCGACGAATGGGCAATGCCATCTTGAACACCCCCAGCCATGTGTGACCAGTGGGCGTTGCCATCTTGGCTGGAGTCTCAGGACCCTCATTCGGATGACCACACACCGCCCGAGGAAAACCTCCAACTTTTGCCATGAATTGCCTCGGTGACCCTGGACCAATCTCGGCCCCGAATGTTCTCGACCGCGAAGACGCCGTGCTCATCAATGGGCACAAAACATCCTGCCTGATCGACTCCGGGAGCATAGAGAGCTTCATACACCCCAACGTGATAAGGCACTGTTCTCTTCCCATCCACCCAGTTAACCAAAAAATCTCCCTGGCCTCCGGGTCTCACTCTGTAGCGATCAAAGGGTTCTGCGTAGCGAACCTCACGGTCCAGGGAAGGGAATTAAAAAATTTCCGCCTCTATGTCCTCCCTCACCTCTGTACTGCCGCGCTCCTAGGGTTAGACTTCCAAAGTAACCTCCAGAGTTTAACTTTTAATTCGGCGACCCTATACCCCCCCTCACTGTCTGCAGCCTCGCAACCCTCAAGGTCGATCCGCCCTCCCTTTTTGCGAACCTCACCCCGGATTGCAAACCCGTCGCCACCAGGAGCAGACGGTACAGTGCCCAGGACCGGACCTTCATTGGGTCGGAAAGCCAGCGGTTACTGACGGAAGGTATTATTGAGTCCCTGGAGAGCTCAAGTAGTGGTTGTAAAGACCGGGGAGAAGCATAGGTTGGTCATCGATTATAGTCAGACCATCAACAGGTATACGCAGCTCGACGCGTACCCTCTCCCCCCCATATCTGATTTGGTCAATCAGATTGCACAATACAAGGTCTTTTCCACGGTGGATCTAAAATACGCCTACCACCAGCTCCCCATCCGCCCTAGCGACCGCAAATACACTGCATTCAAAGCAGATGGGCGGCTCTACCACTTCCTAAGGGTTCCCTTCGGTGTCACAAATGGAGTCTCGGTCTTCCAACGGGAGATGGACTGAATGGTTGACCGGTACGTTTGCGGGCCACGTTTCCTTACCTCGATAACGGCACCATCTGCGGTCACGACCAGCAGGACCACGACATCAACCTCCGGAAATTCCTCCATACCGCAAAAATCCTTAATCTAATCTACAACAAGGACAAATGCGTGTTCAGCACTGACCGTCTAGCCATCCTCGGCTGCGTCGTGCATGATGGAGTTATAGGCCCAGATCCCGAACGCATGCGCCCCCTCATGGAGTTTCCCCTCCCCCACTGCTCCAAGGCCCTGAAACGCTGCCTGGGATTTTTTTCATATTATGCCCAGCGGGTCCTCAACTATACGTACAAGGCCCGCCCACTAATTCAATCCACGGCCTTTCCCCTGTCGGCAGAGGCCCGCCAGGCCCTCAGCCTCATCAAAGCGGACATTGCAAAGGCCACAATGCACGCAATCGATGAATCACTTCCCTGCCAAGTCGAGAGAGATGCGTCCGACGTAGCTCTGGCGGCCACCCTCAACCAAGCGGGCAGACCCGTGGCCTTCTTCTCACGCCCTCCACGTTTCAGAAATCTGCCATTCCTCCATTGAAAAGGAGGTCCAGGCCATAGTAGGAGCTGTGTGGCACTGGAGGCATTACCTGGCCGGCAGGAGATTCACTCTCCTCACTGACCAATGGTCGGTTGCTTTCATGTTCGATAATGCACAGCGGGGCAAGGTAAAGAACGATAAAATCTTACGGTGGAGGATCGAGCTGTCCACCTCCAACTATGAGATCTTGTATCGTCCCGGGAAGCTAAATGAGCCTCCTGATGCCCTATCCCACGGCACATGTGCCAACGCACAAGTGGACCGACTCCGGGCCCTCCACGAGGACCTCTGCCACCCGGGGGTCACTCGATTCTTCCATTTCATCCATTTCATCAAGACCTGCAACCTGCCCTACTCCATCGAGGAGGTCCGGACCGCCACCAGGACCTACCAAATCTGAGCGGAGTGCAAGCTGCACTTCTACAGGCCAGAGAAAGCGCACCTGATAAATGCTTCCCATCCCTTTGAACGCCTCAGTATTGACTTCAAAGGGCCCCTCCCCTCCTCCAACCACCACTCGTACTTCCTGAACGTGATTGACGAGTACTCCCGGTTCCCATTCGCCATCCCTTGCCCCGACATGACCGCACCCACCGTCATAAAAGCCCTCCACAGTATCTTTACACTGTTCGGTTTATCGCCTACATACACAGCGATAGGGGGTCCTCCTTTATGAGCGACGAACTGCGTCAATTCCTGCTCAGCAAGGGCATTGCCTCGAGCAAGACGACCAGTTACAACCTCCTGGGAAACGGACAGGTAGAGAGGGAGAACGGTACGGTCTGGTAGACTGTCCTACTGGCCCTACGGTCCAGGAATCGCCCAGTCTCCCGTTGGCAGGAGGTCCTTCCGGATGCTCTCCACTCCATCTGACCACTGCTCTGTACCACAACCAACCAAACACCTCACGAACATCTCCTTGTCTTCCCTAGGAAGTCCTCCTCCGGGAACTCGCTCCCAACCTGGCTGGCAGCTCATGGACCCATCCTGCTCCGCAAACACGTGCGGGCGCACAAATCGGACCCATTGGTCGAGAGGGTCCACCTCCTTCACGCTAACCCTCAATACGCCTATGTGGCGTACCCCGACGGCCGACAGGATCTGGTCTCCCTACGGGACCTGGCGCCCGCTGTATCCCCACCCACACCTCCACCGCCAACCCCACTCTCCCTCCCACTGGCGCACCCCACAGCCGCCCCCTTCCCAGGTGGATCGGTCCTCCCACCGGTCCCATCTCGGGGTGATGAAGCTGCCGAAGAAGCCAAAGCCACACTCCCGAGCCGGCGCCTGCATCACCACCGAAACTGCAATGATCGCAGAGGACGACCAGGGCCCCCGATCGACTAATTGCTTTGTTTTGAATGTAAATAAACACTGTAAATAGTTGCGACATAACGAGGTAAAACACCTACTGTATACCGGGTACCACCATAACCTTAACCTCTACCACTGTATAATGCGAGACCCCCACCCCGCCTCTTTTTTTTAACAGGATAACAGGGGGCAAATGTGGTAGTCAGTATTAGGGGTATTACGGTATCCAGATTGAGGCTGTAAGACCATTGGCGTGGGAGGTACCTGAGATAGTTAGAGGTTCAACCGGTCTGGTGCTTTGACATTCCGCTGGGAGCGACGTAACGGTAGTGGCGATGTCGATGCTGGCGACGTCGGTGCCGGCCTGATGTTGGGTGACTCCGGGAGCGTGCCAAAATCCTCTTCATCCTCTTGCGTGGGCAGGGGAAGGAGGGATGGTCCTGGTGGGGTTAATGTTGGAAGCGCGTAGGGAGGGGAGGATGGCGCCTGGCCGAGGAAGTGTGTATGGGTGGAACCTGCTAGTGCCAGGTCCCTGAGGAAGAGGCGGCCGTCGGGGTACGCTACATAGGCATACTGGGGGTTGGCATGGAGCAAGTGTACCCTGTCCACCAACTACTCCGCCTTGTGTAGTCGGACGTGCCTACGGAGCAGAACCGGTCCTGGAGCTGTGAGCCAAGTCGGGAGCGACACCCCAGATGTGGACTTCCCAGGGAATGCAAAAAGACGTTCATGGGATGTGTTATTCGTAGCGGTGCACAGTAGTGACCGGATGGAGTGGAGTACATCAGGGAGGACCTCCTGCCAGCGAGAGGCTGGGAGGTTCCTGGACCGTAGGGCCAGCTGGACAGCCCTCCAAACCGTCCGGTTCTCCCTCTCTACCTGCCCGTTTCCCCGGGGGTTGTAGCTGGTCGTCCTGCTGGAGGCGATACCCCTGCTGAGCAGGAACTGACACAGCTCATCACTCATGAATGAGGATCCCCTATCACTGTGGATGTAGGCGGGGAAACCGAACAGAGGCAGACGTCATATCGGGGCATGGTGTGGCGAAGGGGAACCTGGAGTACTCATCGGTCACACTGAGAATATATGTGTTTCAGTCGGTGATGGGGACGGGCCCTTTGAAATCCACCCTGAGGCGTTCAAAGGGGCGGGGGGCCTTCACTAGGCACGCATGGTCTGACCGGTAGAAGTGCGGCTGGCACTCCGCGCAGACCTGGCAGTCCCTGGTGAGTTCCTCGATGGAGTAGGGCAGATTGCGAGCCTTGACAAGATCTTACAACTATGTGACCCCCGTGTAACAAAGGCTGTCATGTAGGGCCCGGAGTCGGTCTACTTGTGCGCTGGCTCATGTACCTCGGGATAGGGCATCTGGAGGCTCGTTGAGTTTCCCGGGGCGATACAGAATTTCGTAATCATAGGTGGAGAGCTCAATTCTCCACCGCAAGATTTTATCATTCTTGATCTTGCCCCGCTGCGTGTTGTTGAACATGAAGGCTACCGACCATTGGTCAGTGAGGAGAGTGAATCTCCTGCCGGCCAGGTAATGCCTCCAATGCCGCACAGCTTCAACGATAGCAGGGGCCTCCTTTTCGATGGACGAGTGCCGAATTTCTGAGGCATGAAGGGTGCGGGAAAATAATGCCACGGGTCTGCCTGCCTGATTGAGGGTGGCGGCAAGTGCGACGTCTGATGCGTCACTTTCTACTTGGAAGGGCAGCGTCTCGTCTACTGCATGCATCCCGGCCTTGGCTATGTCTGCTCTGATACGGGCGAAGGCCTGTTGCGCCTCGGCCGTAAGGGGAAAATGGGTGGAGTGAATGACTGGGCTGGCCTTGTCCGCGTAGTTTGGGACCCACTGAGTGTAGTACGAAAAGAACCCCAGGGAGCGTTTGAGTGCCTTGGGGCAGTGGGGAAGGGGGAGCTCCATGAGGGGCCACATGCGGTCGGGATCAGGCCCCAGAACTCCGTTCTGGACCACATAGCCGAGGATGGCTAAGCGGGTCGTGCTGAACACAGACTTCTCCTTATTGTAGGTGAGGTTGAGGAGAGTGGCGGTGCAGAGGAATTTAGCACGGTTGGCATCGTGGTCCTTCTGATCATGGCCGCAGATGGTGACGTTGTCTAGGTACGGAAAAGTGGCTCGCAAACCGTACCGGTCGACCATTCGGTCCATCTCCCTTCGGAAGACCGAGACTGACGCCGAAGGGAACCCTGAGGAAGTGATAGAGTCGACCGTCCGCCTCAAAGGCAGTGTATGGATGGTCCAATTTACGAATGGGGAGCTGGTGGTAGGCGGATTTTAGGTCAATCGTCGAGAAGACCCGGTACTGCGCAATCTGATTGACCATATCAGATATGCGTGGGAGGGGGTACGCATTGTGCTGCGTGTACCGATTGATGGTCTGGCTGTAGTCCACGACCATTCTATACTTCTCCCCAGTTTTAACGACTACAATTTGAGCACTCCAGTGGCTGTTGCTGGCCTCGATGATACCCTCCCGCAACAGCCGTTGGATCTCGGACCTGATGAAGGTCTTGTCCTGGGTATTGTACCATCTGCTCCTGGTGGCAACGGGTTTGCAATCCGAAGTTAGATTGGCAAAGAGGGAGGGTAGGTCGACTTTTAGGGTCGCGAGGCCGCACACAGTGAGGGGTGGTAGGGGCCCGCCGAATTTGAGGGTGAGGCTCTGGAGGTTGCCGGGAAATCCAGGCCTAGTAATAGTGCAGCGCAGAGATTAGGAAGGATGTAGAGGCGGAAGCCGCTGAATTCTACGCCCTGGACCGTGAGAGTGACCGTGCAGAACCCGCCGGATCGGGACAGAATGGGATCCGGAGGACAGGGAGATTCTTTGGTTGGCGGGGTGGACCGCGAGGGAGCAGCGCCTTACCGTATCCGGGTGGATGAAGCTTTCGGTGCTCCTGGAGTCCAGCAGGCAAGACGTGACGTCGCCGTTGATTTTCACCGTAGTCGAAGCGGTGGCCAGGTTGTGAGGCCGGGACTGGTCGAGCATCATCGAGGCGAGCTGCAGTTGATCATCACTGGTGTCAGAAGACGGAGAGCGTTGGGGGCCTCAGTCGTGGAATGTCGTCGGCGTCCATGCCCCGTAGAGAAGACAAGATGGCAGCGACTGAAGATCCTGCGGGGGACAAAATGGCAGCACCCATGGGCTGCACGTTGCTGGAGCTGAACAAGATGGCGGTGCCCATGGGCAGCACGTGGACTGAGGGGGGAAGATGGTGGCGCCCACTGGCCGGTCGCGGCCCCGGACAAAGATGGCGCCGCCCATAGTGCCTGTGTCAGGGGTGAGGGGTCGATTACAGCAACTGCACGGGCCTGGCACACTGCTGCGAAGTGGCCCTTTTTGCTGCAAGCCTTACAAATGGCGATGCAAGTCGGGCAGCGTTGGCGAGGGTGCTTCTGCTGGCCGCAGAAGTAACATCGGGGAGCTCCGGGGTGCGCGGATTGCGTGTGGCGCAGGCATATTGGCTGGGTAAGGCCCCGGGGCGGCCGTTTGCGGGGTCCACGAGTGATAGGAGGGGTGGGCTGCGCGGCCGGAGGGGTAGGCCTGAGCGTTACGTGAGGCAACCGTCATGGCGAGCACTAGCTTTTTAGTCTCCATTAGGTCGAGCGTGGCCCGTTCGAGCAGTCTTTGGCCGATGAGATCCGACCCAATCCCCGTTACAAAAGCATCGCGCATGAGGAGATTAGAATGTTCGGTGGTCGTGACGGCCTGACAGTCACAGTCCCGGACGAGTGAGATTAGGGCCCGCCAGAAGTCTTCAATGGACTCACCAGGAAGTTGAGAGTGAGTGGCGTGTACGTGTCTGTCGAAGAGTGAGTTCGCTTTCTGCACGTAGTTCTCTTTGAGGAGCGCCATCACGTCCGCGTAAGTCAGGGCGTCCTGGATCAGCGGAAACATGCTGGAGCTCAATCTTGAGTACAGGATCTGTATCTTCTGAGCCTCCGTCGGTGTGTTGGTCGCTGAGTTTATGTAAGCTTTGAAGCAAGCTAGCCAGTGATTAAAGTCTCTTCTGGCATCAGCCGATTGCAGTACCAGCTGCAGGCGATCTGGTTTGATTCAGAGGTCCATCTTGTAGAAAATCTTACTGCAATAAATTGATGCACGATCAATTATACAAAGACTCAGATTGGGTACAACTGTGGCTTTATTGCAGTAAGATGCGTGGCCTCCTACAGCAGCTGGCGAAATGGCAGCTAAATAAAGGACACGCATATTTATACTCCTCTTCCTGGGCGGAGCCAGCAGGCAGGGGCTACCGGCGAACCTGTAATACAGGTCCTACCTTACATCACCTAATACAGTTGTAACAGTGGTTTACCACACCTCTTGAGTGTTGTTGGAGCTGCACTCATCCAGGCAAGTGGAGAGTATTCCATTACACTCCTGACTTGTGTCTTGTAGATGGTGGACAGGCTTTGGTGGAGCCAGGAGGTGAGTTACTCGCCATATGATTCCTAGCCTTTTACGTGCCCTGGTAGCCACAGTATTATGTGGCTCGTTCAGTTCAGTTTCTGATCAATGGTAACCCCCCAGGATGTTGATTGTGAGGGATTCAGTGATGGTAATGCCATTGAATGTCAAAGGGGGATGGTTAGATCCTCTCTTGTAGGAGATGGTCATTGCCTGGCATTTATGTGGCATGAATGTAACTTGCCACTTGTCAGCCCAAGCCTGGATATTGTCCAAGTCTTGCTACATTTGGACATGGACTACTTCATTGTCTGAGGAATCGTAAATGGTGCTGAACATTGTACACATCTGCGAACATCCCCACTTCTGACCTTATGATGGAAGGGAGGTAATTGATGAAGCAGCTGAAAATGGTTGGGCGTAGGACACTACCCTGAGGAACTCCTGTAGTGATGTCCTGGAACGGAGATGATTGACCTCCAACCATCACAAGCATCTTCCTTTGTGCCGGGGATGACTCAACCAGTGGAGAATTTTCCCTCGGATTCCCATTTACTCCAGTTTAGCTAGGGCTCCGTGATGTCATACTCGGGCAAATGCTGCCTTGGCGACAAGGGCAGTCATTCTCACCTCACCTCTGGCATTCAGCTCTTTTGTCCATATTTTAACCAAGGTCTGGAGCTGAGAGTCCCTGGCGGAACCCAAACTGAGTGCCTGTGACCAGGCTATTGCTGAGTAAGTACCACTAGCTGGCACTGTTGATGACTCCTTCCATCACCTTGCTGATGATGGAGACTGATAGGGCGGTAATTTGCTGGGTTGGATTTGTCCTGTTTCTTGTGAATGAGACACACCTGAACAATTTTCCACATTGCCGGGAAGATGCCAGTGTTCTGGCTGTACTGGAACAGCTTGACTCGATGTGCGGCAAGTTCTGGAGCACAAGTCTTCAGTACTATTGCTGGAATATTGTCAGGGCCCATAGCCTTTGCAGTATCCAGTACCTTCAGCCATTTTTTGATATCACGTGGAGTAAATTGTATTGGCTGAAGACTGACATCTGTGATGCTGGGGACCTCCGTAAGAGACCGAGATGGATCATTCACTCCACACTTCTGACTGAAGATTGTTGCCCACGCTCGAAAATCTTTTGCACATATCTGTTGGGCTCGATACTGCAGCAGATAGGTTGGTGAGGATCAGGTCAAGTATGTTTTTCCCTCTTGTTGGTTCTCTCACCACCTGCTGCAGTCCCAATCCAGCAGCTATGTTCATTAGGACCCGGCCAGCTCGATCTGTGACTACTGAGCCACTCTTGGTGATGGACATTGCAGCACCCCATCCAGAGCATATTCTGCGTCGCTGCCACCCTCAGTGCTTCCTCAAAGTGGTGTTTAACATGGAGGAGTACTGATTCATCAGCTGATGGTGGCCGGTATGTGGTAATCTGCAGGAGGTTTCCTTGCCCATGTGTAATTTGAAGCCATGAGACTTCATGGGGTCCAGAGTCAATGGTGAGGACTCCCAGGCAACTATTGCTGGGTCTGTCCTGCCGGTGAGAAGGACATCCGCAGGAATGGTGTCTGGGACATTGTAAGGTATGATTCTGTGAGTATGACTATGTTAGGCTGTTGCTTGGCTAGTCTGTGAGACAGCTCTCCCAACTTTGGCACAAGCCCCCAGATGTTAATAAGGAGGGCTTTATAGGGTCAACTGGGCTGGGTTTGCCGTTGTTGTTTCCGGTGCCTGGGTTGATGCCAGGTGGTCCGGTTTCATTTCTTTTTTGTGTTTTCAAAGCAGTTGAATACAATTGAATGACTTGCTCGGCCATTTCAGATGGCATTTTTTTCTTAATAAATTTAGAGTACCCAATTCATTTTTCCCAATTAAGTGTCAATTTAGCGTGGCCAATCCACCTACCCTGCACATCTTTTGGGTTGTGGGGGCGAAACCCAGGCAAACACGGGGAGAATGTGCAAACTGCACACAGACAGTGATCCAGAGCAGGGATCGAACCTGGGACCTCAGCGCCGTGAGGCTGCAGTGCTAACCACTGCACCATCGTGCTGCCTCTTCCGATGGCATTTAAGAGTCAACCACATTTCTGTAAGCCTGGAGTCACATGTTGGCCAGATCAGGTAAGGATGGCAGATTTCCTTCCCTAAAGGACATTACTGAACCAGATGAGTTTTTAATGACAATCAACAATGGTTTCATGGTCATCATTAGATTTTTATTCCAGAAATGTTATTGAGTTTAAATTCTACCACCTGCCAAGTGGGATTCGAACCCGGGTCCCCAGATCATTATCCTGAGTCTCTGGATTAGAAATCCAGCAACAATACCTCTACGCCGCTGCCTCTAACGTTCCTACATGACCTTCTGACATTTATATCCCCTTTTAGTTCAGTGGAAGGGTCACATGGACTCAGTTACCTGTGTTTCTCTTCTCTGTGATGAATGTAAGAAATTGATATAAATTGTATTTCATATTTGTGGCAGTAATGTTATTAAAAGCCTGGGTTAAAGTATATATTTGTTGCAGCCATATTGTTAAAGTAGTTAGCTTAAGGTACGCAGACTGTGCGTCTGCTAAAGCTGTAATTAAGGAGTCGTAGAAGGTGAGGTTATGATTGATTCTATCCATTTACTTGTTTACATATAGAGGGCTAATGAGATATTGTTATGATTGCTGGAGATTCCCTGGGGAGTAGATAATTTCTGAGTGGAATGGTGTTTAGCCCGAGTTAAGCAAGTCATGTGACATCTTAGTGGGCTACAGATGATGTAAATGATTGGAGCAGCCAGGTCTGTCTGCAGTTTTGCAGTTTGTCATAGGATTTGATCTGACAAGACAAGGAATTTAAGTTGATCAGCAGTTTTGCTAAATGCTGCTAGGTTGCTCAGAAGTTTACTGGTTCTGCTCTTGAAAGGAACTCTGTCGAAAAGTCTCCATACAGCTAAGAAAGAAGTCTGCTTGTTAACTTTATTTATAGGTGGCATTTGAACTGTATTGGGTTGCTTAATTGGAATTAGTAAGAGGTATAAAGTTTTTCCTTCTGTTGAAGAACCCTTTAACTGATAATTGTAAAGCGATTTCTTTGATGATAATATGGTTAATTTTGTGTTTAAATTAGTTTGTTTTAACACAAAAGATACCTATTGGTCAGACTTATCACTCCTGGGGTGAAGTATCCTTTCCTTACAGTTTTTGAACATTAAAAAATAATTGTTTGGGGTTCTCGTCCGGTATCCGAACAACGGTTGTGATCTGATCCAGTATCTGAACAAAGGTTGGAATCTGGTTCGGTATCCTAACAAAGTTTGGGATCTGGTCCGGTATCTGAACAAAGGTTGGGATCTGGTCCGGTATCCTAACGCTCCACAGATGCTGCCAGATCTGCTGTGTTTATCCAGCAAAATATGCATGTTGTGCAGATGGTGGGAGATGGATGGGGTGGGGTTAACTCTACTTTCAACTACTGATTTTATCCTTCTCAAATTCCAACTCTTCCACGATAGTCCTCAATACCGGTGCCCCGCAAGGCTGTGTACTTAGCCCCCTACTTTACTCCCTGTACACACATGACTATGTGGCAAAATGTGGCTCCAACTCTTTTTACAAGTTTGCTGACGATACGACCGTAGTGGGTCGGATATCGAACAACGACGAGTCAGAATACAGGAGGGAGATAGAGAACCTAGTGGAGTGGTGCAGTGACAACAATCTCTCCCTCAATGCCAGCAAAACTAAAAAGCTAGTCATTGACTTCAGGAAGCAAAGTATTGTGCACACCCCTGTCGACATCAATGGGCCAACATGGAGATAGTTGGCAGTTTCAAATTCCTAGGTGTGCACATCACCAAAAATCTGTCCTGGTCCACTCACGTCGACGCTATCACCAAGAAAGCACAACAGCGCCTATACTTCCTCAGGAAACTAAGGAAGTTCAGCATGGCTTCATGCAAGGGCAGCAGTCTGGGGGCATTGGTAACTGTGTCTCTGCCGTTCCCGCCGGAACGGTACTCCACCAACCTCGTGGTGGTGGCAGCCCTGAGAGTCTGGGGGCAATGGAGGAGACATGTGGGAACAGATGGAGCATCGATCTGGTCCCCAATCTGTAATAATCACTGGTTTGCCCCGGGAAGTATGGATGGGGGGTTTCAGATATGGCGGAGAGCAGGGATTGAGAGGATGGGGGATATGTTTATAGAGGGGAGCTTTCCGAGCATGAGGGTGCTGGAGGAGAAGTTTGGGTTGGCGAGAGGAAACAAATTCAGGTATCTGCAGGTGCAGGACTACCTACGTAAACAGGTGTCAACCTTCCCGCTCCTACCACTAAGAGGGATACAGGACAGGGTAGTTTCCAGAGGGTGGGTAGGAGAAGGGAGCATCTCGGACATTTACAAGGAACTTATGGGGTCAGAGGAGACGCAGACCAAGGAGCTGAAGCACAAGTGGGAGGAGGAGCTGGGAGGAGAGATAGAGGATGGTCAATGGGTGAACACGTTGAGTAGAGTCAACGCGTCCACAACAAGTGCCAGGCTCAGCCTGATACAATTCAAGGTCGTTCACCGGGCTCACATGACAGCGGCGCGGATGAGCAGATTCTTTGGGTGGAAGACAGGTGTGCAAAGTGTGTGGGAGGACCAGCGAACCATGTCCACATGTTCTGGACATGTCCGAAGCTGAGGGGATTTTGGCAGCGGTTTGCAGATGTCATGTCCATGGTGTTAAAAACAAGGGTGGCGATTTTCGGAGTGTCGGAAGATCCGGGAATCCAGGAGGAGAAAGAGGCAGACGTTCTGGCCTTTGCTTTCCTGGTAGTTCGGAGATGGATACAATTAGCTTGAAGGGACTCAATGCCCCCGAAGTCGGAGACCTGGCTATCGGACATGGCTAGCTTTCTCTGTTTGGAGAAAATCAAGTTTGCCTTGAGAGGGTCAATGTTAGGGTTCGCCCGGAGGTGGCAGCCATTCGTCGACTTCTTTGCGGAAAATTCATCGTCAGCAGAAAGGGGGTGGGAGGGGTTAGTTCAGCTTGGAGTACGGGGTTAATAAAGTTGGAACGTGTAAGGGAGGGAGACGGCTTTTGCACTATATTTATAGATTCATGTACATTGTTGATTTTGTTGATGTTGTAATACCAAAAATACCTCAGCAAGATAACTTCCTTGCAGGTCGCGTCGGTGGTAGCCCATGCCTGGACACCGCCCCAGTCCCATTGGGATCACTCCGGCCCCACAGCCCATCTCATGGTTATGCGCACCACCACCACAACCCCCCTAACCCCTCCGGCCCAGCCAGTGTCCAGCCCAACAGCCCATGATCGCGCCTCTCCGTGTCCTACCTCCTTTCTCTCCCTCATCAGCCACGGTGCCTGTTTCTAGATTTTTAAAAGCACAAGCGAACCTCGCCATCGGTAATTCCATCCAGTGGGGGCAGAGAATCGTGGAGGCCCCCGAAGAATGCCGGGTCAGGCTCACTAATGACCTGTCGACGGTGTTTACTGTACTTGCGGAGCGGAACAGATTGACACCACTGTCGAGGCACCAGAGAATTCTGAATTGGAGTGAAACTGGCACCCGCCACAATTTTGGCGTCACAACCGATTCTCCGCCCAATCGCGTTTTTCGACATCAGCCGAAAGAATCCTGCCCCTTATTTCTCAATGTTCATCCCTGACATTATTATTCTTTTCAATTCCCAAACACCTGCACCCAAGCACATCAGTTGTGCACATTTGTGTGGCTGCAGTAGAATCATGTAATGTTACAGCATTAACGAATCCATTCAACCCGTCATGCTCCTGCTGGCTTCTTGCAAAAGCTACCCAATTAATTCCACTCCCTGGCTCCCCACAGCCCTGAAATTTTGCTTTCCTTTTCAAGGATTTTGTCAATCCCTTTTTGAAAGTAATTATTGAATCTGCTTCCGTCCCATCCTTTCAGCCACTCTGTAGTGGAGTTGATTGGTTAGCTGATTGCGTGGTTGAAAGCTTAAAAGTTTCTTTTGATTCTTAATGTAGGAAAGTTTTCAACAGACTCAACTTCTACATCCCCGATGACGTGGTTCGCAAGGTTACCCAGTGTTCTCCCGGAGTTGTGGAGCTTGTGCTGAGCACATTACGACTGAAGATTGGAGAGAAGCTAAAAGAGAGAAAGAATAAGGTGGCGTCATCACCACAGGTATGGAGAAATGCCAGAAACTTCAAGAAAACTGTCAAGGATTTGTTTTTTGGTGGAGCTGTAGCAACTAGCTCATCATGTTGAATGAATGGAAAGGTTTTACATAGAAAATTAACAGTAAGAAGTCTTACAACACCAGGTTAAAGTCCAACATGTTTGTTTCAAACACTAGCTTTCGGAGCACTGCTCCTTCCTCAGGTTCACCTCCAAAAGCTAGTGTTTGAAACAAACATGTTAGACTTTAACCTTGTGTTGTAAGACTTTTTACTGTGCTCACTCCAGTCCAACGCCGGCATCTCCACATCATAGAAAATAGAAGCAGGAGGAAACCATTCTCCAACATACTTTGTTCAAGAGCCATTCCTCATGTTTTGGGGGATGGTTTATCTCTACATACATAAGATTTTTTTTAACACGATTTAGTGCAAATCCTAAGAATTGCAAACACTTTGATTTACGAATAAAGCGCTGTCTAACTTCCCTACATTTTCTGCACAAACTTGCTCATTCCATGACATCTCACTTACCGCTGGAATTCTTTTGATACAGTATTTTGTATTGCTAGACTGGCAGCCCAGTTTTAGAATTTAAATTCCACTGTGACAAGTTGTGGAATTGAACTGGGACCACTGCCTGTGGAAATGGACTGGAGGATGTCCCACTACTAAATTGATGCTTTACATCTTAAGAAGAGGCACAACACATAACAAATTGACACACCCCTTGGTTCTGTATCCCTTGAATACAGAATGTTGATGGGTGATCTGGTGGGGGAGTTCACAAAGTATTCAAGGAATAAGGAAGGCAAATGGAATGTTGACCTTTATTACAAGAGGGTTCACGTATAGGAGTAAGGACGTCTTGCTGCAATTGTATAAAACCTGGGTGAGACTGCACCTCGTCTATTGCATACAGTTTTCCATAGAATATGTACAATCCCTACAGTCAGGATGCCATTTGGCCCATCGAGTCTTCACCGACCCTCCGAAAGAGCACTCACCTATTATGTAGAGAAACAACATTAACCTTTCAGGTCAGAGACTTTAGTGTTATTTATGCTGTTCACTTTTCATCATTTTAAACCACTATCAAATCAGCCCATCATCTCCTCTGTCCTATGGAAAACCGCCTCAATTTTACACATCTGTCTCAGAATTTTTTAAAATAGAATTTACAGTGCAGAAGGAGGCCATTTGGCCCATTGAGCCTGCACCAGCCCTTGGAAAGAGCACGATACCTAAGCCCACACATCCCCTATCCCCGTAACCCAGTAACCTCACCCAACCTATTTGGATACTAAAGGGAATTTAACATGGCCAGTACACCTAACCTGCACATCTTTGGACTGTGGAAGGAAACCGGAGCACCCGGAGGAAACCTACGCAGGCACGGGAAGTATGTGCAGACTTCGCACAGACAGTGACCCAAGCCGGGAATCGAACCCGAGACCCTGGAGCTGTGAAGCAACAGTGCTAACCACTGTACTATCATGCCCTGAGGTTTTATACTTGCCAAAACCAAGCAGAGCATCCTCATAAATCTGCATTGTTCTATTTCCGTTGCCTCAGAATCCTTCTTACATAATGATACACCATCAATTACACATGATACAAGTTGTAGAAGACAAAGTAATGGTTTTAATACTCTAAGATATAGCCTGTCTGCTGCTGAACCCAGACTGGAGACAGGGCTACAGATCAGTCAACTATATACAACACCCAGTGGGGCGGAGCCACAGAAGAACAACAGATATAACACAGTGAGTAACAATGGACCAAACAGTAACAGAGAATATATACAGCGCTGTAAGTAACAGTGGATCAACAGTGGAATGACAATAACAGTGGTTCACCGCATTCACCCCTGTTAAAAAATTAAAGGTCCAGCAGAGGGGAAGCAGACTTAGAGATTAAGTCTATCAGGAGCTTTAACCGTCCGCTGTGATTTCCTCAGTCCCGGCTGTGGTGTGGGCACTGGTGTGGAGACCTGCGACTCCGGGAGCGTGTCGTCCTCTTCTTCTTCTGGAAGCATCGACAGAGAGGGAGACCGTGTAGGCGCAGGGGCGATGGTAATTGAGGTAGACGGTGGAGGGTCGGGTAGGGAACCAGCGGGTGCCAGGTCTCGGAGGGAGACTGTGTCCTGCCACCCGTCTGGGTGTGCCACGTAGGCATATTGTGAGTTAGCATGGAGAAGCACAACCTGCTCGACCATGGGATCAGTTTTGTGGTTCCTCACATGCTTCTGGAGGAGGACAGGCCCTGTGGCTGTCAGCAGGACGGGAGCGAGACCCCGGAGGTGGACTTCCTAGGGAAGGCAAACATACGTTCGTGAGGGGTCTCATTGGTGGCAGTGCACAGGAGTGACCGGATGGAGTGGAGTGCATCGGGAAGGATCTCCTGCCAGCGGAAGACTGGGAGACTTCTAGACCGTAGGGCCAGGAGGTTGGCCTTCCAGACCGTTGCGTTCTCCCTCTCCACCTGTCCATTTCCCCAGGGGTTGTAGCTGGTAGTCCTCCTTGAGACGATGCCCTTGCTGAGCAGGAACTGACGCAACTCATCACTCATGAACGAGGAGCCCCGATCACTGTGTAAGTAGGTGGGGAAACCGAACAAGGTGAAGAGGGTGTGCAGGGCCTTGATGACAGTGGCCGAGGTCATGTCAGGGCATGGGATGGCAAAGGGAAGATGTGAGTACTCATCAAGGATGTTGAGGAAGTGCACATTACGGTCAGTGGAGGGGAGGGGCCCTTTGAAGTCGATGCTAAGGCGCTCAAAGGGGCGGGAAGCCTTCACCAGGTGTGCTCTGTCTGGCCGATAGTAGTGCGGTTTGCACTCTGCGCAGACCTGGCAGTCCCTGGTCATGGTCCTCACCTCCTCGATGGAGTAAGGCAGGTTGCGGGCCTTGACAAAATGGAAAATAAGGGTGACCCCCGGTTGACAGAGGACATTGTGGAGGGCCCGAAGTTGGTCTACTTGTGCGCTGGCACATGTACCGAGGGACAGGGCATCTGGTGGCTCATTGAGCTTCCCAGGACGATACAAGATGTCGTAATTGTAGGTGGAGAGTTTGATCCTCCACCTCAGATCTTGTTGTTCTTGATCTTGCCCTGCTGTGTATTATTGAACATGAAGGCAATCAACTGTTGGTCAGTGAGGAGAGTGAATTGCCTGCCGGCCAGGTAATATCTCCAATGTCGCACAGCTTCCACAATGCTTCTTTCTCGACGGAGTGGGGTGTGATGTGAGGAGTGAAGGACAGTAGTGTAATGCCAGGGAAACAGAGGTGGTGATGCACCCAAGCTACCCTAAGAAGTTTGTTCATCTTTCTTGTGGCACTGCTTGCCAGTGCGCCTGGTGAGGCTCATCATGCTGAGCGCCTCGGCCACCTCTGCCCAGGCCTGGTTAACATAGAAACATAGAAAATAGAAGCAAGAGGAGGCCATTTGGCCCTTCCAGGCATTCATTATGATCGTGGCTGACCATCAAGTTCAATAGCCTGATCCCACCTTCCCCTCCCATATCCATTGATCCCTTTAGCCCCAAGAGCTATATCTAAGGCTTTTTTGAAATTACACAACATTTTGGCCTCAACTACTTTCTGTGGTAGCAAATTCTACAGATTCGCCACTCTCTGGGTGAAGAAATTTCTCCTCACTTCAGTCCTAAAAGGTTTACCCCTTATAGAACATAGAACAATACAGCACAGAACAGGCCCTTCGGCCCTCGATGTTGTGCCGAGCAATGATCACCCTACTCAAATCCACGTATCCACCCTATACCCGTAACCCAACAACCCCCCCTTAACCTTACTTTTTAGGACACTACGGACAATTTAGCATGGCCAATCCACCTAACCCGCACATCTTTGGACTGTGGGAGGAAACCGGAGCACCCGGAGGAAACCCACGCACACACGGGGAGGACGTGCAGACTCCACACAGACAGTGACCCAGCCGGGAATCGAACCTGGGACCCTGGAGCTGTGAAGCATTTATGCTAACCACCATGCTACCGTGCTGCCCCTCAAACTATCCTCAAACTATGACCCCTATTTCTGGACTCCCCATCATCGGACTTTAACTTCAGTCTGTGAATCGCGACATCTGTAATCTCTTTCCTTTACCTTGAGTGCAGCCTCATCAAACCGTATTGACCTAGCTGCTTTAAGTTCCCTTTTCCAAAGTATTTCCCTTTGTGCAATCACTCCTAATATTCTGTACCTTCTTCAGTTCATCTGCATTTTCCCTCATTTGTAAAAATAATACCAAATATTTAATTGTTTGTCATGTCTTCAGATTCTACAATTAAGCATTCTTTCATCTGTTTAACTATTTTATTTTTTTAAATAAATAATTTTCCCCTTTATTTTAACTACTTGTCTTTTCCCCCTTCTAGTCTGAGTATACATTTCTCCACTACATTTCCTGAATTCTTCAGCACTGTTCAACGTAGTGTTATCACGCACCTCAGTTTTAAATTCCAGTTTATCTGTAATCTGTCTATTGACAGACTTCCATTCTTTTTGCCTTATTTAAATTTCACTGAACCGTATAGGTAATTCTTTCTTTAGAATGATTTACAGAGCAGAAGATAAACAAAACCAACCTAATTTTTCACACACTGTCCCCACAAAACGCTGACGTTTTTCCAAAGAAAAACAAGTTTCACTTTCAAAGTAGGTCACCTTTAGGCAGACAAGCACTAAGAATTTGTTGATCTTGTCACGACACCCTGGGTGAGTGCGTGGTCAGTTACAACCCCACAGACTCCGGAGTGCCAACATAATTGATTTGATAAATAATCCGTGTTTTCCTAAGATCTTTAATCCTTTTTTTAAAAATAATTTTTATTGGAATTTTTTGAAAAATATATATCAACAGAACAATAATAATAATAACAATAATAATAAACACCCCCCGGCACCCGTAACAACGTATGTAACAAACCCCCCCACCCCCATCAACTCAATAAACAACAAAATAAATTAACAATAAGCAAATTAACTTAAACAATACCTCCCTGAGACCCCCCCCTTTCCCTCCCCCCCCCCCCCCCCCCCCCCCCCCCGGGTTGCTGCTGCTGCTGACCTCGTTCCTTATCGCTGAGCCAGAAAGTCGAGGAAAGGCTGCCACCTCCTAAAGAACCCTTGTACCGACCCCCTCAGGGCGAATTTGACCCTCTCCAGTTTAATGAATCCCGCCATGTCATTGATCCAGGTCTCCACGCTCGGAGGTCTCGCATCTTTCCACTGCAGCAAGATCCTCCGCCGGGCTACTAGGGACGCAAAGGCCAAAACATCGGCCTCTTTCGCCTCCTGCACTCCCGGCTCCACCCCAACCCCAAATATCGCGAGTCCCCAGCCTGGCTTGACCCTGGACCCTACCACCCTCGTCACCGTCCTCACCACCCCATGCCAGAATTCCCCCAGTGCCGGGCATGCCCAAAACATATGGGCATGGTTCGCTGGGCTCCCCGAACACCTAATGCACCTGTCCTCACCCCCAGAAAACTTGCTCATCCTCGTCCCAGACATATGAGCCCTGTGCAGTACCTTGAACTGGATGAGGCTAAGCCTCGCACATGAAGAGGAGGAGTTCACCCTCTCCAGGGCGTCCGCCCATGTCCCCTCCTCAGTCTGCTCCCCCAGCTCCACTTCCCACTTAGCCTTCAGCTCCTGTACCGACGGCTCCTCCACCTCCTGCATCACCTGGTGGATGTCAGATACCTTCCCATCCCCGGCGCACAGCACACCCCCGAAAGCACACTATCCCTTACCGCCCGCCGGGGCAGCAAAGGGAACCCCTCCACCTGTCGCCGAGCAAACGCCTTGACCTGAAGGTACCTGAACATATTCCCCGAGGCGAGCTCAAACTTGTCCTCCAGTTCACCCAGGCTCGCAAACCTCCCGTCAATGAACAGGTCTCCCAACTTCCTAATGCCTGCCCTATGCCACCCCAGGAACCCGCCATCCATGTTCCCTGGGAAAAACAGGTGGTTCCTCCGCAGCGGGGCCTCCACCGAGCCCCCCACTTCCCCTCTGTGTCGCCTCCACTGCCCCCAAATTTTGAGGGTAGCCGCCACCACCGGGCTCGTGGTGTACCTCGTTGGAGGGAGCGGCAACGGCACCGTTACTAGTGCCTTCAGGCTCGTGCCTCCACAGGACGCCATCTCCATCCGTTTCCATGCTGCCCCCTCCCCATCCATTACCCACTTACGTACCATCGAGACGTTAGCCGCCCAGTAGTACCCAGAGAGGTTGGGCAGCGCCAGCCCCCCTCTAACCCTGCCCCGCTCCAAAAAGACCCTTCTTACCCTCGGAGTCCCGTGCGCCCAAACAAATTCCAGAATGCTGCTGTTCACCCTCCTAAAAAAGACCCTCGGAATGAAAATGGGGAGGCACTGAAACAAAAACAAAAACCTCGGGAGCACCGTCATTTTAACGGACTGTACTCTACCCGCCAACGACAACGGCAGCATGTCCCACCGTTTAAACTCTTCCTCCATCTGCTCCACCAACCTAGTAAAATTAAGCTTGTGCAGAGTCCCCCAGCTCCTAGCCACCTGAACTCCCAGGTACCTTAAACTCCTCACTGTCCTCTTTATCGGGAGCCTACCAATCCCCTCCTCCTGATCTCCCGGGTGTACAACAAACAGCTCACTCTTGCCCAGGTTCAATTTATAACCCGAGAAACTCGCAAACTCAGCAAGAATCTCCATCACCTCCGGCCGTCCCCCCCATCGGGTCTGCTACATACAGCAGCAAGTCATCTGCGTACAGCGACACTCGGTGCTCCTCCCCACCCCGCACCAGACCCCTCCACCTCCCCGACTCCCTGACAGCCATGGCAAGAGGCTCAATTGCCAACGCACAAAGCAAGGGGGACAGGGGGCACCCCTGCTTCGTCCCACGGTGGAGCCTGAAGTACTCGGACCTCCTCCCATTTGTCGCTACACTCGCCATCGGGGCCTCGTACAGCAACCTCACCCATAAACCCCACCCCAAACCCGAACCTCTCTAACACCTCCCACAAGTACCCCCACTCAACCCTATCAAAGGCCTTCTCCGCATCCAATGCCACCACAATCTCCGCCTCTCCTTCTGCCGCCGGCATCATTATCACATTTAGCAGCCTTCGCATGTTAGTGTTCAGCTGCCTCCCCTTCACAAAACCGGTCTGATCTTCATGTATCACCCCCGGTACACAGTCCTCTATTCTAGTGGCCAAGATCTTCGCCAGCAACTTGGCATTCAGCAGTGAAATCGACCTATATGATCCGCACTGCAAGGGGTCCTTATCTCGCTTCAGGATCAGGGAAATCAGCACCCGTGACATCGTCGGGGGCAAAACACCTCCCTCCCATGCCTCGTTAAAGGTCCGGACCAACAGGGGGCCCAACAGGTCCGCGTATTTCTTATAAAATTCCACCGAGAACCCACCCGGTCCTGGCGCCTTCCCCGACTGCATGTGGCCAATCCCTCTGACCAGCTCCTCCAACTCGATCGGCGCCCCCAGTCCCTCCACCCGCTCCTCCTGCACCCTTGGAAATCGCAGCCTGTCCAAAAAGCTCTCCATTCCCCCTCCCACCACCGGCAGCTTCGACCGGTACAGTTCCCTGTAGAAGTCCCTAAAGACCCCATTGACCTCTACCCCCTGCCGCACCACATTTCCATCCCTATCCTTCACTCCGCCAATCTCCCTAGCCGCGTCCCGCTTGCGAAGCTGATGCGCCAGCATCCTGCTCGCCTTCTCTCTATACTCGTAGACCGCTCCCTGCGCCTTCCTCCACTGTGTCTCCGCCTTTCTGGTGGTCAATAAATCAAACTTGCCACTCAAGCCGCTCCCCCAGCAATCCCTCCTCCGGGGCCTCCGCATACCTCCTATCCACACCCACCAGTCTCTCCCTCTCCCCCCTCTCCCTATGGGCTCGGATAGAGATCAGCTCCCCCCTAATCACTGCCTTCAGAGCCTCCCACACCATCCCCACCCGGACCTCCCCAGTATCATTGACCTCGAGGTACCTCTCAATACATCCCCGGACCCTCCTACACACCTCCTCATCGGCCAACAACCCCACGTCCAGACGCCAAAGCGGGCGCTGGTCCCGCACCTCCCCCATCTCCAGATCCACCCAATGCGGAGCATGGTCCGAAATCGCAATAGCCGAATATTCGGCCTCCTCCACCCTCGGGACCAGTCCCCTACTCAGGACAAAGAAATCAATACGGGAATACACCCTGTGCACATGGGAGAAAAAAGAGTACTCCCGAGCCCTCGGCCTCCCAAGCCTCCAGGGATCCACTCCTCCCATCTGGTCCATAAACCCCCTCAACACCTTGGCCTCCTGCCTGTCCTTGAACTAGAACGATCCATTAGGGGATCCAGCACCGTATTGAAGTCCCCCCCATGATCAGGCCCAACGTACGCCTCATGAAACCAGCATCATCCCAATTTGGGGCATATACATTTACTAACACCACCCTCTCCCACTGCAGCTTACCGCTCACCATCACATATCTGCCGCCACTATCAGCCACCACCTCAGACGCCTCAAACGCCACCCTCTTCCCCACCGGGATCGCCACCCCCCGGTTCTTCGAGTCGAGCCCTGAATGGAAAACCTGCCCCACCCACCCCTTCCCCAGACGGACCTGGTCCGCCACCTTCAGGTGGGTCTCCTGGAGCATGGCCACATCCGCCTTCAGCCCCTTCAGATGCGAAAACACCCGGGCCTGCTTAACCGGCCCATTCAACCCCCTCACGTTCCACGTGATCAGCCGGATCAGGGGGCACCCCGCCCCCCTCCCCCTTCGACTAGCCATGGCCCCTTCGACTGCTCGCCCCTGGCCAGCACCAATTCGGCCCGTTTCCCACGGCGATAGAACCTCACCCGACCCCCCCGACCCACACCAGCTCCTCCCTGGCCAATCCAGCAGCAACCCGGTATCCCCCCCCCCCCAGGCTAGGACCCCTCCTAGCCACGCCGCCCCCTCCATAGTACTCCCGTGAGCCAGCTGACTTCTGTGACCCTGGCAGTTCCCGCCGTAACTCCGACCCCTCCCGATATGAGGTCACCCCTCCCCCCCTGCATCAGCTCCTTGGCACCGCTTCAGCGTGGGAAAACTGATTCGATATCCACGCCCCTTGTCACCAGCTCCACCCCCCTCGTCTCGCAGTGCGGGAAACTAGAGGAAAGCCCGCGCTTTCACACTGCCCCACTCCACCGCCCCAACGCAGCTCCCAAACAGCAGTCCCAACCCATCGACCAACCCCGTACAAACAAAAACAGATTAACCACATACCCCAATACCCCCCTTAAGACACACAACCATAACCCACATCATCCGAAAGCGAGAGAAAAAAAAACACAGAATAACCAGCAACAGCATAATCAGTGATGCAAAAAAAAACCTCCCACAGCCCCCAATCTCTAGTTCGAGTCCAACTTTTCAGCCTGCAGAAAGGCCCACGCCTCCTCCGGGGACTCAAAATAGTAATGCCGGTCCTTCTAGGTGACCCACAGGCGCGCAGGCGGCAGCATGCCGAACTTCACCTGCTTGCCGTGGAGCACCGCCTTCATCCGGTTAAACCCGGCTCTCCGCTTGGCCACCTCCGCACTCCAGTCCTGGTAGATACGCACTACCGAATTCTCCCACTTGCTGCTCCTCACCTTCTTGGCCCATCGCAGCACACACTCCCGGACACTGAACCGATGGAACCGCACCAGCACCGCCCGCGGGAGTTCATTCGCCTTAGGCCGCCTGGCCAGTACTCTGTGGGCCTCCTCCAGCTCCAGGGGCAGATGGAAGGATCCTGCCCCCACCCGCGAGTTCAGCATCACGCCCACATAGGCCGGCAGGTCCGACCCCTCCAGCCCCTCCTCGAGGCCCAGGATCCGCAAGTTCTTCCTCCTCGATCGAAACTCCATCTCCTCGAAACGAGCTTGCCATTTTTTGTGGAGCGCCTCGTGCATCTCCACCTTCCCCACGAGGGCCGAAACCTCATCCTTGCGCTCAGAGGCCTGCTGCTGCAACTCAAGTATCGCTGCACCCTGAGTTGTCTGGGTCTCCAGCAGCTTACTTGTCCTTACCTTCAGGGATTCCAGCAACTCCCCTTTCAGCTCCGTAAAATAGTGCAGAAGGGCCGCCTGCTGCTCCTCCGCCCACTGCCTCCACTCCTCAGGGGCTTCACTGGCCGCCATTTTGTCCACCTTCCCCCGCTTTTCCAGGGGAGCTGCTGCCGTTTTTCTCCTCGCCCCATTCTGGGTCCGCACCATAAATCCCGAGGGGTTTTGCTCCAGACCCCTTTATCCACCGGGAATCGTCGAATCAGCGCCGTTTAGGGCCCTTAAAAGAGCCCACAAGTCCTATTAAAGCGGGAGCTGTTGCACGTTTTGCTATGGGTGTAAAACGCGTTTATTGGAGTGTATTAACACGCCTCCGTTTAAAGGCCGTGTGCTTAACACTACTAGGCTCTATGTATGTATTTTCAGCTCAGGAGTCGCCAGATGCCGTATAGACACCTCACAAATATTCCAAGGTCAGGTTCAAAGTAATAAAACGATACACTGATTAGTAAGTTCCAAACGATCAATATTTATTATACAATTATAATAAATACGCATGCACACGCTAAGGGACTAAGCTATGACTAAACTAAGCAATCAGAATACTTAACTAAACAGGAACAGGCAAGGTCAGGGAGCGAGGCCTTCGTTCCGGTCTTGGTCTGCAACCTTCAGAGAGCGTGCTGGTCACTGGGGGTCTAGTGGGCCTGGTTCGCGTAGCGAGCGTCGTATTGGCACTTACGGTTCGGCGGCTGGTGCTCAACGGCTGGAGTCAGGATACAGGTTGGAGTTCTTGGTCAAAGCCGGAGCACGAAACAACAGACAGGACCATGGGTGGGGGTCTATCTTTTATAGGGGTCCCCAATGTCCTTGCCTTTTCCTGGGCGGGCTTTACCTTCAGGTATCGATTGGATCACTCCCAATCGATATCTTTTGAATTCCTCCAATGTGAGGGTCTCTCTTGATGGCGGGGGCGGTTTCTATAGTGGATACTTCTGGTGCCGCTCTGTCTGGACATCCACTTAAAGTATCTTATTCAAACCCAAATGTTGCCATTGTGCGTGCCTAGATCTGGACTGCCTCATTAGTATGTAAAGCGTTTTGCCATTATCACCTTTGGTTTGAGATCTTCCACCTGGCCAGAAACTAGTTTTGCTGCTTGCAAAATGCTAATGAGTGTTTGCAGGCTGCTGCCTTGGCTAAACTGCTTTTCCCTGCAGTCTTAGCGATTCTCCATTTTGTTTAGTTCAGTGTCCATTTTAGGTGGCTACAGTGGCTACATTCCCTCCTTGTGATCCTCACAATCAAAATATTGTAAAGGATCACCTATGCACGTTGCTTCGAGTGCTTCTGGGGTGCCTTCTTTGTGTTCTCTGACCTCGGCAAGCTCCTGAGCGTCTACTCTGTCCTTAACTATGGGAAGAAAAAATTTTACCTGACATCTCTACTTGGCGCTATGTCAAAGGGGACACGCATTACCAAAAACCGGAAACCTCTACCTATCACAACTATCCTTATCTTACCTTAAACATTTCATTACAGACTAAACCTCATCCATTCATACCACATCACATAACATTTCCTGACTCGGCAGTCGAGTTCAGGACAATATAATACATGGGTATATTTTATTTTATTCACACAGTGCTTTATTCATTTATGGGCTGGGGGGATTGGTGGAAACCGAAGATAGGAGATTGAACTCCATAGATGGTTGAGGGGCAGGAACGGGAGGCTCTCCTCTTCCACTTCCTCAACCTGAGTATGCAGGTACAAGTATGCAGAGGATCGCAATCACTAGCAGTGATTCAATCACGTATGACATGGAGTACCATGTCATAAATTTTGTGCACCAGGTCTGAACCTCACTGATCAGAGCTGAGCACAGGGGAGTTGCTGTGAGTGAAACATTTACGGCGGGGGTTGTGGGGGAAACGTGTCTTGCTTGGACATAAACAAATACAACATTTAAGAGCAATAAGTAGGCTTCCATCATCTTCTCTTCGTTCTCCTTTTTCTTCCTCCTGTATGGCCGATCCTTGCTGTGATCCCTGTTTCGTCCTTCGAAAGCTATGGGATCAAGCACAGTATCTGTCAATACAGCTTAATATCCGTACTTGTTAGTGTATCTGTCTTTCAATTCCAATTGACCCATTAAAAATGACTGGCCAAGTCACACCCTGTGACTCCTGTGAAGTATCACTTTTAGGATCTGATTCCAGTTTTGTTTAATTTACGGTTGCCGGTTGTTGGTGAGACATTGCTGAAACTCAGTAGAAATTCAAGTTAAAAACTTGTCAGGTGCAAATAAGAATTGTTTTATTCAAAGTTCATTGGTTACAACTTGGAAATGATTTAAAAGGTAGTTTGTAGACAATTTGATTTTCTTCAAAAATTCACAGGAATTATCTTCTGAAACAATAGCCTGAACACAACTTTAAAAGTCAAAGGCTGAAAATGAAATAGGAATACAGAACTCTTTTCTAATTCTCTCTCTCTCTCTCTCTCTTTCTGTCTTGTTCTCTTTGTCTCTCTGACTTGTCTGTCTTCTTGCCTTTCTGACTTGTCTTTCTGTCGTCTCTCGTCTCTTCACGCCTCACTTCACTTCACCTCACTTCACTAAAAATGGTGGTCAAATCATCCATGGATATACTCTTTGATATCTGTATTAAGCGATCCGATCACACCCCAATATAATCCTAATTGGTTTAAGCTATATTCAAAACACATTTGATTTGATAAAAAGCCGTCCATCATGACAATGTAACGCCACTTCTAATTGTTGCTTATTGGTATGTTTCTCATGGGATATTGTGCTTTATCAAAACCAGCAAAAACTGGTCTAATGCTGACCTACCTATTGCCACCATGGAGACCTCATGTTATCTCATATTGCTAGGCTAGGCATATTTCAGAACATACAACTCAAACTGTCTTTTATAAGATTGTTTCACTGAGAATGTTGGAATCAAATATATACATATATATATTATATTTGAGTCGATGTTTTAACTGTCCATTTATTAAAAACAAGGCAATATAGTTCAAGATATTTTTTTAGCTTGTATAATTTATGGGATATGATTCAACCTAATCTCGAGCGGCGTGAGAACCGAACAATGCTTCATCCTTATCCCTTGTTGCTATGGATTCCGCCCTTGCCCTTGGAAAATGTGATGTTTTTATCAAACTTCTGTGTTTTGCAAACTCATGACTGAGTTTGGAAATTGTATGGTTCTTTCATTTTAAAACTGGGAATTGATATTTCTGTCTTAAACAGTCTTCTTACCTATATTAAGTGTATTTAAAATACCTGACTTCTACAACTCCCCTCATTTTTTTTTTTCAAAAGCGAATTTAATGAACACAATACACCTAACAACTCTCCACCTGCGAGCCGTCTCGCAGGCTTTGCTCATTTACCATCCGAATGTTCCTGGATGTAAATAGCATGTGGGATGGCGGCCTAAGGGCTGCCTAACGAAAAATGAAAACAAATTGGAAACAAAAGGTCGAATGGGTTGCGTATGGGCCGCTACGGGTACGATTTGAATGGGATCCCCGGGTAGGGCGTGCTGTGCCATACCCGAGCTTGGCTGACCAAAGTGGGTTCTCAGACAGGGCGGGTCCTCAGTGCCGTTTGTCCACTGCCTGAGTAACCTGGAGTAAACGGGCAAGAATGTGTTTACTGTGGATTTGCAGCCTCTATTCGCCGAATAGAGGGGCACCTAAAAACCAAGGGAGGAGCCAAGATGCACCTTTTGAAAAATGAGCTGGGCTTCAGACATTTTAGACGATAAGGTGAGCTGCTCACCATAGAAAGTTCTCAGACGTATCTGCGGACAAACTTAACGTGCGTGAGGTGGTCACAATCTTTTCAGCTGAAAAGATCTGCAATCAAACCCTTAACATATTAACAAGAAAAACATAAACTGACAAACAAACATGCGTGCAGGTTCCATCAAAAAGGACATCGCTTCCCTCAAGCGGTTCCTATTTTACATCATCTGGACACCTCACTTTTCCTCTGTCTCTGTGAACAGGGTCACAAAGGGGTTGCCGTATCGGGATTCAGACACCGTGTCGTCCTGCTCTCCCGGATCCCACACCCTTGTGTGGATCAGGCATGATATCTTTGAATTGTGTGACTGGGGGTCACGTTCGTCATTGCGGACAAGTCGGTACGAATTGTCCCTGTGCCAGAGTGTTGGGTCCAAAAGTGAATGGGTATTGTCGGGGTCGGGTGGTGGGTCTGGGTTTTTAATGTAAGTGACTTCCATGGGGTCACTGTAGTCGGGGTCATTGTCGCTGCAATGTGGGCTGTAGTGTGGTGGGCTGTGGCTGTCCTCAGAGTCAGTGTCTGTATCGCTGTCTCTGCTGCGGCAGCTTGTGGGCGTTTCGGGGCGTGGTCTGTCATGGTCAGTGGGCGGAGTCGTGGGCGAGTCCGATGAAGAACTGGTCTGTGAGGGGGATGGTGGAAACGTGTCTCTAGTGGGTGGGGTGAGGTGTTCTGCTGCGTCTAGCAGGACATGGTGTGCATGGTTGGCCTGTGTTCCATATGCCTTTAACTGGTTGATATGGAACCACGCGGTCTTACCATTAGGATATTTTATCCTATAAACTGAGGGGCTAATTTTATCCGAAATTGAGTATGGGCCGGAATATTTTGGTGCCAAAAAACTGCTGGGGTTGTATACAGATAGCATTACCTGTTGCCCAACCTGGAATTCTGTGTGGTGTACGGTCTTGTTAAAGCATGCTGTGCGTTGTCTACGGTGTTTCCCTAGCTGAACTGCGGCTGCGATCTGTGCAGACCTCACAGTCTCAACCAGGTCTTTAACTGTCTTTTCGTGTGTGAGGGCCGTCACTTCGGGGCTAGTCATGTCCAGTCCTAAAAGGAATTCTGTACCTTTCATAGGGCGTCCGGTCATGAGTGTGTGTGGTGTGTATCCTGTGGAAGTTGAAACTGTATTTCTGATGAACATGAGTGCAAATGGGAGCACTGAATCCCATGTTGAGTTGTTCTCTTGAACCATTTTTCTAAGCGTGGATTTTAGGGTCCGATTCATGCGCTCTACAATCCCGCTGGACTGTGGGTGATACGCAATATGAAAATTTTGTTTTATGCCAAATATTGTCAGGACGTTCTTCATGACCCGTCCTGTGAAGTGAGATCCCTGGTCCGAATCAATGCTTCGGGGTAAACCCCATCTCGTGAAGATGTGGTGGGTCAGGATCTTTGCAGCTGTCTTAGCTGTATTCGTTCTAGAGGGGAATGCCTCTACCCATTTGGTAAAGGTATCGATGACCACCAGAACATATTTATAGCCATTCCTACAAGGGGGCAATGGTCCTATAAAGTCGATCTGGAGGTTTGTCCAGGGGCCATTAACTGGTCGAGTATGCCGAAGTTGTGCCTTTTTAGAATACCTCTCCGGGTTATTCTGGGCGCAAATAAGGCAATTCTCGATGTAGTGACTTACATCTGTCCTTAGGTTAGGCCACCAACAGAGCTGCCTGAGGTGCCTCGTGGTTGCGTCGATCCCTTGATGCCCGTGCCCATCATGGAACAAAGCAATCATTTCATTCCTGTCCTGCTGCGGGACCACATAAAGCTGATCCTTTATGATCACACCCTCATGTGTGGTCAGTGCGTGTCTGAATTTGTCATACTGTGGCACAAAGTTGCCTTTGAAAATCTCCCTGAGATCCTCATCCTGCTTTTGTGCCTCTACTAAATCCTTAATATTGGTCTGTGAGACTTGAACTGCGCTCACAGGGGCGCTAGCTGGTGCGCTAGCTGGGGGTGTCCACAAGTGTCCTCGCCTGGAACCTGCCTTAGCCAGTGCGTCGGCTTTTACATTCCCAGGGGGGGATGACCTATGGTGGCTTCTCACTTTGATGATGCCGAAGGTCCTGTCCTTCGCTTTCTCTAAAATGTGTTGGAGTAAAGGGGCTGATGGAAGGGGTTTCCCATCTGCGGAGACAAAACCTCGTGTCCTCCACAGGGGCAGAAAATCCGTTAAACTATTACAGACATATAGACTGTCCGAATATATGTCCGCTGGGCTGGGGAAAGAATCGGGGTGGTCCACTATATAAGCTATGGCCGCGAGCTCTGCTGCCTGCGCGCCTAAGTGTCCTGGTAATTTTAATGCTATCTCTTCGAGAGCGCGCCCCTGCGCGTCCTCGACATAGATGCCGCATCCTGTGATACGCTCACCTTCTAAAACCGTTGATGAACCGTCTACGTATATCCGTAGTGGTCCACACGTGTCTGTGTGTTGGGGGCTTTGTCTGGGGTTCCCTATCTTCCTGGGGGGTGTCTTCGCTATAAAGGGTCCTGTGTTATGTAAGGGGGCTACAATTTCACATTCATGGGGCTGTCCTGGGTATTGGAGGTTGTCGGCTAAAAATGTGTGTGTGCGGGTCCGTTTTACTGTAATGTCCCGTCCTTGTAAGAGTAGTGTCCACCTAGCTGCCCTAATCTGGCTAACTGAACCGTCCTTCAGTCGACCGTCTAGGAGTAACTGTGTGGGGGTGTGCTCGGTCAAAATGGTGGTGGGGTTGAGTCCGGTAATGTACGAAAAATATTGTACTGCCCAGAAGACTGCAAGGAGGTGCCTCTCGCAGGCTGAAAATCCTTGTTCAACTGGGTCTAACAGTCGAGAGGCATAAGCCACTGGTCTTAGCTGCTCGTGCCGTTCCTGAAGTAACACGGCCGAGAGGGTCAGATCTGTGCTCGCTACCTCTATTGCATAGGGGGAAAGTTGGTCTGGGACTTGTAGCGCGGGTGCTGCGCTAAGGGCTTTCTTTAACTCTTCCACAGCCTCTGTATGCTGCGGAAGCCATTCCCAGGGGGCTCCTTTCTTAAGGAGGTCTGAGAGTGGGGCGGCTTTTGTCGCGAATCCGTCGATGTGGTTCCGACAATAACCAACCAGTCCTAAGAACGACCGGAGGGCTGAAACATTCTGGGGAAGGGGCAATTTGACAATCGAATCAATTCTTTTGAATTCGATCTCGCGTTTGCCATGTGTGATGACTGTTCCCAAATACATCACTTTATTTTCCAAAATCTGGGCCTTTCTTGGGTTAACTTTACAGCCAATTGAGGTTAAAAGTTCCAGGAGTTCGGCCAGAAGCGTAATGTGCTCTGCCTTTGTGTCTGTCTGCAGTAGTAGGTCGTCTACATACTGTACCAGACATTCGGGGCGGGAAAATTTTTCTAAACCATTCGCCAGCTGTCGGTGGAAAATGGAGGGGGAATTGTGGAATCCTTGTGGAAGGCATGTCCACGTATACTGTTGAGCTTTGAAAGTGAAGGCAAATTTGTACTGGCACGCCTTTGCCAATGGGATTGACCAGAAGCCATTGCTAATGTCCAAAACCGTGAAATATTTGGAGTTGAGTCCCTGCTTGAGCATGGTCTCGGGACTTGTTGCTACCGTGGGGGCTACTGCTGGGGTTACTTTATTGAGTTCCCGATAATCAATGGTCAGACGCCATGATCCGTCGGGCTTTCTCACTGGCCAAATAGGGGCATTATTGGTCGAGGCTACTGTTCTAAGCACACCTTGCTCCAATAAGCTACCTATTACCTTCTCTATTTCTCCCTCTGCTTCTAGGGGAAATCTATATTGTTTTTGTGGTCTGGGGTCAGGTCCGGTAACGTGAATTTGTCCAGCCATTCTGCCGCAGTCATGCCGGTGACTGGCAAATGCTGTCCTGTGTTTATTTAATACTGCCTTAACTTGTCTGTCCGTGTTTAGTGTAGTCGGGTCAAATGAATAGTCTCCTACTGCACTAATCCTGTTAGCGTACTCTCCTACTGTGAGAGTAGCGGGTGCTCTGTCCGATCTTGCCATTCGCCAGACACATTGGTTCACTGGGTCGAACGACAGGCTATGGGCATTCATAAAATCTATCCCTAGGATGTGTTCTGCTGTCTGGGGAAGATTTACTAGAACAACGGGGTGTTTGGTGGAAATGTTCCCTAGCTGGATTGCTACGGGTGCTGTAATGTGTCCCTGCTGCGAGTGTCCTGTGAACCCGCTAAGTGTGATGGTGGAGGTGGTCGGCCACGTGTCTGTGTGTGCCGTGGTGGTGGAGTTAATTGTGGTGCGGGAGCCTCCTGTGTCCCAAAGTAACTCTATGGGCTTCCCTCTTAACTTTGCCGTGACTACCGGTCTTCCTGATGGATCCCATAGTGTGTCACAGACCCAAGTGGGGGAGCCCGAACACCGTCAGTTCGTTCCGTCCACATTGGTGGGTCCTGACTGTACGCCTATACTGTGAATTGGTTTGGTTTTATTGCGATTCAGAGTGCCTGTCTGCTGGCCTCTCTGTGATCTCTGGGGTCCATTACATTCCTTAGCCCAATGTCCTAACTGGCCACAGTTGTAGCATTCCTGCGACTTCTGTGGAGGGCTGCTCTTTCCTTCATTCACCCACGCGGGGTTTTGGTGCGCTCTCACTGCCTGTATGTCTGCTGCAGCCTGAGCTTCTTCTGGGGATTTTACTTTACCTCTGCCCTGAACTGATTGCTCCCAAGCACGGGACAATCTTTTCAGGACCCACTTCTCATTATGGGCCTCCTCTGAGGGGTCATAGCTGTTGCAAGCGCTCTGTCCTGCTTCTGTTGCATGAGAAATTATGGTGCGCGTCCATTTAACCATGTTTTCACGGTTCAAATGGGCTCTATTTAAATCGCCAAATACTGCGTTAAAATGGATCCACAGCCTTCCGGCGAATGCTGTGGGGTGCTCGGATTTCTTCTGTCGGCACTTATTAAGTCCTTCTACGGGGTCACCTCGATTATACCCTATGGCATCTAAAATGGAGGTGTGCATTTCCTCTAGGGTGCCTCCGCCAACGTTCTGTGGGTCGGGGAGGGCTGCTACAACCGATGGGTCTAAACTCAGAACTGTGAGTTTAACCTGCTCTCTCTCGTCCAGGCCGTACATGGTAGCCTGTTGCTTTACCTTTGCGAAAAACTGGTGGGGGTCTGCGGTGGGGAGAAACGGAGTGATCTTCTCACACGCGTCCCTGAGTTGGGTTACAGTTAAGGGGGTGGTGTAAGTTATATCGGGTGCGCCTTCTGTGGTCGCTTTTCTCTGGGTGGTGACTGGATTCATTGGAACGGTAACTAGCTGATCTGTGGGGGGTTGGGGTGCTTGTCTTTTCTGCTGCGCTGCTGGCGCACATGTTCCCTGAACATAACGCTGCGCTGTCTCACTTAACTCTTTCCAGTCTGGGGCATTCTCCTCATCTAACTGCGTTCCAAAGGTGCTTTGAAACCCATTTTGCACCGAAAGCAGCGATTGCAGCTCTGCAATCTGCTTCCTGCATTTCGCGTGGTCTACAGTACTCTGTCTTTGTTCTGTGGTGGCAGCATGGAGTGCTCTCAAAGCTGCTTTAAGGTCAGAGCATTGCCTCTGCAAAGCCTCTACCTGCTTCTCTGATTCTTCTCTTATCAGGACGGCACGTTGCACGTCCTGATAGGCCTTTTCGTACTGGGTCTGGGAACTGCTGAGATGGGCTAGACAAGACTGATGTGCCCTTTTGGCATCATCCACCTCTCTACCTTTCTCTGCCAACTTCCCTCTAAGATCCATGTTTTCCTTTTCGATGTCCCTGACATCCACTTTACTCATTCTATTTCTTCTAATTCTGCCCGGAGCGTCTGAACGACCTCCTCTGTGCCTCGCAATTGTGCCAAACAGGACACAATCGCCATCGGCTTACGTGCTTTACTCATATTTTTCTTGTGAATTTGAGAGAGGTCCTCCCACCAAGTATGTCCTATACTTCCGGGACCTGTCTCCTCATTCAAACAAAACTCTTTCCAAAGGGGCCATCCCTTTCCTTGCAGATACTTGCGGAGTTCCAGCTCCCACATGGGACACTGACCTACTCGGCTACTGCTGGTCGCTGCGACCACAAACCGTTCTGGATTCATGAGGCGTTCCATTGCCTGCATGGCCATTTTTCTGACTCACTTTAAATTTAGAACAGGGGGTGTTGAGGTTATGTCTCACGAAACGGGTAAGGCTTACGCTATGTTCCGTTCACAAAACTACCGAAAGTTTGTCGCAACAAAAATGCTTTCAGGTTTTCCTTACAACCCTGTTAGTACGCATGCACTAAACACACTTCCGAATTACGTTTATTCCTTTGAACACCTTGAATATTTGTGATTTCTTTCCTTTTTCTTTACCAGATTTCTAATTCAAATTTCAGGGTCCTCGACGGAGTGGGGGTACCACTTGTAACCGTGTCCCGTCAGGATGTCGCCACTAAATGTTGCACGTTTTGCTATGGGTGTAAAACGCGTTTATTGGAGTGTATTAACACGCCTCCGTTTAAAGGCCGTGTGCTTAACACTACTAGGCTCTATGTATGTATTTTCAGCTCAGGAGTCGCCAGATGCCATATAGACACCTCACAAATATTCCAAGGTCAGGTTCAAAGTAATAAAACGATACACCGATTAGTAAGTTCCAAACGATCAATATTTATTATACAATTATAATAAATACGCATGCACACGCTAAGGGACTAAGCTATGACTAAACTAAGCAATCAGAATACTTAACTAAACAGGAACAGGCAAGGTCAGGGAGCGAGGCCTTCGTTCCGGTCTTGGTCTGCAACCTTCAGAGAGCGTGCTGGTCACTGGGGGTCTAGTGGGCCTGGTTCGCGTAGCGAGCATCGTATTGGCACTTACGGTTCGGCGGCTGGTGCTCAACGGCTGGAGTCAGGATACAGGTTGGAGTTCTTGGTCAAAGCCGGAGCACGAAACAACAGACAGGACCATGGGTGGGGGTCTATCTTTTATAGGGGTCCCCAATGTCCTTGCCTTTTCCTGGGCGGGCTTTACCTTCAGGTATCGATTGGATCACTCCCAATCGATATCTTTTGAATTCCTCCAATGTGAGGGTCTCTCTTGATGGCGGGGGCGGTTTCTATAGTGGATACTTCTGGTGCCGCTCTGTCTGGACATCCACTTAAAGTATCTTATTCAAACCCAAATGTTGCCATTGTGCGTGCCTAGATCTGGACTGCCTCATTAGTATGTAAAGCGTTTTGCCATTATCACCTTTGGTTTGAGATCTTCCACCTGGCCAGAAACTAGTTTTGCTGCTTGCAAAATGCTAATGAGTGTTTGCAGGCTGCTGCCTTGGCTAAACTGCTTTTCCCTGCAGTCTTAGCGATTCTCCATTTTGTTTAGTTCAGTGTCCATTTTAGGTGGCTACAGTGGCTACAGAGCTGCCGAACGTGCAGCTTAGCGCCGCATAACCGCAACCGGAAGTCCAGATCTTTAACCCTTGATTGCTCCAATCAGTTCCAGATACAAGATTTATAAGTAAAACATTAGCATCTGTTTATTAATAATAAGAGGAAAAGATTTATATATACATATCAGAACGGAATCATTGGCAATCTAGTTGTGCGAGACCCCTTGGGGATGAGCGACCATAATATGATAGAATTTTTCATCAAGATGGAAAGTAAAGTTGTTGGCTCTGAGACGAGGGTCCTGAATCTTAACAAAGGAAACTACGATAAAATGCCGCGTGAGTTGGTTACAATTGATGGGGAATGTTACTTAAAGGCTTGACAGTGGATAGGCAATGGCAAATATTCAAAAAGCGCATGGAGGAACGGCCACAATTGTTTATTCCTGTCTGGCACAAAAGTAAAATGGGAAAGGTGGCCAATCCATGACTTACAAGGGAAATTAGGGATAGTATTCAATCCAACGTTGTCGCATACAAATTGGCCAAGAAAAATAACAGGTCTGAGGATTGGGAGCTGTTTAGAATTCAGCAAAGAAGGACCAAGGGATTGATTAAGAAGGGGAAAGTAGAGTACAAAAGTAAACTTGCGGGGAACATAAAAACTGACTGTAAAAGTTTCTATAGGTACGTGAAGAGAAAAAGATTGGCGAAGACAAATGTAGGTCCCTTACAGTCAGAAATAGGGAATGTATTATAGGGGACAAAGAAATGGCTGAGCAACGCAATACATACTTTGGATCTGGCTTCACAAATGAGGATACAAATAAGATACCAGAAATGTTGGGGTTAGCAGGGTTTAATGAGAAGGAGGAACTGAACGTGATCAATATCAGCAGAGAAATTGTGTTGGGGAAATTGATGGAATTGAAGGCTGATAAATCCACAGGGCCTGATAATCTACATCCCAGAGTGCTGAAGGAGGTGCCTCTCAAAATAGTGAATGCTCTGTTGATCATTTTCCAGGATTCTATAGACTGTGGAGCAGTTCCTGCGGATTGGAGGGTGGCTAATGTAAACCCACTATTTAATAATGGAGGTATAGGGCAGCATGGTAACATAGTGGTTAGCACTGTTGCTTTACAGCGCCAAGGACCCAGGTTCGATTCCTGGCTCGGATCACAGTGTGCGGAGTCTACACGTTCTCCCCCTGTCTGCGTGGGTTTCCTCCGGGTGCTCCTGTTTCCTCCTATGAGTCCCGAAAGATGTGCTGTTAGGTGAATTGAACATTCTGAATTCTCCCTCAGTGCAACCGAACAGGCGCTGGAGTGTGGCGACTAGGGGATTTTCACAATAACTTTATTGCAGTGTTAATGTAAGCCTACTTGTAACACTAATAAAGATTATTATTAGAGAGAAAGCAGGGAATTATAGACCATAAAGCCTGATGGCAGTAGTGGGGGAAATTCTAGAATCCATTATCAAAGATTTTATAGCAGAGCACTTAGAAAACAGTGGGAGGATTGGACAGAGTCAGCTTGGATTTATGAGGGGGAAATCCGTTTGATAAATCTACTAGAATTCTTCGAGGATGTAACTTGTAGAATTGATGAAGGGGAGCCAGTGGATGTGGTGTATTTGGACTTTCAGAAGGCTTTTGACAAAGTTCCACATAAAAGATTAGCGTGTAAAATTAAAGTGCATGCGATTGGGGGTCGTGTATTGAGCTAGATAGAAAACTGGTTGCAGACAGGCAACAAAGAGTAGGAATTAATGGGTCTTTTTCAAATCGGCAGGCAGTGAGTGACTAGTGGGGTGCACCAGGCATCGATACTAAGACCCCAGCTATTCATAATATATATTAATGATTTAGATTAGGGAACAAAACGTCATATCTCCAAATTTGCAGATGACATCAAGTTGGGTGGGAGGGTGAGCTGTGAGGAGGATGCAGAGATCTCAAGTGTGATTTGGACAAGTTGATCGATTGGGCAAATGAATGGCAGATGCAGTATAATTTGGATAAATGCGAGGTTATCCACTTTGGTCGCAAAAACAACAAGGCAGACTATTATCTGAATGGCCATAAATTTGGAAAGGGGAACGTGCAACGAGACCTGGGTGTCCTCGTACATCAGTCACTGAAGGTAAGCAGGCAGGTACAGCAGGCGGTAAAGAAGGCAAATGGTATGTTGGCCTTCATTGGGAGAGGATTCGAGTACAAGAGCAAGGATATGTTGCTGAAATTATACAGGGCCTTGGTGAGGCCACACCTGGAATAGTGTGTGCAGTTTTGAGGAACTGAGGAACGATGTTCTACCTATAGAGGGAGTGCAATGAAGGTTTACTAGACTGATTCCTGGGACGGCAGGGCTGACGTATATGGGGAAATTGAATCGGTTAGGATTGTATTTGCTGGAGTTCAGAAGAATAAGGAGGATCTCATAGAAACCTATAACATTCAAATAGGACAAGACAAGGTTGATGCAGGAAGGATGTTCCCGATGGTGGGTAGGTCCAGAACCAGGAGTCACAGTCTGAGGATACGGGGTAGGCCATTTAGGGCAGAGGTGAGGAGAACTTTCTTCACCCAGAGAGTGGTGAGTCTCTGGAATTTGTTACGACAGGAAGTAGTTGAGTCCAAAGCATTGTATGGTTTCAAGAAGCAGTTAGATACAGCACTTAGGGCAAAGAGGATTAAAGGATAACGGGGAAAGCGGGATTAGGCTATTGAGTGGGATGATCAGCCATGATCATAATAAATGGCGGAGTGGGCTTGAAGGGCCAAATGGCCTCCTTCTGCTCTTATTTTTTATATGTTTCTATATAAAGAAATGACATCCTCCCGCAATCGGCAGGATGGCCCGACCCTGGAGCCAAGAACGGCGCGAACCACTCCGGCGTTGGGCCACCCGGAAGTTGCGGAATCCTCCGCTCTTCCGGGGGTTAGGCCGGCGCCGATAGGCCGCCGTGGTCCCATGCATGCGCAGAACCGCCGACGTGTTCCTGTGCATGCGTAGGGGGTTTCTTCTCCGCGCCGGCCATGGCGGAGCCTTACAGAGGCCTGTAGGGCTCCGCCATGGCCGGCGCAGAGGGAAAGAGTGCCCCCAAAGCACAGGCCTGCCTGCAGATCGGTGGGCCCCGATCGCAGGCCAGGCCACTGTGGGCCGGGTCCTCCCACGCCCCCCGAGGACTCCGGTAGACGGCCTACCAGCCAGGTCCTGCCGTGATGGACCATATCCATTTCACGCCGTCAGGACTGGCCAAAACGGGCGCCGTTCGTCCCATCCGGGCCCGGAAAATTGCCGGGGGGGGGGGGGGGGGGCGCTGCCAATGGCCCCCGACCAGCGTGGCGTGAACCCCGAAACCACCAAAAAACCGGCACCAGAGAATTCGGCAGCCGCCGTCGGAGCGGAGGGGAGGGTTTCACGCAACCCCCCAGCAGGGGTCAGAGAATCCCGCCCAGGATGTTCAGGCCTGTGCAATTCCAATCGCCGGCTACCAGATGGTGCTGCACACAGGATGTTCAGATCAGTGCAATTCTGCTGTTCTAACACCAGGTGGAGTGTTCGCCTGCCTGTGGGATTACTATTGCTTTAACTCTGGGATTAGCAGGCTTTCCCTTGCCTGATATCTGTACAAAACTCTGGTAATTTGGCTAGGTAATTTGGACATTCTGAATTCTCCCTCTGTGTACCCGAACAGAGGCCGGAATGTGGTGACGAGGGACTTTTCACAATAACTTCATTGCAGTGTTAAGCCTACTTGTGACAGTAAAGATTATTTAATTATATTTTATCACAAGTGCTCTCATCTTACGCTTCAATTTTGAGCTCTTTCCAGCTCCTGAGACACAGAGTTAGATTGATACCGACCTGTAGAAAAGGGCTGGCATCGTTTTCCAAGTTCTGATGGTTGCCTGCGCCCTTTTAACAAGAAAGTCTCCACAGATTTAGCCAGAATGTCACTTGAAATCATCTGGCAAAGAGAGCACGAGATAGAGGGAGATTTTCCACTACCTTCTATCTGAGTATCCTTCACATAACTGAAACAAAAGATGAAACTCTTAAAAAGATCCCCTTCTTTCTGGAAGCCTCTGACTGGCCCCACCAATCACAGGCAACAATAGGATCTGGCTGAGAATCCCACATTCACCGATTGGCTGCTTGCCAATTCTAGCAAGTTGACATCACAGATTCTGCCATTGAGTCTAAAGGGGACCTCTTGGACTGGCCCATCAGGTTAGGAGGTTTCAGGGTCCAAAGACTAGGGACGCGATTCTCCCAAACAGGGAGAAATCGTAAGGCTGGCGTCAAAAACGGGCGGGTTTGACGCCAGCCTCCCCGACCGGGAACCGATTCTGGTCCCCGGTCGGGGCTAGCATGCAGCGGCTGTGAACTCCGGCATCGCGGGCTTAACGAATTTCGTTAAGCCCGCTTGCCAGAGTTTGCGACGGCTGACGCGTCACATGACGTCAGCCGCGCATGCGCGGATTGGAAGACTCCAACCCGCACATGCGCAGATGACGTCATCGCGCATTTGCGCGAAACCTGCGCAGGCCAGGATGCCCCTCAGCCGCCCCGCGAAGTGATACAGCGGGGGGGGCGGGATGGACAAAGAGTGCGCGGGAATCGGACCCGCTGCCCGCGATTGGTGCCCACCGATCGCGGGCCCATGGCACCCTTGGCACGGCCGTGGTACTGCCATGCCAATCGGTGCCATGGTTGCCAAGATCCGAACTTTACGGCCGTTTTTACGAACGGCCAGACCAGGTGTGTTTGCCGTTCGTAAAAACGGCCGTAAAGGGCTTGGACTTCGGCCCATCGGCCAGCTGAGAATCGCTGCTCGCCGTAAAAAAACGGCGGCAGCGATTCGTGTCGGGAGTCGGGCGTGGGGGGGGGGAGAATAGCGGGAGGGCGTCAGACTAGCGTGGCCGTTAAAATTTACGACCCCCGCTATTCTGCGCACCGTCGTGAGTGCGGAGAATTGCGCCCTAGGTCTTGGCCTAGCCAAAGTCTGGGCATAACGGTAGCATAGTGGTTCGCACAATTGCTTCACAGCTCCAGGGTCCCAGGTTCGATTCCCAGCTTGGGTCACTGTCTGTGCGGAGTCTGCACGTTCTCCCCGTGTGTACGTGCGTTTTCTCCGGGTGCTCCGGTTTCCTCCCACAGTCCAAAGATGTGCAGGTTAGGTGGATTGGCCATGATAAATTGCCCTTAGTGTCCAAAATTGCCCTTAGTGTTGGTGGGGTTACTGGGTTATGGGGATAGGGTGGAGATGTGGGCCTGGGTAGGGTGCTCTTTCCAAGAGCCGGTGCAGACTCGATGGGCTGTATGGCCTCCTTCTGTACTGTAAATTCTATGATTCTATGACTGTAATTTAAACAGAAATCCCAAAGGATGCAGCAGTGTTGAAGATGCTAACCTGAAAACTGTAGACGCAAGCAGGCAGCAGGACGGGAATAAAAAGGGAACACAAGACAGAAAAAAGAGTTTTGCAGCAGTATCCTAACAATCTGGAAACCCTACCATGAAATTCTGAGGAATTTATCAAATAGTTAACAATCAGCAGCAGAATTACACCTTCCCGGAAGTAAATAACATTCTTTGTAATCTTGTTGTGGGGTCAGTCGCCGACGGCGATGACAACATAGAGATCTGCAGCAGCACTACAGTTTGTGTTCAGCACACGGTCAATTTTAACTCCTGACACTCGTACACCTGGCTCCACTGGAGTGTTTTAAATAAATAAATATCCCTTGGGGTTTTTGCTGGCAGCCTTGATATAGACAACATGAGATACTACAGAAAAATCAGCTCCACTCAAAGCCAGCCACTATAAAGCAGAAACAGGCAATAGGTTAGTTATTTACAAGTGTAATTGGCTGAATATTCCATCACATGGATCTTTATCTGTACTGGTATGGTGGTGCCTGTATCCTTGCTCAACGTGCTCAACGTCAGAGAGAGAGAAATCATGGGCTGCTTCATCAATTTACAGGCCCCTTGTTCGCCCACCCCATAAACCACCCCCGCTCCCACCTCACACTCCCACTCCCCTTGACATTCTTTGGGTTTGCAATACTGGGAACCATGGGCGAAATTCTCCGCACCCGCGGAAAGTCGGCAAAACGTCGTAAAAATCGGGACCGTTTTACGACGGTCGCGAAGGCTTCATTTCCCAACGGATTCACTTCCTGGAAATGGGCTAGTAGCGCGGCCGCGTCAATTACGTGCGTGATGACGACGGAACGCGACGACGACACGAACCCGCCCATGTGACGCCGCCCGACGCCGTAAAAAGGCGCGGGCGACCACAGAATCTGTCGGGCAGGATGTCGGAGCCGAGGAGAGCTGCTCCTCGCTTTGTAGATGCAGACGTCGAGGCGCTGCTCGATGCCGTGGAGCAGAGGAGGGGCATCATCCGCCCGCGGAGAGGGCATCGCCAACCTGCCAGCACGGTACGCCAGGCCTGGCGTGACGTGGCTGCTGCCGTCAGTGCTGTGGGGCAGACCCCTCGCTCAGCAGAGCAATGTCGGAAGAAGTTACACGACCTCACCAGGTCTGCCAGGGTAAGTGCCATGAGGGTGCCCCCTAGTCACAACCATCCCTCCCCCTTAACTGCCGGGGGGGGGGGGGGGGGGGGGGGGGGGGGGGGGGGGGAGAGGGATTGGGGCAGAGTTATTTGAGGGTGGTTCACAAAGTTGTCACAGACCCAGCGCTCTGGCCCCGAGGAGAGATGCAATCATCTGATGACAACTTGCCCCCCCCAAACTGTGCCAGTATCTGAACGGACTGCTGATACCTACCGTTTTGTAATGATCTACCTATGTTCCCTCCCCCAACAGGCCAAGGCCGGACATAACCACCGTGAGCGGCACAAGACTGGAGGGGGTTCGCCCAACATGCACCCCCTCAGCACCTTTGAACAGAGGGCACTGGACCTTGTTGGGGGGTCTGCCACCCGCAATATCGCGCAATGCGAGGTTGGCGGAACTGCAGCAAGTGAGACAACCCTCCCTGACAAACACCCCCCCCCCCTCCCCCATCCTCTGTCCCTTCACACACCCTGCCCACTGGGACACCTCCCCCATCCTCTGTCCCTTCACACACCCTGCCCACTGGGACACCTCCCCCATCCTCTGTCCCTTCACACACCCTGCCCACTGGGACACCTCCCCCATCCTCTGTCCCTTCACACACCCTGCCCACTGGGACCGTCCAGCGGCCTGCCGAGCAAATCGAAATAACCCGTCTCATTCTCTTCCCTAGGACGTGATGCCGAACGACCAGGGCCGTCTGGCTGCAGACGGAGACAGGAATCTGCCGCCACCTCACCCGGGGCCTCACAACAGAGGGTGCCCGATCAGCGGGCAGCCCTATCCGCCCCAACCCAATCTGCGGACCAGGACGCACAGAGGGTTCGACGTCCACCACCACCACCAGAAATGGCCAGGGACAACCCTCCTGTCGCTGAGCAGCCCCACACCATGGACGAGGACCTAAGCATTGAGAGCGTCGGGCTTGCGGCACTGCTTTCTCCCACCACATCCATCATCCCAGAGATACACACCCCGGCGGGCCTATTTAGTGATGAGTCTCCTGGGGCACAGTCTGGTTGGCACATCACAGATGAGCAGGTACAGCAGGTGGAGGTCAGAGCAACAGAGGGCCCGGACTCGCGGAGGCCAGACCAGGCCCAGGATGCAGCTGGCTCCCAGACGTTTTCGGAGTTCCTGGAGTTTATCAACCCACCCGCACAGCCGATGCCTCAGGAAACCCAGGGAAACAATGACGGGATGAGGGCTTCCTTCCAGACTCTGCAGACGCTGTTAGAGGAGTCGAACCGCGTCCAAGAGCAGGGAGTGGTGCCGCTCATGGCAGAGACCCAGGCCGACACAACGCACGGGTGGCATCCGCGGTGGAGGCAATGGGTCAGGTTATGCAAGACGTTGGGGTTAATGTGCACGCGTCATCCTCGGCCCTGGACAGGGTTGCCCTCTCACAGGCAGCAATGTGCCAGAGCCAAACCGACATTGCCGGCGCCCTGCGGGCCATGGCCGAGTCTCAGCAGGTCATTGGCCAGTCGCAGCACGCCATGGCACAGTCCCAGCAGTCGATAGCACAGTCCCAGCAGTCGCTGGCACAGTCCCAGCTGTCAGCCGCGGAGACCATCAACCGCCTGACACATGTGCTGGATGGCGTCGTGCACACACAGGTTGAGATCGCACAGTCCCTGGCGGGAATGTCTAACTCCCTGGACTCCGTCTCTGCAAACCTTCGGATCCTGGTGGATACCGTTGCAGGCCTCCAGGACTGGCAGCGCCAGGTGTCGGTGGTGCGACGGGGAACCTCCCCGCTCGCACCTCTGTCCCAAAGTGAGCCCCGGGGGCCACCGGGCTCCCCGAGGGAGGAGGAGGTTTCGGGGCCCGTCCCATTAACTCCATCACGGGACGTCCCGGAATTCTCGGCCTCCCCCCGTCCCATCCCTGGTGCATCGGGTGGGCAGCAGGCAGAGCAGGGTGGCACAATGTCACCCGAGACGCCCGCAGAGCAGCCTGGCCCATCAAGGCCGGGTCGCCCCAGGAAACGCTTGGCCAAGGAGAAACGAGTCGAGGGGGGCGATTCGCAGCAATCCTCCTCCACTCCTGCTGTATCATCTGGGGATTCACTTAGACGTAGTGGTAGGGCCCGTAAGGCAACTAAGATAGACACTGAGTAAGTTGGCACGGGTGAAGGGCACAGTTTAGTTGTAGGGGCTAGGGCACCTGTAAATAATTGTTAATATTAAACGCACTGTTCCACCTTACTTGTAATACCGTGTGATTGTTCCACAGCCACAGGAATCGTGATGGTGACCGAGTGTCGCTGGGGGTGACGGGTGGTGAAACCTCGGTGCCGGGTGTGCAGTCCCTGCCCCTACCCCCCTCCCACAGCTAGCCCACGCGGGCACGTGATGGAGTGTCAGTGACGAACTCAGCGGCCACCAAGGTGGATGGTTCAGCTATTGCCATGGGTCAGACTCTCTCTAACGATTCTGAGCTCACAGCTCATCGCAGAGCGGGCTGTCATCATTCCACATGGCACTGATCACACCCGCTGACACAGCCATCAATGTTGTGCCATTCCGTCTGTACCCAGTGATAAGCGTCATGTCGAAGTGGAGCAGTGTACACTGAGGGGGGGGGGGGGGGGGGGGGGGGTTGTGGTGGTGGCAGTTGTGTGGTGACCCTCTGCATGACTAGCGATGCAGGTGGTGGTTTGGTGTTCATCGGGGACGTCACATGCGATGCGTGAACCGTGCTGCCACCATGGCGTCGCGTGCCCGCCGTCCTTGCCGGGTCCGTCGTGCCGCCTCCTGGACATCACCAGCACCTGGGTCGTGTCTGCGTGCTGCGCCCGCCACTCCGCCAGCGTCCTCCTCCTCCTCCTCCTCCTCCTCCTCCTCCTCTCCTCCTCCTCCTCTGTGCTGGCACCACTGCCACTAGCTTCTCCCTCCGCCTCCTGCAACAGGTCATCTCCCCTCTGCATCGCGATGTTGTGCAGCGCACAGCAGACCACTACAATGCGAGCGACCCTTTCGGCCTGGTACTGCAGGGCCCCTCCGGAGCGGGCCAGGCACCTGAATCTCATCTTCAGGAGGCCAAGGCAGCGCTCCACCACACCCCTGGTTGCTGCATGGGCCTCGTTGTATCGTGTTTCCGCATTGGTCTGAGGCCTCCGTATAGGCGTCATCAGCCAAGACCTCAGCGGATAACCCCTGTCACCTAGCAACCAGCCCCTCAGCCGGGGGGGACATCCCTCAAACATCGCAGGGATGAACGACTGCGCTAGTATGTAGGAGTCATGCACACTCCCTGGGAACCTTGCACAGACGTTCATGAACCTCATGTGGGGGTCGCATACCACCTGGACATTAATGGAGTATGTCCCCCTCCTGTTTGTGAACACTTCCTTGTCCACAGCAGGCGGGCGCATGGGGACGTGAACACAGTCGATTGACCCCTGAACCCTCGGTATCCCGGCCACACTGGCAAATCCACGGGCTCGTGAGTCTTGACTTGCTCGGTCCTCGGGAAAGGTGATGTAGCGATCGGCGATGGCATAGAGGGCGTGGGTCACATCCCGGATGCACCTGTGCACCGATGACTGGGAGATCCCAGAGACGTCCCCTCTCGGAGACTGGAAGGAGCCGGTAGCATAGAAGTTCAGAGCGACCGTCACCTTGATGGCTACCGGGATCGCGTGTCCTCCCCCCGTTCCACGTGGGGCGAGGTGCGACAGGAGTTCGCAGATATGTATCACCGTCTGCCTACTCAGCCGGAGTCTCCTCCTGCAGATGATGTCCGGCATTGTTAGGAAAGAGACCCGGACACGGTACACCCTCGGCTTTGGTCGTCGCCTCTGACGCCGTGGCTGCACCCTCACTCTCTCCTCTTCCTCTTCCTCCTCCTCCTCCTCCTCCTCCCCCCCCCCCCCCCATGCTGCTCGACGACTGGCAACTCCTCGGCCCTTCCCTCTGCTGCTGCAGCTGGCCCTGCAGCCACTGCGGGTTGTGGGTGTGGATGCTGCTGCATCTCCAAATCCAGTAGAGCGGCCCCAACCACTGCGCAGAACATAGCCGTTCTGTTCCCATGCATCGTGCTAACCTACAGAAGGGTGGTGGGAGGCAGAGAAACGGGACATGTTAGACGGAGGTTAGTCGACACCTCGGCAGCCGCCAGCCAGGGGATACCAGTGTGTCCCGGTGGCCTGGTCGCGCTGCTGACACGCGGTCAGCCTAACCCCTGGTCACTTTCTGCATCCAACGGCCAGTAAACTATGGCCTCCTCACGGGTGCGTCAGTGGCCTGTGTCCGGAAGCCACAGGGGAACCAGCGGCCGTGTCCTCGTCACCTGCACACCATGGCATGGTGGCAGACATTTTGTTACGGGCTTGGACAGCTCACTCTCTACCTAACCCCCCCCCCTCCGTCGCCCCCCACTGCCCCCTCCGTCGCCCCCCACTGCCTTCCCCCGTCGCCCCCACTGCCTCCCCCGTCGCCCCCACTGCCTCCCCCGTCTCCCCCGTCTCCCCCACTGCCTCCCCCGTCTCCCCCCACTGCCCCCTCCGTCTCCCCCACTGCCTCCCCGTCTCCCCCACTGCCTCCCCCGTCGCCCCCACTGCCTCCCCCGTCGCCCCCACTGCCTCCCCCGTCGCCCCCACTGCCTCCCCCGTCGCCCCCACTGCCTCCCCCGTCGCCCCCACTGCCTCCCCCGTCGCCCCCACTGCCTCCCCCGTCGCCCCCACTGCCTCCCCCGTCTCCCCCCCACTGCCCCCGTTCTGGACCCCCTCCCGTTCCCAGGGATGCCTTCCCCGTTGTGGCCAGACTCGAGCGGTGCGCTGAACGGTGCGCTGAGCGGTGCGCAGAGTGGTGCCCTGACCTCCTCCAAGCAGTCATCAGCCAGGCCGACTGGTTGACGAATTTAAAAAGCAGGTGTGTTTCACGACGTCCAAACAGGGCGCCATGACGTCGGGACTTCGGCCCATCCGGGCCGGTGAATAGCGGGGGGGCTCTCAGTGGCGATTCTGGTCGTGTCAGGGGCGGGAAGGAGGCGTCTGTCGGGAAACGCGACTCCGACAATTTGCGGGGTTCGGAGAATAGCGGGAGGGCGTCGGAACAGCGTCGCCGTAAAAATTTCCGACGCCCGCTATTCTCCGAACCGTCGTGAGTCCGGAGAATCGCGCCCATATGTCACAGAAGGGTCAAACTGTCTTACATAGGTTTAACATTTAGCAACACTCTGATTTGAATGATAAATATAGCAGGTGTCAGGATGGTACAGTGGTTAGCGCTGCTCCCTCAAGGTGCCAGGGACCCGGGTTCAATTCAGGCCTTGGGTGACTGACTGTGCGGGTTTGTACTTTCTCCCCAGGTCTGTGTGGGTTTCCTCCAGATGCTCCGATTGCCTTCCACAGTTTAAAGATATGCAGGTTAGGTGGATCGGTCATGTTAACTTGTCCTTAGTGTCCAAAGATTTGCAGGTTAGATGGGTTGCCTGTTGTAGCTTAACATTCCTGGACATTGACTTCCGGTTGCGGTGATGCGGAGCTAAGCCACACGTTCGGCAGCTCCCGCTATTAAAGGACTTTCGGGCCTGTTTTAAGGTGCCAAACGGCGCTGTTTCGGCGATTCCCGGTGGGGGAAGGTGTTTGGAGGAACATTCCGCGAAATTTATGTTGCGTACCCGGAGTGGGGCAAAGGAAAAGGCTGCAGCAGCTCACCAGAAAATGCGGGGGAAGGAGTAAAAAATGGCAGCCGCGGAGCACCCGAAGACTGGTGGAAGTGGGCGCAGGAGCAGCAAGCTGCTCTTCTGCGCTGTTTTGCGGAGCTGAAGGCTGAGTTGCTGGACTCCCTGAATGCGACTACCAACAAGCTGCTTGAGACCCAGACAGCCCAGGGGGCGGCCATTCAGGAGTTGCAGCGGCAGGCCGCTGAGCGGGAGGAGGAGGCCGTGGTCCTCGTGGGGAAGGTGGAGATGCACGAGGCACCTCACAAAAAGTGGCAAGACCGCTTGGAGGAGCTGGACTTTCGCATGAGGCAAAAGAATTTGAGGATCCTGGGCCTGGCGGAGGGGCTGGAGGGGTCGGATCTTCCGTCCTATGTGGCCATGATGCTGAACTCGTTGATGGGAGCGGGGTCCTTCCATTTGCCCCTGGAGCTTGAGGGAGCCCACAGAATGCTGGCCAGGAGGCCCAAGACGAATGAACCCCCGCGGGCGGTGCTGGTGCGGTTCCATCGATTCAGTGACCGGGAGTGTGTGCTGCGCTGGGCCAAGAAAGAGAGGAGCAGCAAGTGGGAGAATTCGGTAGTGCGAATCTACCAGGACTGGAATGCGGAGGTGGCTAAGCGGCGGGCCGGGTTTAACCGGACGAAGGCGGTGCTGCATGCCAAGCAGGTCAAATTTGGAATGCTGCAGCCTGCGCGTCTGTGGGTGACATATAGAACGTAGAACAGTACAGCACAGAACAGGCCCTTCGGCCCTCAATGTTGTGCCGAGCCATGATCACCCTACTCAAACCCACGTATCCACCCTATACCCGTAACCCAACAACCTTACTTTTATTAGGACACTACGAGCAATTTAGCATGGCCAATCCACCTAACCCGCACATCTTTGGACTGTGGGAGGAAACCGGAGCACCCGGAGGAAACCCACGCACACAGGGGGAGGACGTGCAGACTCCACACAGACAGTGACCCAGCTGGGAATCGAACCTGGGACCCTGGAGCTGTGAAGCATTTATGCTAACCACCATGCTACCCTGCTGCCCCTATATAAGGACCGGCACCACTACTTCGAGATCCCGGAGGAGGCGTGGGCCTTTGTACAGGCGGAGAAGCTGGACTCGAACTTGGGTCTGGGGGCTGCGGGGTCCAGTGTACTACGGTCGTTGCTGTTTTTGCTGTTGCTGTTTTTGTAACTTTGACATGTGTTTTCTATGCTGGTCTTTGCTCTGTTTCCGGGTGGGTCTGTTGGGTATGGTTTTGTGTTATGTGGGGAATGCTGGGGGTTTGTTTTTTTTTCTTCTGTCCGGGGCTGGGGGGTGGGGTGGAGCTGGAATTTGGGAGCTGCATCAGAAGGGTGGGGTGTGGCAGTGTGAAAGCGCGGGCTTTCCTCTGGTTTCCCGCGCTGCGGGGCGGGGGGGTGGAGCTGACGGTGGGGGCGTGGCCTCTACTGGTTTTGTCCGGCGCTGAAGCGGTGCCAAGGAGGTGTGGCAGGAGGGGGGATGACCCCATGTCGGGAGGGGTCGGGTTTTGGTGGGAGTTGCCGGGGTCAGCAGAAGTCAGCTGACTCACGGAAGTACCATGGAGGGTGCGTCGCGGCTAGGAGGGGTCTGAGCCGGGGAGGGGGGGGGGGGGGAGGGGCATACCGGGTTGCTGCTGGAAGGTGGAAGGGCCAGGAGAGAGCTGGTGTGGGCCGGAGGGGTAGCGGGGAGGAGGTATCGTCATGGGGAACAGGTCGGGCGGGGTGTGCTGGCCTGGGACGAGCAGTCGATGAGCTATGGCTAGTCGGCGGGGGAGGGGGGCGGGGTGCCCTCTGATCCAGCTGATCACCTGGAACGTGAGGGGGCTGAATGGGTCGGTTAAGCGGGCTCGGGTATTTTCTCATTTGAAGGGGCTGAAGGCGGACGTGGCTATGCTCCAGGAGACCCACTTGAAGGTGGCGGACCAGGTTCGTCTGAGGAAGGGGTGGGTGGGGCAGGTTTTCCACTCAGGATTAGACGCGAAGAACTGGGGGGGTGGCGATTCTGGTGGGGAAGAGGGTGGCGTTCGAGGCGGCTGAGGTGGTGTCGGACAAAGAGGGCAGATTTATTATGGTGAAGGGTAGGCTGCAGGGAGAGAAGGTGGTGCTGGTAAATGTGTATGCCCCAAATTGGGATGATGCTGGCTTTATGAGGCGCTTGTTGGGCCGCATTCCGGACCTGGAGGCAGGGGGCCTGATCATGGGGGGAGACTTTAACACGGTGCTAGATCCCCTACTGGACCAGTCCAGTTCAAGGACGGGTAGGAGGCCGGCGGCGGCCAAAGTGCTGAGGGGGTTTATGGACCAGATGGGAGGGGTGGATCCCTGGAGGTTTGGGAGGCCGAGGGCGCGGGAGTATTCCTTTTTCTCCCATGTGCATAGGGTTTACTCCCGAATAGATTTTTTCGTCCTGAGCAGGGGATTGATCCCGAAGGTGCAGGATGCCGAGTATTCGGCCATAGCAATTTCAGACCATGCTCCGCACTGGGTCGATCTGGAGATGGGGGAGGCGTGGGACCAGCGCCCGCTGTGGCGTCTGGATGTGGGGATGCTGGCTGATGAGGAGGTGTGTAGGAGGGTCCGGGGAAGTATTGAGGGGTATCTTGAGACCAACGACACGGGGGAGGTCCGGGTGGGGATGGTCTGGGAGGCTGTGAAAGCAGTGATCCGGTGGGAGCTGATTTCCATCCGGGCCCATAGGGAAAGGAGGGAGAGGAGGGAGAGGGAGAGACTGGTGGGGGAGCTCCTGGATGTGGATAGGAGGTACGCGGAGGCCCCGGAGGAGGGGTTGCTGGGAGAACGGCGTAGTTTGCAGACCAAGTTCGACTTGCTGACCACAGTGGAGGAGGGCGCAAGGCGCGGTATATGAGTATGGGGAGAAGGCGAGCAGGATGTTGGCGCATCAGCTCCGCAGGCGAGATGTGGCTAGGGAAATTGGTGGAGTGACGGATAAGGGTGGGAATGTGGTGCAGAAGGGGGCAGAGGTGAACAGGGTCTTTAGGGACTTTTACTAGGAACTGTACCGGTCAGAGCCACCGGTGTGTGGGTGGGGGGGGGGGGGGGGGGGGGGGGGTGGATGGAGAGCTTCATGAACAGGCTACGCTTCCCAAAGGTGCAGGAGGAGCTGGTGGAGGTGCTGGGGGCGCCGATAGAGTTAGAGGAGCTAGTCAGGGGGATTGGTCAAATGCAGTCAGGTAAGGCGCCGTGGCCGGATGGGTTCCCGGTGGAATTTTATAAAAAAGTATGTGGATCTGGTGGGCCCCCTGTTGGTGCGAGCCTTCAATGAGGCATGGGAGGGGGGGGGGGCTTTGCCCCCGACGATGTCACGGGCGCTGATCTCTCTGATCCTGAAGCGTAATAAGGACACCTTGCAGTGTGGATCATACAGGCCAATCTCGCTCCTCAATGTGGATGCTAAGTTGCTGGCGAAGATCCTGGCCACCAGGATAGAGGACTGTGTGCCAGGGGTGATACACGAGGATCAGACAGGATTTGTCAAGGGAAGACAGCTTAACACGAATGTGCGGAGATTGTTAAATGTTATTATGATGCCGGCGGTGGAGGGGGAGGCGGAGATAGTGGTGGCGCTGGATGCAGAGAAGGCGTTTGATAGAGTGGAGTGGGGGGTACCTGTGGGAGGTGCTGGAGCGGTTCGGATTTGGGGAGGGGTTCATCAAATGGGTGAGGTTGCTCTACGAGGCCCCGATGGCGAGTGTAGTTACCAATGGAAGGAGATCAGAGTACTTCAGGCTCTACCGTGGGACCAGGCAGAGGTGCCCCCTGTCCCCCTTGCTTTTTGTACTGGCGATAGAACCTCTGGCTTTGGCGCTGAGCGAGTCGGGGAGGTGGAGGGGGCTGGTGCGGGGTGGGGAGGAACATCGTGTATCGCTGTATGCAGACGACCTGCTGTTGTATGTGGCGGACCCAGAGGGGGGAATGCCGGGAGTGATGGAGCTGTTGGTTGAGTTTGGGAGCTTCTCGGGCTATAAGTTGAATCTGGGCAAGAGCGAGGTATTTGTAGTGCACCTGGGTGATCAGGAGGAGGGAATTGGGAGGCTCCCGTTTCAGAGGGCAGTGAAGAGTTTCAGATACCTGGGGGTGCAGGTGGCCAGGAGTTGGGGGACTCTCCATAAGCTTAATTTTACCAGGTTTGTGGAGCAGATGGAGGAGGAATTCAAAAGGTGGGACATGGTGCCGCTATCGCTGGCGGGTAGAGTGCAGTCCGTCAAAATGACGGTTCTCCCGAGGTTCTTGTTCCTTTTTCAGTGTTTGCCCATCTTTATCCCTAGGGCCTTTTTTAGGAGGGTGACTAGCAGCACATGAGCTTTGTTTGGGTGCACAGGACCCCGAGGGTGAAGAGGGTCTTCTTGGAGCGGGGTAGAGATGGTGGGGGGCTGGCATTACCCAATCTCTCGGGGTATTATTGTGCGGCCAATGTGTCGGTGGTGCGCAAGTGGGTGATGGAGGGGGAGGGGGCAGCATGGAAACGGTTGGAGATGGCGTCCTGTGGGGGCACAAGCCTGGGGGCCCTGGTAACGGCGCCTTGGCCGCTCCTTCCTACGAGGTATATCACGTGTCCGGTGGTGGCGGCTACCCTCAAGATTTGGGGGCAGTGGAGGCGACATAGGGGGGAAGTGGGGGGGCTTTATGGAGGCTCCGTTAAGGGGGAACCATCAGTTCGTCCCGGGGAACATTCATGGGGGGTTCCAGGGTTGGCGCAGAGCGGGCATCAGACAGCTGAGGGACCTGTTCATTGATGGGAGGTTTGCGAGCCTGGGGGAGTTGGAGGAGAAATTTGGGCTCCCCTCGGGGAACATGTTCAGGTATCTGCAGGTAAAGGCGTTTGCTGGGCGGCAGGTGGAAGGATTCCCTTTGCTTCCCGCGAGGGGCGTGAGGGACAGGGTGCTTTCGGGGGTCTGGGTTGGGGATGGGAAGATATCCGATATCTACAAGGTAATGCAGGAGGTGGCGGATGCCCTGGAGAGGGTTATCTCTTCCTCCTCATGTGCGCGGCTTAGCCTCATCCAATTCAAGATGCTGCACCGGGCCCACATGTCCGGGTCTAGGATGAGTAGGTTCTTTGGGGGCGAGTACAGGTGTGTCAGGTGTTCGGGGAGTCCAGCGAACCATGCCCATATGTTCTGGGTATGCCCGGCACTGGAGGAGTTCTGGAAGGGGGTGGCGAGGACGGTGTCGAGGGTGGTAGGATCCAGGGTCAAGCCAGGCTGGGGACTCGCGATTTTTGGGGTTGTGGTGGAGCCGGGAGTGCAGGAGGCGAGAGATGCCGGTGTTTTGGCCTTTGTGTCCCTAGTAGCCCAGCGGAGGATCTTGCTACAGTGGAAGGATGCGAGACCCTCAAGCGTGGAGACCTGGATCAATGACATGCCGGGTTTTATTAAGCTGGAGAAGGTCAAATTCGCCCTGAGAGGATCGGTACAAGGGTTCTTTAGGCGGTGGCAACCTTTCCTCGACTTTCTGGCTCAGCGATAGGGTACTGGGTCAGCAGCAGCAGCAACCCGGGGGGGGGGGGGGGGGGGGGGGTGGGGGGGGGGGGGGGGGGGTTTTGACTATGTTTATTTAATTTTAATTTATTTTTAATTTCTCTTGTTGTTTACTGGATTTGGGGGGTGGGGGGTGAGATACATGCATTGATACGGTCTTGGGGGTGTTACAGTTACTATGGTGTTTTTATTGCTGCTTTTCATTGTTTGTTGTTATATTTTCTGTTAAACAATTTCAATAAAGATTATTTATTAAAAAAAACATTCCTGGACATTCGCCTGGGCTTCAGCAACAAGTAAGAATCTGTTGTCACCCTCTACTGGCTTCAACTGATGAAACTGATAAATCATCGTAATTTGGATTATACTCAATACAAACTTTATTTAATTCAACTTTATCTCACTCAATAAGACTTTAGTTATGTGTATATTTGAACAGTTACATAAGTTTCGAGACTCACAACTTGAATTCAAAATACTATCCGATGGAGAAAACTGGCCAAGCCCGCCAAGGGTTTCATTCTTCTCCAAGAATTTCTTTCTCTGAGAAAAACTCAAGATCTCTTCTCCGTGAATATTGATCCCAGGGTTATCGCTGCTGAAACCTTGGAATTTTCTTTTTAAACAATCCTTCACTACGTCAACTTCAGTTGCCCTTTGAGAGTCTTGTTTTCACTGTTTTAATACAAAGTGTTACCAGTGAAGAGCCGCTGTTCTTCATTTCCCCATGAAACTCATTTTGATGAGCTGCCGTTTTCACACACACACGTCTGTTAGCCAATTTTACCATCATGCCTCACAGCACAATGTTAGCCATTTCCCTGCCTCAACAAACCTTTCTCGTTAGTGGCATTATCTCCACTGCCAGAATTCCACCTCACGTTGTCAAAACCCCAACACCACAGCCCTGACTCGATACAGGATCCGAAATACAGATTTGAGCCCCGAGACCTCATGATCAACAAATTAGGGAATGGCAGGGTGGGCTACCATGGGTCCAGGCCAGAGTGCAGTGAGAATTAACGAGGTCATATAGAAACACTGCACAATCTGATACCCAAACAGTCATTGATGATTTGTCGAGAACCTGCTTCAAGGTATTGATGAGACGGAGCTGAAACCCTTTTTCACAGGCAATATGGTGGAACTTCATGTCATTTCCCAAGCAAACGTGAATAGTGCTAAATGAACATGCAACTGCCATATCTACTGAGAAAACTAAACAAGGGCTGTGAAGTCACAGCATGGGATTGTGCAAACAATTAACATGCCCATCTGGTCTCCTGTGTAGCATTCTCTATGATATGAAATTCTTTCCTCTCCTATTTTAGTGAGGGCATTCTCCACGGTGATGGAGAAAGTAGCTTGAAAATGTTAACATTTTTTTTCTGCCAATCTTCTTAAGCATAGCCTCAAAGCTGAATTAGAATTATCTTCAGTTAAAAGGTGTGGAACTTACAAGTGTAGATCTCCAACAGACTTGGGTTTGCTTGTACAAGCAAGGCAGGAAGCTAACATGCTGGTGCAGCAAGCAATTAGGGAAGCAAATGGCCTTTATTGCAAGGGGATTGGAGTCCCAGAATAAAAATGTGTCGCCAGCCCTTTCGAAAGACTGCCACAGGCAAATCTGTCTCCTCTGCTCCTATTTTATGTTCTTGTATGTAACTTTAAAACAACTTTAAAATAGTCAAACATCCCAAGACATTTCTTGGAGTGTTACCAAGCACATTTGACAACGAACGACATGAGGAAATATTAAGGTAGGTGAACGTGGTGAATGAGGTAGGCTTTAATGAGTCTTAAAGAGAGGTGGAAAGGCTGATTAGTTTCGGGAAGCAATTCCAGAGCTTCGTGGCTGTGCAGTTGAAGATATGGCTGCCAATGGTGGAGCGATTAAACTCCGGAATGTTCAAGAGGCCATTGCTGATTTCAAATTTCAATCTCATCTAGCATAGTGGTTAGCACTGTTGCTTCACAGCTGCAGGGTCCCAGGTTCGATCCCCGGCTTGGGTCACTGTCTGTGCGGACTCTGCACATTCTCCCCGAGTCTGCGTGGTTTACCTCCGGGTGCTCCGGTTTCTTCCCACAAGTCCCGAAAGATGTGCTTGTTCGGTGAATTGGACATTCTGAATTCTCCCTCAATGTACCCGAACAGGCGCCGGAATGTGGCAACTAGGGGCTTTTCACAGTAACTTCATTGCAGTGTTAATGTAAGCCGACCTGTGACAATAATGAAGATTATTTTTATTACTCATTTTGTTGTAACACCGCTGAACAAAGCGTTTCCAATAATCGTTTTGCCTTATTGTTTTTCGTAGGACCTCGAGTATTATAGCACAGCAATGGAACAAGACATGGGTGAGAGTTTATTTAAAACGCAAATTGGTGCTCGGTATCACGTGAATATCTACGTCGGTTTTCCAGTAGGTGCTGTGCTGAGATTGAGGAAATGAATGAACGAACGTCAGGGCATTGTTACACAGAAAACCATTTTCAATGTGAAGTACGTAGCTCCCATGGGAACTGTTCCTCAGACGTGTTTCAATTTTTCAGAGAAATTATTATTAAAGTTCATCAACCTTATAATTAAGATTGGATATGCATTTAATTGCTGTAAGGGGAAGGTTTATACACACGCACTGTTAAGATCCCAACTCTGGGCCTCCTTCCTTCAGTAGTGTGCCTCGTAAGAGGCTATTTGTGTAACTTTTAATTTATGAGGGTGAAGCATGTGCTGGTATCCATGGGAGAAAAGGTAGAATGATCAGCATGTTCATTTGCCTGAGTAAGATCATTGATCTCTTTGGGGAAGTAGCTTGCAGTCCTGTGGGCGAGAGAGGTTGCACTCAACATGGAAATTCCTTTTCTTCAGATGGCACAAGAGACATTTGTTTTTGGAGGCTTTTTCCCAAGGGCACCCAGTAGTCTGTTTCTCCTCTGCTCACTGAAGTGTGTCCCCAGTTGCTTCTTTGGCAGACATTCTTGGACAGCTCCACAACTCCTGAAGCACCCTGTCAAACGACCTGTCAATGAACTGAATAGGGCAAGCACTTTAAGACTTAGCTATTCCTCCTTCACCTTACTGAATTGTAAGTCTGAGCTGGCTTTTAAAGACTACACTCAAATTTCCAAACCTGATTAACCCCATTTCATATGGGGCTTACACCAGTGATTCCTCCAAAGAATATACACATTTACAACTGGATCTGGATCGGCAAGGTGAGTGGGCCAGAATTTGGCAGATGCAGTTTAACGTGGTAAGCATTTGGTTATCCATTTTGGTCGGAGGAATAAAAAAGCAACTTGTTATCTAAATGGAGAGAAACTTCAAAATGCTTTGGTGTAGAGGAATTTGGGTTTCCTTGTGCATGAATCACAGAAAGTTAGTATGCAGGTGCAGCAGGTAAAAAGGAAGGCAAATGAAATTTTGGCATTCATTGATCATGGAATAGAGCATTAAAGTAGGGAAGTGCAGTTGCAACTGTATGGAAAATTAGTGAGACCACGGCCAGAGTTCTTTGGCCGTTTGCTGACCGTGGTTCAGAGAAGGTTCACCAGATTGATTCCAGGGATGAAGGACTTGTCTTATGAAGAAAGTTGGAGAAGTTTAGGCCTATACTCACTGACGTTTGGAATGAGGGGAGGTGTATAAGATACTAAAGGGGATTGGCCGGATAGATGTAGAGCAGATGTTTCCCCTTGTTGAACATTGTAGATAAGAGGCCATAGCTTTAGGCTAAGGGGTGGCAGATTTAAAACAGATATGAGGAGGAATTACCTCACTCAAAGGGTCGTGAATCTGTGGAATTCTCTACCCCAGAGTGCAGTGGACTCCAGAACGCTAAACACATTTAAGGAGGAGATCGCTAGTTTTTTAATTAGTAGAGGGATGGAGGGCTATGGGGAGCGGGCAGGAAGAGTCTGAGATGAGGTCAAGATGAGGTCAGCCGTGATCATATTGAACAGCGGAGCGGGCTCCAGGGGCTGAATTGCCCACTACTGCTCCTAGTTCTTATGTTTTTCTTATGTCTGCCAAGGCTCACACCTCAAGAATGGCTAAGAAATGCCAGAAACTGGCTTGATCATTGGGAGCATGGGACTTTAAACCAAAATGGGATGACAAACTGCTCTACTTATTTAAAATGTAGACCCTCAAGTGAGTTGTCCCCATGCTTTGTGACCAGTCACATGTCCTTGGAATAATCAGGTGAATGAGATGGCAGAAAGCTGCCAACATCACTTACCATAACTCCGTACCTTCAGGAACGGACATTGGAAAAATAAAAGATGTCACCAGATGTGAAAGCATGCAGGTCAGCAGTTTTGGCTATAATTATAGTTTATCTCTCTTTTTCATTGCTTGACTGTAAATCTCGCCCCCGGCGCCTCTTACTCTTCACTTCTGTGTAATTCAAAGGCTACCCGTTTGAAAACTATTCTGGAAACACCTACCACGATATTGACTTTTCTTTTTCTTTTCACACAAGGTCAGTATCCGGTATCACCACGGTCAAAGGGTTATGCAACAGAGGATCATCACTATATTCAACTACGAGCTGACCATCCAGCATTGAGGTACTGCCAATTCATTATTCTGTGACTAGATAATGGACAGCTGTATATACATGTTTGCTGATGGCACCAAGGGAATTTTCAGGGCAGGAGTATTTTGGCTATGCCAGCGGTGTGGAGGGAGGGGCGTGTGTGTTTGGCGGGGTACAATCCGGTTGGGGATGGAAGTCATACCAATGAGGGGGTGGTTGAGGAGTCTCTTGTGATTGGGGGAAATTCAAAGGGGGTCGGCGGAGTGCAGAATACCATGGGGAAGTGATGGTTCGTCAGGTGTTGGGATTGTGGGGAGAATACCATGAGAGTTCTGGGGGGGTTAGGGAATATCGTGGAGGGGGGTGTAGTGAGTAGTTAGTTGAGGGCTGGGAGAGTCCTGTTGGGGAATCGTGTTGTGCCGGGATGTCTCCTGGGGGGAGTTCAGGTTGTTGGGGGCATCCCATGGGGTAGCCAGTCTGTGTCTCTACAACAGTTACCCAGAAGTTAGAAGAGGTTTTAATTCTTTTTTTTCTGAGTAACTATTAGTGTAATCCAGTCAGAACCACCTGAGATTTGTGATTTAAATTGCATTTTTGGATGGTTCACAGCACAGCTCAATTGCCATGCAAATGCTTACTGTGAAATTCTGAGAGGGATTTTCCAGCGCATCTTTGGGTTTCCCCCCAAATCCAACATGGGGAGCTCAGAAGTTACGTCCCAACTCTGTTTTTCTCTCTCTCTACTAATGCTCTCAGAGCTTATATGTGTTTCTAGCATTTTTTGTTTTATCCCATGTTTAAAAATACTTGCTCTCAGCTGTCAAATCGGTACCTCGATGTCCATTCTTCAACATTGCTATGGAGTCTTTTTGAATTCCCCCCCTCATCTTCACTCTCCACCTGCTGGACCACCAGTCATTTTGGATTCTTATTCCTGAAAGCTATCAAAAAAGCCTCCACTTGTTTTTACACCTTTCCCAACCTTCAAAAGCTTGCACCAAAAGATTGTTTTGCCCATGCTCAAGATAACTTCCTCTCGTTTTTCTTTAACTTTTCAAGGTCTATTTTTACCTCTTCGAAATGAGTCGGAGCACGTATTTTGTTGGGGGTGCACATCAATGCAAGTCATTTATGCCTGACGTACTGCCTGGCTGCGTAGAGTCTCTGGTGGCACACATTGCCTGTCTGCAGGTTGACTGGTTGTGTGCATTGCCTGGCTGTGCACATATAAGGAATGGGTTGGGCAGTTTGGCTGTGCTCCTTGTGATTCAGAAAGGTGCAAACCATGAGCACTACCTTGCATGCCATGTTCTGCCCACAAGATATTCAAACCGCTGTGTGGAGGCAAACCTAATTTGGTTGCCAACACTTGCCGGAAAAGTTCGACATACAGTAAGGACAGTCTGAAACACAATTCTTTCTTACACAATTATCAATTTTGGCTTATTCACCATGGATTCCAAGAAAGTAACTTGATTCAGAGCTATGACCAGGCTGCTGCAGTATGAAATTGTTATAGAGTGCTATTATTATACCTCTACTTACTTAAATCCATTGCTGATGCCATGACTAAGTTCTGTCATTCGTTGTTGCTGTTACCTGTGTATATTGGTATTTAATTGTCATTAGTTCTAATTCTATTCTGTTACTGTTATGTCAATGTTTAGCTAGTTGCTCCCGGTTTTGAGTCCATGTTGTATTTTAAACGCGTTACTTTTGTATATTAAAGAAGATTGAACTTTCACCACATTGTTTCAATTACCTTTTTGTGGTCAGGTTACCACACATCTTGGCAATGGGAATAAAAATAAATTGAGTTTCAGCATGTTCAATACAATCGGTTCGATTCCCAGGCCTCATTGCGCTCTTGGTTGAGCGAAACGAGGCCAGTGAACAGCGGGAGAGGCTGAAAATGAGAACTGCACAAGGCGCCAAACAGTTTATTGCAACTGGCCTGCTAGGGATCTCGCTGTAGCATGGCAAAAGCCAAATATCACATCTTAAGCCCTATTTCCATACAATTAAAGGGAGCCACCCCATATCCAATGGCCCCTCCATCATTCAGCAGCTTCCTCAGCAAATGGTCATGCTGGTGTTGATTAGTACTCCTTTTGAAAAACGTGAACCTGGCAGAAGGGCTTCTGTGGCGAGCTGAGGAGGTGGGTAGCCTTCTTTGCTCACAGACAAAGGACCCGGGGGCGCTCGGCAGGGGGTGGCGAACTCTCAACTGGGTGGGAGTTACCTTCCGGAGGAGTGGGCCGCCATGGAAAGAGGGGGAGGGATTATCCGCGGGTGGCACAGAATGCCAACCCATGAATCGTATTCCGGGAGCAAGCCTAGCCCCTGCCCATCTGCCCCACTGATCACCCATAACCCGAACCAACTGCCAAGGCCTCTGGTCATGTGGCAGAAGGCTATTACTATTAGGGAATTGGCAATTGTGGTTAAGTGAGCACTTCACACAACCCATGGATTTCCATGGGTGGGCGGGCCATGTAGCATGTGGGAGTCATTGCCTAGCAACCCAATCACACCTTGATGCCTGGACACTGCGTGAACACTGCGGGAGGCAACACCACAGACGCAGCAGCCAACATCTGAACACTCAGGAGATGGGAGACAGCTCCGGGGACATGCGCACGGTGAAGTTGAGGCATCCTGAGTTTGTGAGGCAGCTAGAGTGAGGTGAAACTTGAGTGAGGTAGTTCATTGCAGAGTGGTAGGAGGTGCTTTTTCCCTATCATTTTGTTTTCCTTCTTCTGGATTGTAACTGTTAATCTGCAGGGAGAGATCCAGAGAGCATCCTGGGAAGGTAAGGCGTTTTAATACCTTTTTTAATTGTTTGTGTGTGGGGGGGTGGGGGGGGGGGGGGGTGGGGGGGGGGGGGGAACTGAAGTGACATCACAGTAAAGCTGTGACCTGGTTGGCTGGTTGGGGATCTGTTAAATGTGAAAAAAAATAATATTGCAAAACAAATCTAATTGATTAACTAGATGGTTTTAGTATTTAGCATGTAATTTTACAGTAAAAATCTAGCATCAGGGCCAGATAGTTATTCGTAACTCAATCTGTCAATAATTCAAGTGTTTATTTCAAATTAATTAACTGGTGCTTAAATGTCATTCAGCGGAGTTCAGTGCTCCAACTGTGAGATGTGCCAGATCTGTGACGCTTCCTGCGTTCCAGTCGACTACATCTGCAGTAAGTGTAACCAATGGCAGTTCCTCACAGACCGCATAGTTCAGTTGGAGCAGCAGTTGAATGCACTTTGGAGCATGCAGGTGGCAGAAAGCATCATAGATAAGAGTTCTAGAGATAAGGTCACACCCAAGGTGCAGGCAGACAGATGGGTGACCGCTAGAAAGAGTAGGCAGTCAGTGCAGGAATCCTCTGTGGCTGTCCCCCTCTCTAACAGGTATACCTTTATGGAAAATAACAGCAGCCAGAACAGTGGCACCACAACTGGCTCTGTTGCTCAGCAGGGGAGGGCAAAGTGCAGGAGGGGGCAAAGTGCAGGAGGGGACTCTATAGTAAGGGGCATAGATAGGCGCTTCCCGTAACAGCCTCCCCGAACAGGCGCTAGAATGTGGTGACTAGGGGCTTTTCACAGTAACTTCATTGAAGCCTACTTGTGACAATAAGCGATTTTCATTTCATTTTCTGTGGAAGTGAAAGAGACTCCAGGATGGTGTGTTGCCTCCCTGGTTCCAGGGTCAAGGATGTCTCTGAATGAACACAGGACATCCTGAAGGGGAACGGTGAACAGCCAGAGCTTGTAATACACATAGGCACTAATGATATAGGCAGGAAGAGTGATAGGTTCCTGCAAAAGCAGTTCAGGGGTTAGGCAGTAAGCCAAGAAGCAAGACTTCCCGGGTAGTAATCTCAGGATAACTCCCTGTGCCACGTGCCAGTGAGGCTAGAAATCGGAGGATAGTGCAGCTCAACACGTGGCTAAACTGGTGGTGCAGGAGGGAGGGTTTCAGATTTCTGAACCAGTGGGATCTCTTCTGGGGCATGTGCGACCTGTACAAGAAGGACGGGTTGAATCTAACTCTTAAGGGCCCCAATATCCTGGCTGGGAGGTTTGCTAGTGTCACTTGGGAGGATTTAAACTAATATGGCAGCGGGGTGGGAACCAGAGCGTAAGCTTAGAAGATGTGATAATTGATGGGGAAATAGAGAACAAAAGTAATAAAACATCACCCTCAGGCAGAACAAAAAAAGTGACAAGTGTGAGAAGGGAGGTGGTCAATGCAAGACTGAGGGTATTTTACCTTAATGCACTCAGTGTAAGGAAGAAGATAACTGAGCTTGTTGCGCACATCGAAATTGGCCGATATGATGTTGAGGGCATCACAGAGACGTGGCTGCAAGGGGATCAGGGCTGAGATATAAATATACAAGGATTATGTGTCCTATCGAAAGGACAGACAGGTAGGCAAAGGGGGCGACGTTGCATTGTTAGTAAGGAATGAAGTCAAATCGATAGCAAGGAACAATATAGAATCAGAAGGCATAGAATCTCTGTGGGTAGAGTTGAGGAATCGCAAATGTAAAAATACTTTGATGGGAGTTATGTACAGGCTCCCTAGCAGTAGTCAGGATGTGGGGCGGAAAATAAATCAGGAGATAGAGAAAGCATGTAAGAAAGGTAATATCACAATAATCATGGGCGACTTCAATATGTACGTGGACTTGGAAAATCAGGTTGGGAGTGGATCCCGAGAAAAGGAATTTGTGAAATATTTAAGAGGTGGTTTTTTTGGAGCAGCTTGTGACAGAGCTTACTAGGGAACAGGCAATTCTGGATTTGATGATGTGTAATGAGGCAGACTTGATTAGGGATCTTAAGGTGAAGGAACCCTTAGGGAGCAGTGACCACAATATGATAGAATTTACTCTGCAGTTTGAGAGGGAGAAGCTGGAGTCAGATGTAACGGTATTACAATTAAATAAGGGTAATGACAAAGACATGAGGGAGGAGCTGGCCAGAATTGAAGGGAAAAGGAGACTAGCAGGGAAGACAGTGGAACAGCAATGGCAGGAGTTTTTGAGGGTTATTCGGGAGGCACCGCAGAAATTCATCCCAAGGAGGAGGAAACAAGTTCAGGGCAGGACAAGGCATCCATGGTTGACGAGGGAAGTCAAGGACAGCATTAAAGCAAAAGAAAAAACATACAGGGCGAAATTCTCCGCCCCCCACAACGGGTGGGAGAATAGCGGGAGGGCCTTCCCGACATTTTTGCCGCCCTCCCGCTATTCTCCCCCCCCCCCCCGCCGAAGTCCCAACCCGAATTGCTGCCGCCGTTTTTTTACGGCCGGCAGCGATTCTCAGCTGTTAGATGGGCCGAAGTCCAAGCCCTTTACACCGTTTTTACGAACGGCAAACACACCTGGTCTTGCCGTTCGTAAAAACGGCGTGACTAACTCGCTATTAATAACCATGGCACCGATTGGCACGGCCGTACCACGGCCGTGCCGAGGGTGCCATGGGCCCGCGATCGGTGGGCACCGATCGCGGGCAGCGGGCCCGATGCCCGCGCACTACTTGTCCTTCCGCCGCCCCTCAGTATCCATTCGCGGGGCGGCTGAGGGGCAACCCGGCCCGCGCATGCGCGGGTTTCGCGCAAAAACGCGATGACGTCACCCGCGCATGCGCGGGTTGGAGTCTTCCAAACTGCACATGCGCGGCTGACGTCATATGACGCGTCAGCCGGCGCTAACTTCGGCAAGCGGGCTTAACGATTTTCGTTAAGCCCGTCTTGCCGGAGCCTACGGCGTCGGGCTGCTAGCCCCGACCGGGGACCAGAATCGGTCCCCGGTCGGGAAGGGGCGCGCTGCCGTAAAACCCGCCCGGGTTTTACGCCAGCTTTACGATTTCTCCCGTTTTGGGAGAATCGCGCCCACAAAGTGGGAAGGATTAGTGGGAAACCAGAGGATTGGGAATCATTTAAAAGTGAGCAGAGGACAACTAAAAAAGCAATAAGCGGAGAGAAGATGAGTGAAATATGAGTGCAAGTTAGCTAGTAATGTAAAAGAAGATAGGAAGAGTTTCTTTCAGTATGTAAAAGGTAAGAGAGAGGCAAAAATAGACATTGGACAACTGGAAAATATGGCTGGAGAAGTAATGATAGGAAACAAAGAAATGGCAGGTGAACCAAATAGTTACTTTGCATCAGTCTTCACGTTGGAAGACACCAGTGGGATCCCAGAGCTCCAGGAGAACCAGGGGACAGAGGTGAGTGCAGTGGCCATCACTAAGGAGAAGGTTCAGGGGGAAACTGAAAGGTCTGAAGGTGGATAAGTCACCTGGACCGGATGGACTACACCCCAGGGTCCTAAAAGGGATAGCTGAGGAAATTGTGGAGGCATTGGTGGTGATCTTTCAGGAATCACTAGAGGCCGGAAGGGTCCCAGAGGACTGGAAAGTGGCTAATGTAACACCACTGTTTAAGGGAAGGAGGCAAATGACAGGAAATTTTTGGCCGGTTAGCCTGACTTTGGTCATTGATAAGATTTTAGAGTCTGTTATTAAAGATGAGATTGCAAAGTACTTGGAAGTGCATGCTGCAATCGGACAGAGTCAGCACGGTTTTGTCAAAGGGAGGTCATGTCTGACAAATCTGTTAGAGTTCTTTGAGGAGGTAACAAGGAAGTTTGACAAAAGAAAACCAGTGGACGTGATTTGTTTAGATTTCCAGAAGGCCTTTGACAAGGTGCCGCATAGGAGACTGTGAAATAAGTTAAGAGCCCATGGTGTTAAGGGTAAGATCCTGGCATGGATAGAGGATTGGCTGACTGGCAGAATAAAGAGAGTGGGGATAAAGGGGTCTTTTTCAGGATGGTAGCCGGTGAGTAATGGAGTGCCTCAGGGGTCTGTGCTGGGATCACAACTTTTCACAATATACATTAATGATCTGGAAGAAGGAACTGAAGGCACTGTTGCTAAGTTTGCAGATGATACAAAGATACAAAGAGGGACAGGTAGTATTGAAGCAAGGGGGCTGCAGAAGGATTTCGACAAGCTAGGAGAGTGGGCAATGAAGTGGCAAATGAAATATAATGTGGAAAAGTGTGAGGTTGTGCACTTTGGAAAGAGGAATTTAGGCATAGACTATTTTCTAAATGGGGAAATGCTTAGGAAATCAGAAACACAAAGGGACTTGGGAGTCCTTATTCACAATTCTCTTCAGGTTAATATGCAGGTTCAGTCGGCAGTTAAGAAGGCAAATGCAATGGGCGAGATTCTCTCATATGGGGAGAAATCGTAAGGCTGGCGTCAAATCCGGGCGGGTTTGACGCCAGCCCCCCCCCCTCCCGACCGGGAACCGATTCTGGTCCCCGGTCGGGGCTAGCAGCCCGACGCCGTAAACTCCGGCATCACGGGCTTAACGAATTTCGTTAAGCCCGCTTGCCAGAGTTAGCGCCGGCTGACGCGTCATATGACGTCAGCCGCGCATGCGCGGATTGGAAGACTCCAACCCGCGCATACGCGGATGACGTCATCGCGTATTTGCGCGAAACCCGCGCATGCGCGGGCCGGGATGCCCCTCAGCCGCCCCACGAATGGATACTGCGGGGCGGCGGAAGGACAAATAGTGCGCGGGCATCGGGCCCGCTGCCCGCGATCGGTGCCCACCGATCACGGGCCCATGGCACCCTTGGCACGGCCGTGGTACTGCCGTGCCAATCGGTGCCATGGTTATAAAAAGCTAGAGTTTACGGCCGTTTTTACGAACGGCCAGACCAGGTGTGTTTGCCGTTCGTAAAGGACTGGGAACTCAGCCCATCCATCAGCTGTGAATCGCTGCCGGCCGTAAAAAAACGGCGGCAGCGATTCGTGTCGGGAGTTGGGCGGGGGGGGGGGGGGGGGGGGGGGGGGGGGGGGGGGGGGAGAATAGCGGGAGGGCGTCGGAACAGCGTGGCCGTAAAATTTTACGAGCCACGCTATTCTCCGCACCGTCGGGAGTGCGGAGAATCTCGCCCAATGTTAGCATTCATGTCAACAGGGCTAGAATACAAGACCAGGGATATACTTCTGAGGTTGTATAAGGCTCTGGTCAGACCCCATTGTGAGCAGTTTTGGGCCCCGTATCTAAGAAAGGACGTGCTGGCCTTGGAAAGGGTCCAGAGGAGGTTCACAAGAATTATCCCTGGAATGAAGAGCTTGCTGAATGAGGAACAGTTGAGGACTCTGGGTCTGTACTTGTTGGAGTTCAGAAGGATGAGGGGGATCTTATTGAAACTTACAGGATACTGCGAGGCCTGGATAGAGTGGACGTGGAGAGGATGTTTCCCCTTGTCGGAAAAACTAGAACCAGAGGACAACATCTCAGACTAAAGGGATGATCCTTTAAAACAGAGATGAGGAGGAATTTCTTCAGCCAGAAGGTGGTGAATCTGTGGAACTCGATGGGCCGAGTGGCCTAATTCTACTCCGATGTCTTGTGCTCTTATGTCCATGGCCAGAGGGTGGGTGAGTGCTATGGGGAGAGGGAGATGCCTGGAGAGATGGGCCAATGGGCTGGTTTAGCACAGGGCTAAATCGCTGGCTTTTAAAGCAGACCAATGCAGGCCAGCAGCACGGTTCAATTCCCGTACCAGCCTCCCTGAACAGGCGCCAGAATGTGGCGATTAGGGGCTTTTCACAGTAACTTCATTTGAAGCCTACTTGTGACAATAAGCGATTTTCATTTCATTTCAGGTTGTCCTTCATGGTGGAAGAAAGTGACAGAGGTGTCATACTGGCTGTGCTCAAGTGTTTTTAATGTGTCACAGGTGTCATACAATTCCCCACTCCCGATGGTGCCACCCTACACTCCCCAAATTTCCCCTCCCCTGTTACCCTCAGTGATCCTGAACCTGTTTCACCTTCCCAGCTCTACTGCTATGTCTAGGTGTCTCCCCAGGATGCACAGTTGAGGTGGAGGCAGCCAGCTGCTTACCTTGTCACATGGCCTTTGATGTCCCTGGTGGGCGTCTTCTGGGGCTCTGGGGCCCGAGGGCCTCGGCACACTTGTTGATGGCATTTGCACAGCCGTTCCCCCCTGTCCCATGTGCTGACCTCGAGACGCAGCCTCATCAGAGGGCTGGAACTCGGGGAATGAGTGGTCACCATCCCCACTCCATGCGATGGGTCCAGATTGGCACCCAGTGCCCCCCTCCTCCTGCCCGGTGCCCATAGCACTCCAAGACCCAACTTGGGAAGGAGAGGCAGCTGATTTGAACCCCGGCTGCCCTGCATCATCTGGCTCTGCCAGCCCTGTCGGTTCCCCGATGCCTGCATCGAGGTGTCGACGCCCCCGGTGATGCTCCTCAGTGACTGGGACATGCTCTCCATCGCCTCGACCATTCCCATCTGAGAGCAGGACACGTCCCACAGAACCTCATCAAGGTCAGCTCAATGGTACTGGATCACATCTCCCAGTGGGTCAGACAGTCTGCCAAGGCACTCAGACATGGCCATCACCAACTGCGCAACGGCTTGGAAACCTTGAGTAATGGTGCCGCGTCGTGCTCCAGGCGTTCCACTGCTGACGCCACCCTAGCAGTGTTGGCTTCAGTGCCACGCGTTGCCACTCAGTTCAAGGGCAATTAGGGATGGACAACAAATTCTGGCCCCGTCAGCGACACCCACATCCCATGAAGGAATAAAGAAGAAAGAACATGGGCGGGATTCTCCAGTGGCCGCGCCAAAATTGGAGCGTGCGATCGGGCGGAGAATAGCTCCCGATATTGAAATCGTGCCGGTTTGTCGCCAGATCGCAATGCTCCGCCCCCTCAAAAACAGCATCATTGCGACGCACACCATGCAAAGTTGCAACCCGTGTTCGCAGAGAATCATAGAATTTACAGTGCATCTCATTAGCAGGCCTACCTGCAGTGCTCCGACTCCAGTGGGCTGTATTCCCAATGGCGCGGTCCAAGTGTGCTCTCAACAGTCTTGTGCTTGGCGTGGTGGCTGCGGAGAGAGAGAAGGGGTGTACGGACAGTGTCCAACACCGCCATACTTCACCAACATTCGTGCTGCTGACTGGGGGACGTCTGCCAGGGTTGGGGGGTGACCTGTAGGTGGGCTGTGGGGTCGGGGTGGACAGAGACGGTTTCCAGCGCAAACGGTGCCATCTTTCAGGTGCGATCGGTGTGTGTGCATAATGTATGCGTGGCTGCAGCTTGTAAACCTGCCGCGTGTCCATCACGGACAAGGTGATTCCTCTACCGATTTTCATGTGTTCTGCGGATGTTCCATGCGGCGTCAGTGCTGGCCCCTCACCGGTAGCGGAATCGATGCGGGTGTGGCGCCCATTTTTCTGATGTTGGCGTCAGCACTTAGACTCAGGAACAGAGAATCCAGCCCCATGTGTTTCTGTAAATGCTTTGCAAACACATTCAGCCAGTGTTGGCAGCCTTACCGATGGTCAATTGTGTAGAAAAGAACCTCTGAGGAGCAATCAAGAGTGGAGAACCTGATTGATTTTCCCAGCCTCACCCCCATGGCACAGGGACAACAAGTCTGTGAATTGAAGCACCCGTATTATTGCAGCTGAGAGCAGTACTTCAGCACTGCCTTGAGATCAGGGGTTGGATTCTCCAATCCCCGATGCCGAAACCGCGTTCGACGAGGAGGCGGAGAATCCCCGGTGATGCCAAAATTGGGGGCGGGGCCGCTTTGGCAATGCTCCACCTCCTGGAAAACGGCATATTCCAGGCGTATGCTGCATACAGTATCCACGGCCGTTGCCTGAGGCCCGTCCCGTGATACTCCGACCATGACCGGCGGAGTTCCCAATGGTGTGGGACTCTCATACTCTCATGGCCTCACCCGTCATGAACTTAGCGTGGCAGCTGCTGACTCAGTCCGGCATCGCCACAGTCGGCGGGGGTGGGGGACAGATTCACGGGCGGGGGGGGGGGGGGGTTCATTCGGGTCTGGGGGCACTATGAGGTGCAGTCCAGCAAGCAGCTGGAGGCTGGTACTATTTTTGTGGTCCGAGGTCCGTGGGCCAATCTGCCATGAAGCACGGCGCAGCGCTGCAGGACGTCGCCGTGCGCAAGGGCGGTCACGGACCTGGCAGTGCTCCGGGCCAGTTTTCCTGCCGTAAAACACCACCATTTTCACGCCAAAATGGGTATATAGTCTCCCAAACGGAGAAACTAGCCTCAGGCCTTTAACTTCTGGTCCGTATGGCCGATGACATACAACTAGTCGCTGGAGGTTCATCCCACTGATGCATGCAGAGCTTTGACTGAACTGAGACTCAGCCAAAAGGAAAGAAAGGGAATCAGATTCAGTTTCAGGGATATCCCAACCACCTTATTTTCTCCAATTCAAGAGAAACCTGTATGGGAATTTCCTTTCACAACTTCAAATCACAGACAGTGATTGTGGAAAACAAGGTATTGTTATGTAGGCAAATGTGACACCCAATTAATGACAGCTAAACCCCACTTATCAATTAAATAAAAGCCAACATAATATTGAACAAAAAGGGCAGCATGGTGGAGCAGTGGGTTAGCACCGCGGCCTCACACGGCGCTGAGGTCCCAGGTTCGATCCCGGCTCTGGGCCACTGTCCATGTGGTGTTTGCACATTCTCCCCGTGTTTGCGTGGGTTTCGCCCCCACAACCCACAAATGTACAACTTAGGAGGTGGATTGGCCATGCTAAATTGCCCCTTAATTGGAAAAAATGCATTAGATACATTTAAAATAAATAAATAAATAAATGTCGAACAACCTGCTTGCATTATTGCTTCTATTTCCTTTGTCCTCTGCTTGGCTCTCCAGCAGCGAAGAATTGAAAAAGGTTTTGATGGAGTGAGAAAGAGAATCTGCCTCCACTGGCAGTGGCCTGGTATCCAGAGGCTATAGAATTTGGTTAATTGGCAAAGAAGCCAGAGGGCAGATGAGTTTTTTCACTGAGCCAGAACAAATAAATTCCCTTTGGTCAATGGACAGGGATCTGTTTGCTGAATCTCATTTAATTTTCTACACAAGTTCTTGGTCCAGTGGCGAATAACATTTTTGGATATTGTCCTTATTTCCAGCCCAATGAAGGCTCAACTCGGATGTGGACAGAAAAGCCAACTGAGCCCAGAGGTACGGATCTTGATGGAGGAGAAAGAACAGGCTCTGCTGGCCTTTCAGGAAACTATCCAGGTAGGAGCAGGAACAAAAACAAAATATGGTGCCGGACAACCTCAGCAGTCCTGACAGCATCCGTGGAAAGAGAAGGGAGCCAACGTTTCGAGTCTGGGTGGCTCTCTGTCAGACAAAGAGTCACCCAGACTCGAAACGTTAGCCCCCTTCTCTCTCCGCAGATGCTGTCAGACCTGCTGAGATGGTCCAGCATTTTGTGTTTTTGTTTCAGATACCAGCATCTGCAGCCATTTGCTTTTAACATCGGAACAGGAGTTAGCCCCTCGAGCTAGTTCTGCAGTTTAATTAGATTATGGCTGTTTGAGTGACAGAGTCATTATTATGACACAGAAGGAGACCATTTGGTCCATTGAGTCCAAGTGTATTTGCCTTTGACAAGCAATGCAGTCAGTCCCATCCTTCCCACTCTATTCCCATAGTCCTGCAAATTTATTTCCCTCAAGTCGCCATCCAGTTTCCCTTTGAAATTATTCTTCGATACCTTGACTCCATCTAACCATCTTGGTTCGTCAACCCTTAACACTCTCGCCCATGATAAATCTCAACGTTGAAATTTTCTGTACACCACCAGCCTCAACAACTATTTTTGATGGTGGCAGTTCCAGATTTCCTGGCAATACCCCCTGGATGGCCAAGCCCCAATTGTAAAGCTAATGCCCACTTATTTTGCCCACCAAAGGAAAATGTTTTTCTCTATCCAGTCCACCAACTCCTTTTTAATCATCTAGAAGATCCATGGATCTTCTAGACGCAAGGGAATTCAAGCGTAGTCTATGCAAAATCAAAATACTGCAGAAGCTGGAGATCTGAAATGACAATAGAAAATGCTGGCAATACTCAGGCAGCATCTGTGGAGAAAGGGATAGAGTTACTGTTTCAGGTTAATAACCTGTTGACAGGATTGTTTTCATGTTCTGATGAAGTGCGACCTGAAACATTACCGCAGTCTGCTTGACCTGCTGAGTGCTTCCAGCAGTTTCTGCTTTTACTCCGAGTCCATTCAACTTGTCCTCATAATTCACCCGACTGAGAATAAATTTAAGCAATACAACTCTTACTTTTATTACTATTGCTTCGGGAAATGTGTAACACTGCTAAGGTAGATGTCATTACCCTACCCTGAAAAAGTCATAGAATCATAGATGTCTACAGCATAGAAAAGGCCCTTCAGCCCAACGCGTCTGTGCTATTCTAATCTCACTTTCCAGAGTGGAAAGCCTTTGGTGGAAAGCTATTTGGTGGATAGCCTTCTATGCCTTGGCATCCATCGCAAGTGCACATCTAAATATTTCTTAAATGTTATGAGGGTCTCTGCCTCCACCACTCTTTCAGGCAGTGAGTTCCAGACTTCCAACACCCTCTGGGTGAAAATGTTTTTCCTCACATCTCCTCTAAACCCTCCTGCCCATTACTTAAATCTATGCCCCCGGTCATTGATCCCTCCACCAAGGAGAAAAGTTACTTCCTGTCTACTCTACCAATGCCCCTCAGAATTTTATACATCTCCATCATCCCCCCCCCCCCCCCCCCCCCCCCCCCCCCCCCCCCCCCCCCCCCCTCCCCCCCCCCCCCCCCCCCCCCCCCCCCCCCCCCCCCCCCCCCCCCCCCCCCCCGTCTTCTCTGCTCCAAGGGAAACAACCCCAGTCTATCCACTCTCTCTTTATAACTAAATCTCTCCAACCCAGGCAACATCCTGGTAAATCTCCTCTGCACACTGTTCAGTGCTATCATATCTCTTCAATAATGTGGATTCCAGAACTGCACACAATAATCTAGCTGTGACCTAAACAACAATTGCCCCTGCTCTTATATTCTATGCCTTGGTTAATAAAGGCACGTATACCATTTGCCTTCCATTTGTCACTGATCAGCCCATCTGACCAGCCTGTCTATATCCACCTGTAATCCAAGGCTATCCTCCTCATTATTTGGCCCCCCACCAATTTTTGTACAATCCGTGAACTTACTGATCAACCATCCTACATTCATGTCTAAATCATTTATATAAACCACAAACAGCAAGGACCCCACTAGACACAGGCTTCCAGTCAGAAAAACACTCCTCAACCATCACACTCTGCTTCCTGCCACTCTGGATCTAATTTTGCCAATTCTGGATCCAATTTGCCAAAGTTCCTTGGATCCCATGGGCTCTTACCTTCGCTATCAGTCTCCTATGTGGGACCTTATTCAGCTTTGCTGAAGTCTAAGTAGACTATGTCTAATGTGTGGCCCTCATTTGCACATCTGATTTTCTTCAAAAATCAAAAATCAAATCAAGTTGGTCAGACATGACCTCCCCTTAACAAAACCATACCTCTCCAAATGCAGATTAATTATGTTTCTCAGAATTGCTTCCAATAGTTTTCCCACCACTGACGTTAGACTGACTAGCCTGTAGTTTCCTGGTTTATCCCTTCTTCCCTTCAAGAATAATGCTACCACATTGGCTATTCTCCAGTCCTCCGGCACCTCTCCTGCGGTGTGGGAAGCCTTCTTGAACTGTTTTAATCCTACTTATTGGTGATTATTCTCAAAATTATTTGTAACTAATTTGCTTACCAGAGGACATTTCTTTTTTTTAAATTTAGAGTACCCAATTTTTTTTCCCATTAGGGGCAATTTAGCATAACCAATCCACCTAATCTGCACATCTTTGGGTTGGGGGGGGTGAAACCCATGCATAGTTAGAGGACATTTCTTAGTTTAATAATAACTGCACTTCAAAAAATTGCACTGTTCGCTGTAAAATGCTTTGGGGTGCCCTGAGATGTGCTCTACAAATACAAGTCTATTTTTTGCTTGACTTCATTAAAATTCAGCCAGATACTAGACCTGTTCATGCCTTTCATTGTTCTGTATCACATCTCCTCTTCAATCTTCTCCAGTGGAAGTAAGGGGTTATTCTGGGTCATTCTTCATCACCTAGAAGGGTTATACGTCTCTCCTTTCATGACCAGGGGAAATCCCAAAGCGCTTTACCGACAATGAAGTACTTTTTTTAAAGTGTGGGGCAGGATTTTCCAACCCTTCTGGCCAGTAGAATCTTCCCATCCTGCCAAAGGTGCCCCACCCCCTGCTGTGGGTTCCCCCAGCCGCGGGACGGGTGAACCATCGGCAGGACCGGAAGATCCCCATTATCGGCCGATGGCAAGCTGCCTCCACTGCCAGCAAACACACCACAGCGGGCTCTGGAAAATCCCACCCATAGTTATTGTTCTAATGTTATAACTGAGGTCCTGAGATCTGGGATGATGTGGATACCGCCGTTTGAAATGTAGCCTGGGTTTTGTGTTTCAGATACTCCAGGTGAAAGTTCGCCGACTTGAACATCTTCTGTACCTGAAAAACGTTCGGATTGATGACCTCACGCGGCGCGTGCAGCAAGCAGAACAAAAATAAAAGTGCCTTCCCTCTCTCTTATTTCAGCCATGACAACCCTGTTGAAGCTTTTACAGATCAGTGCTTAAATGATAACGACAACAAAAATCTCTGATATTTACCAGCCTGCCTGAAAACGTACAGCAGATATTCAATGGGAATTACGAACCTGCCTCAATCGCAGCAGCTAATTTGGGCACTTAGGCATCAGAACCAAGTCCGAGTCTATCCTCATCTGACATCGACACGGATACACCTTGTGGCTTAGTGTACTGGATTGTGACAAGCATTTCCCACTGCCTAATCCAGTGCACTGAAGCTGCTCATAGAACCCTCTTCAGCAATGTAGCTAAGGTCATCAATTTCAGCAAATTTACCATGATGAGTTGGAAGGCCTCCCTCCTGTACATTTTGTTCCACGGTGGAACCTAGGGCAGGATTTCCCACCCGTGCCCATGGCGTTTTTCGCAACAACAAAATCAGCCTGCCATTGGCTATGACGGGATCTTCTGATCCCCCGCTGTCAACTTGGTTTCCCTCTGTAGCTGGGAAACCCACCGGAAAATCCTGCCCCAGCAATTGTGTCACGCTTTCGGCTCTGATCTCAGCTATTATTGTGGTAATAGTGACTCGGATCACAAAAGAGACATAAATGAGAAAGACCTTTTTCGTCACCTTAGCTAATTCCTCCAAAACAGCCCCACAATGTGTCATCCGACCTTCTAAGTATTTATAAAACAATTGCAGTGTTTTGTCTTCAATACCTTATCTGGATGTCGGTTGGAAGACTTGATCACACTTTTAGAAGTAAGAACTGTCTGCCATCTGTCCTCAATTTGTTTTCAGCTAATTTGAGTCTGTGCCACTTGTCCTAGTGCCACCAATAGAGAATCACAAAATCGTTTAGGCACAAAAGCAGCCATTTGGCCCATCGTGTCTGCACCAGCTCTCGAAACAAGCATCATGGCTGAGTGCCATTCTCCTGTCTTGTTTTGTACCCCGACACATTGTTTCTATTCAAATACTCATCTAATGCCCTCTTGGGCGGCATGGTAGCAAAGTGGTTAGCACTGTAACTTCACAGCGTCAGGGTCCCAGGTTCGATTCCCGGCTTGGGTCACTGTCTGTGCGGAGTCTGCACGTTCTCCCTGTGTATGCATGGGTTGCCTCCGGGTGCTCCGGTTTCCTCCCGCAAAATCCCGACAGACGTACTCGTTAGGTGAATTGGACATTCTGAATTCTCCTTCTGTGTACCCGAACAGGGCCGGAATGTGGCGACTGGGGGATTTTCACAGTAACTTCATTGCAGTGTTAATGTAAGCCTACTTGCGACAATAATAAAGATTATTATTATTGTAAATTCCTCAATCAGACATGTCTCCACCACACTTCCAGGCAGCATATTCCAGATCTGTTTTAAATCACCTCCGCAATTGATTTTCCTCCCCACTGCTATGGGGTCAGCAGTTTTGACCACCTCCTTTCAAGGGTAAAAGATCAAGCTTCTCCCAAACTAATATTCCTCCCTCAACCAACGTCACCACGGGGGGAAAAGAATGATAAAATTCATTCATCATGTTACTGTTTGTCAGATCTCAGTATGTACAAAATGGCTGCTGAGTTTGCCCGCAGACACTGAATTTCAAGGACATGCAAAACCCCTTGAGATATTGAGGGGGGGGGGGGGGGAGCTCAGGATGGTAGTCATTAACTTGGATTAGCAATTACTGTGATCAGAATGAATAATTCGAGAAGTTGCCTTTCCTTTGCATATGGTAACCACACCTTGCTTCCTTTATCTCCAAATCCAATTAACAGTTTCAGCGAGCCGCAATGCACTTAGCGCTTTCAGACAAGAGCGTGCTGTGATCCCATTCACAACCACAATAGGTGCTTTCTTCAACAATTTTGTACACCACCAGTAGGTTGAATATTAATTGTAGTAAATTGATTTTCTTGCTGTGAACAACTAACATTATTGGAGGACGTAATCATTAAATGGTTGGTGGGGAGCAGGGAATTCTCCTTGGATTTCTCAGACATCTTTTTAACACAGTAAAACTGACACTTGCATTGCAGTTTCTGTTATCACACTTTCTCTGACGCCTGATCATAAAAGGCAAATATCATGCAGCTAATCAGCACATTTGCCAATTCCAAGTGAGTCTAACCAGATGTTGCCTTTGAGCACAGTCATCACACCTTGTAGTGGCTAGCCTGTAAGGAACATGCAACTACAATTTAGTGAGAAACAGTACACTGTACATTGCTACACTGTACATTGAGATTTTAAAAATCCTGCCCTGACAAAACAGCATTGCAAGTACCTTCAGGAGAGACCCACCAGTAACATCCTTGTCCTGCAAATCCGTGCATCGTTCAACCCTAGCTGAATGTGAGAGCCATGAATCTTGTTGGCTCTCATTACTGCTAAGACACTGTAATGATGTGACGAACAAAGCAGCTCTGTTGATGACAGTAGGAGGGCGATAATTTCAGATCAATCTGCTTCGTTGTTAATCTCCTCAATTTAATTACATCTTTTAAACTTTGGACTCTTGAGCAACCACTAAGAATTTTAACATGGCTCCTTCTTCAGGTGACTGAAGAAGGAGCCGTGCTCCGAAAGCTCGTGTTTGAAACAAACCTGTTGGACTTTAACCTGGTGTTGTAAGACTTCTTACTGTGCTCACCCCAGTCCAACGCCGGCATCTCCACATCAATTTTAACATTGACATTTTTTTTTTCAATTTCCTCCAACCACCCAAACTTCCCATTCTCTGAGTTGAGGCCCCTTGAGGGCTGTATCAGTGAATTGAACACCCTCGCAATCTGTGGCCCAGGGACAAGATGGTATTAATGTATGGTCTTCTACTGTTAAAAGTTGTCAAGACACAAAGGGTTAATAGAATCATGGAAATTACAGGGCAGAAGGAGGCCATTCGGCCTATCGAGTCTGCACCGGCTCTTGGAAAGAGCACCCTATCCCCATAACCCAGTAACCCCACCCAACACTAAGGGCAATTTTTGGACACTAAGGGCAATTTATCATGGCCAATCCACCTAACCTGCACATCTTTGGACTGTGGGAGGAAACCGGAGCACCTGGAGGAAACCCACGCACACACGGGGAGGATGTGCAGACTCCGCACAGACAGTGACCCATATAGAGTATTTACATGACATGAGATGCATTGATTTAATGACTTTGGATTGAAACCTGAGTTGCAATCATCAAAAATAATTTTCTCAGTATCTGACAATTTACTTTCAGAAAATGTAAGATTATATTCCACAAAATGGTACATTAATGGAAAATTATGTTATTGATTTAGAATTGTTTGCCTTGATTTTAACAAGTTTTGGTGTAAAATCATACCCACATTATGATAAAAATCCTTTCAATAAATATGTTCACAAGGAATTGCAAATATTTTTTCAACAATAATTTAGGATTTTCACTTTCAGCAATGTTTGTGATCACCAGGACTGCGAAATGAAATGAGACTTTTCCATTTCCCACTCTCGTCGTCCTGTGAGATTGTTAATTTATTGCTAACGTGGACAGAGATTTGAATTATATATCCTGTTAGGAAGTCAGTTCAAACTGCTTCAAGCCAAATTTATGGAAGACACCATAAGACCATGGGCGGGATTCTCTAATTATGTCCCCACTCCGGTGTCAACGCCCACCCCCCCCCCCCACCCCCCACCCCCGTATTTCCACGCATGCGCGGGGGTTGCCTTCTCCGCGCCGGCCCCCAGGCAATATGGCGGAGCCCTATAGGGGCCCGGCTCGGAGTAAAGAAGGCCCCCATAGAACTAGCCCGCCCACCGATTGGTAGGCCCCGATCGCGGGCCAGGCCCGGGACCCCCCCCTGGTGTCGGATCCAACGCCTCCACCCCCCCCCCCCCCCCCCCTCCAGGATGGCACCTGTACACTTAGCTTCCAGGTCCTGCAGTGTGGGACCTGAGTAATCCACGCTGGTAGGACTGGGCCAAACTCGTCGGCCCATCGGGGCCTGGAGAATCGCCGGGATGACCGCTGTCAACAGCCCCTGAGCGGCGTGGTGGCGAACGTGCCGGCCTCCGAAATGGCGCCAGTGAATGGGGAGGCCGACGGCGGGGCAGCAGGGCGCGATCCTCGCCCGGCGGCGGGTCAGAGAATCCCGGCCCACATGTTCAAAAGGCATTTCGACAAATACAAATAAGTGCCGAGCGTTTTGGCCAAGGGTGGTATCATGACAGGTACAGGCTTGGAGGACCGAAGGGCATGTTCCTGTGCTGTATTGTTCTTTGTCGACAGAGGAGCATAATTATGCCATTCAGCCCATCCATTCTGCTGCGCTATTCAATTGTGGCTAATATGTTTCTATCCCCATTCTCCTGCATTCTCCCCATAACCCCTGACCCCCTTATTAATCAAGAACCTATCTATCTCTGTCTTAAAGACATGGGCCGGGATTCTCCCCTACCCGGCGGGGCGGGGGGTCCCGGCGTGTTGGAGTGGCGTGAACCACTCCGGCGTCGGGACGCCCCAAAGGTGCAGACGTCTCTGCACCTTTAGGGGCCAAGCCCTCACATTGAGGGGCTAGGCCCGCGCCGGAGTGGTTACCACTCCACCGGCTGGCGTGAACAGCCTTTGGGGCCACGCCAGCCGGAGCCGAAAGGATTTCACCGGCCGGCATAAGTCCGCTCATGCGCCGGAGCGTCAGCGGCTGCTGACATCATACCGGCGCATGCGCAGGGGAGGGGGTCTCTTCCGCCTCCGCCATGGTGAACACCATGGCGAAGGTGGAAGAAAAAGAGTGCCCCCACGGCACAGGCCCGCCTGCAGATCGGTGGGCCACGATCGCGGGCCAGGCCACCGTGGGAGCACCCCCCCAGGTCAGATCGGTCCGTGCTCCCCCCCCCCCCCCAGGACGCCTGGCGGGGGGTTCGGAGAATCCCACCCATGATGTGGAAATGCTAGCGCAGGACTGAGGTGGGCACAGTAGGAAGTCTTGGAACACCAAGTTAAAGTCCAACAGGTTTGTTTCAAATCACTAGCTTTCGGAGCACAGTTCCTTCCTCAGGTGAATAGGGAACATACAGCTGAGGCCGCACATAGCCCCATTTTGTACAGTGGGGAGATCCGATTGTCGGAACTCTTCAGTGTAGCGAGAGATCGGGATGCCATTTTTAAATAGTGTCCCGTTCTTCAAGGCCCCTGAAGCAATGCCCAAACGCCTCCCCCGCCTAAACGCACTATGGGATCGATTCAGCAACTTTCAAGGGGGTAGCCACATGGAACACAATCGATTTCAATGGGAAACGGTGCCGGATTCGTCGGATACGCGATTGACACTCAGGAGGCTGACAAGCTGCAGCTGCATATACACACTTCACTCCGCACACACACCATCCCCAGCCAACAAGGTGGCAGCAAGGAGAGCAGCTCCACAATTTATAGATGACGAGCTGTTGACCCTCCTGAACATGGTGGAGGAGAGGCAGGTGACCCTGTAACCCGACCCGGAGAGGAGGCTGCCAGCTGCCGTCATTCGCCATGCCTGGGCACAGGTGACAGAGGCGGAGAGCACCGTGGGCAACACCATCCGGACCAGCCAGTAGTGCCGGATGAAAGTGCACGACCCCCTCAGGGCGGCCAGGTTGAATAGGCAGCACTGTGCCCCTAGCGCTAACCCGCCCCCTCGCATCTGTAAATTATTTCACGCAGGGAGTTTTTTAAAAAAATTAATTCTCAGATGTGGGCTTCACTGGCAAGGTCAGCTTTTAATGCTCTACTCTACTTGTCTTAGAGAAGGTGTTGGCCGAACGGCTATCTAAGATGATGCCCTGTATAGGATGCTGGGAGAATTGGCCAAGTTTAAGGACAAGCAGGCTGCAGTTTAAATAAACATTGATGTGCAGGCTGCGGCCCAGACATCACAATGCACAGGAAAAAGGCCATCTCCAGGACATCCCAGGAACAATAGAGCTATCCTGTCAATCACACATGTTTACCAGACACAGCGGCACTTAAACTCTGTCATGATATGCAAACATGCAAGCAATGAACACTCAGAATAGGACACAACCAATGGGCAGTCAGAGGTGGCATCACCACAAGGGGGCATGACATAAACACTATAAACACCCTGCCTCTTTCCAAGATCAGCAGCATCACACCCCAGCACGTGGCTTAGAGCAAGCTGGTATAGTTAGACTGAGTTACTACAGTTAGATTAGCAGAGAGTCTAACTCATTTGAGAATTGTATTTATGGTTCAATAAACACGTTGAACGCATTTCAGAGTCTGGAGCATCCTTTATTTAAGACTGCATCAACCGCCCCCTCCAGTTAACTGTTTCATTGCCTCCACCAATTGGGTCATTTTGCTCTGCCTATTGCATGCGAGACAAGTGTTATGGGGGCAGACAGGAATGTGGAGTCGAGGCCATAATTGGATCATGACAGGCAGAGCAGGCTTGATGGGCGAAATGGTCCAAATTATGTTTGTTCACGGGATGTGGATATTGCTGGCTCAGCTCTTATCACCCACAATCACTTCGGCAGTCCCTTGTCACCTGTTAGTTTAAAAGTCCCCTTCTCATCATAATCTGCCACCCACCAAGCAAGCCTCCCTATCTCAGCTAATTAACCTGTTCCCCCTCCAATAACCTCTTGCTTCAAACTGCTGTCACAAAAAGATGTTGAACTTTTACCACAATACTCATGTTGATGTTCTCTCTCTCTTACCGGAGAAAGTGAGCCAGATTCACTGGGGAATGGATCCAAACTAATGGGCCTCTGAGCACACGGAAGCTTTGAGACGTACCTTATTGAGGACAAAGATCTTGAGGCTGTTGGGTCCCTGGACGCTTTGTTTCAGGAGGCGGTCACACCCCTTAGGATAGGCTCTCCTGGTTTGGAACGTGGTCAGGGACAGGAAGGTATAACTGCAGTTGAGGCAGGTATGAGGACCCAGAGGGCTGGCATTGTAGCCATCTGGGATGGGCACTTACAACCAGGAACAGGGAAGGTCGCAAAGCATGGCGGGTAAAATGGACAAAGCAAGATTCAGGCAGGCTCAGAGCCTAAAATGTATATTTGCAAAGTGAGGAATCCAGATGGTATCGAAACTCTGACCGATTAGCATTTGATGGCCCATCTCCGCCAAGACAAAGGACTTATACTTGTGCGACCGGTACAGTCCCAGACATTTTGGCGCCACTCCCTGCACTGGTAAAGCGTAAACAACGGGGTCAGTGACCACTTGGGACATGCCCAGCCATCCAGGCACCCGCCCATTTATTGGTTCAAATCGAACATAGTGATCAGGGATCACCCAATTAGTGGGGTCCAAACTGAAGGACCGCCTGAAAGAGTGTGAAACCCCCAAGTATAAGAAGAGAGTCTGCCATGTGTTCAGCCTCTCTTGGACCGGCCGCCCCGGCAACGTCTGCTTCCAAGTGCAGCACCACCAGAAGCAAGTTCAAGTTCAACACTCGCTACCAGATGGATGAGCCGAGCTGAGCAGCAGTTACTTCTCCAGACTCGATACATCCAGAATCGAACAGCAGCCACTGTTCCTCTGACCTAAGCCAGGTGCCTGAAGTTAAGTGCAGGTTGTCATAGTTGATAGGTGTAGTTTAACTAGTAGTGTTTATGTTGCATGACTAATTGTGTGTAAATAAAGTACCCTTGACCTTGAATTAACAAACTGGTGTTTGGCTCTTTGATCGATAGCTGATTGAACCTTGTGGTGGTATCACTTGATACCTGGCGACTCTGAAAGCAATATAGTATCCATATCCAAAGGAAGGAGGGCAACCTCATTGACTGCCATATTTATAGTAGGTAAAAAAAGGCAACAGCATGTCAGCCTCTGCAATTATCCAACAGGTTTGAACTTCGTTCAGCTTGTTTGGATGAGAGTAGAGGCTGCAAGGTCGATGAGCTGACTATTGTACAAGATGTCATTCGTGTAGTGGTAATATGGGTCAGCACTGTTGCTTCACAGCACCAGGGACCCAGATTCGATTCCCAGCTTGGATCACTATCTGTGCGGAGTCTGCACGTTCTCCCCGTGTCTGCATGGATTTCCTCCTGGTGCTCCCGTTTCCTCCCACAAGTCCCGAAAGAAGTGCGTGCTAGGTAAATTGGAGATTCTGAATTCTCCCTCAGTGTACCCGAACAGGCGCTGGAGTGTGGCGACAAGGGGCTTTTCACAGAAACTTCATTGCAGTGTTAATGTAAGACTACTTGTGACAGCTTTTTCACAGATAATGGATGGGAGGCGGGTTTGCATGATGGACTGGGCTGTGTTCACGACTCTCTGTAGTTTCATACAGTATTGGGCCGAGCAGTTGCCATACCAGGCTGTGATGCAGCCAGATAGGATGCTTTCTATGGTGCACCTGTAAAAATTGGTCAGAGTCAATATGGACATGCCAAATTTCCTTAGTTTCCTGAGAAAGTATAGGTGCTGTTGTGCTTTCTTGGTCATAGCATTAATGTGGGTGGACCAGAACAGATTGTTGGAGATGTGCACACCTTGGAATTTGAAGCTGCTGACCATCTCCACCTCGGCCCCGTTGATGCTGACAGGGGTCAGTACGATACATTGCTTCCTGAAGTCAATGACCAGCTCCTTAGTAATGCTGATGTTTAAGGAGAGATTGTTGTTGTTACACCACGCCACTAGGTTCTCTACCTCCTTCCTATTATCTGACTCATCTGCTTTCAGGGTCTCTCACAGAGCTGAGGGCAAGACCGACCCATTCGCATTAAACTCCACATACACATCTATCGCCCTCGATGTCTGACCACAGAACCCCAACTCTGCCAATAACCACACAGCTAGCCTCCACGCTGAACCAAACCTATCTCTAATACCAAATCTACTAGACATGGAGCGTGGTCTGAGATGACTATTGCGAGTACTCAGCTTTTCTCACCCCAGGCAGAAGAGATCTTTCCATCAGGAGAAAATCCATCCTCGAATATACTTTGTGGACTGGGGGGGGGGGGGGGGGGGGGGGGAATGCATGCTCGCCGCCCCCCCCCCCCCCCCAACCCCCCGCAGGCCCTGGTATCAAAGCCTGAGTAAAACTCATGGCTCACCCGACCCTTTCAGAGCCTGGACTCATCCTTCACCTACAGGTGGGTCACCTGCGGAAGCACCGCATCGGCCCTTACATTTTTCAGATGAGGGAAAACTCTCAATCACCCCCAGACCTCTAACGTTCCAAGTGACTAATCTGATCGGGGGTCCATCCCCCCCCCCCCCCCCCCCCTCCATCTCATGTCAGCCATTTCCACCATGGGGAATCATCCGTTCCTAATTCCAAGTTTCTGAGGCCCATCCAAGATGGTAGCCAGCTCCACCTGTAAGGTGGGACAAAGAAAAACTCCTGGTCACTGTCAACATTCTTACCCCCCCCACCCCCCACTCCCCCCGACCAGCACCCCCCCTCACCCGACTCAAGAACCTGCAAACAACCTCCGATTTTTGTTTTCATTCTTGGGATGTGGGCGTTACTGGCTAGGCCAGCATTTGTTGCCCTTGAACTGAGTGGCTTGCTAGGTCATTTTAGTTGGGGCGGTGGCGGGGGGGGGGGCAGTTCAGAGTCAACCACAATGTGGGCCTGGAGTCACATGTCTGCCAGACCAGGTAAGGTTGGCAGATTTCCTTCCCTGAAGGACGTTAGTGAACCAGATGGGTGTTTACGACAATCAACATTGGTTTCATTGTCATCATTTGTCTTTCAATTCCAGTTTTTGATTGAATTCAAATGTCACCACCTGCCGTGGTGGGATTTGAACCTGGGACCACAGAGCATTACCCTGGGTCTCTGGAACACTAGTCCAGTGACAATTCCAGCAGGCCACCGCCTCCCCTGTCCAACCATACTCCCTCCTTACCATCCCCCTCCCCCCACCAAACACGCTTGGCACATCAAAACCTGTTCAAACACGTTCAACAGGCCATAGCCCCATGCCCCCACCTCACTCACGTTCGCGAGTTAAACTGTTGGTGAGGTAGCCCCCCCACCAGGCTCAAACTTAAAGAACAAAGAAAAGAGACAGAAACTCCCCCGCCCATGCCCATTGCAAAAGAATAACCAAAACCAAAGCCTTTACAATCCTCAACATCTGAACTTGGGCCATATAATTGTCCACATTGCTGCCGTAACCAGTACTCCCAACTACTTTGCCCCCCCCCCATCACTCCCCCAACAACATGTACATTCCAATACTGAACCATGAACCCCAGTTAACTAAACATATGTACAAAATATTGATACATCCCAAAAGAATCCATCGGATCAGCTCCCATTAAAAGTCCGATTCAAATCCTTTCAATTCAGTCTAAGTTCTTGTTCCTTAAAGAACGTCTCCTCCACCGTCTAAAAAAAAATGATCTTTTGATATATGCTTGACTCTCAATCTCGCCGGGTAGATCACACCAAAATGCAATCCACTTTTATACAGCGCTGACTTTGCCTTATTAAACGTCACGCGCCTCTTTGCGAGGTCTGCCCTGACTTCTTGATTAATGCGAGTGCTGCTGCCTTCCCACCTGACAGCCTGATTCTTTTCGGTCTATTTCAGGACCCGCCCCTTTTCCTGGTGGTGTGGAAATGGACTATCATCGCCCGTGGTGGTCCATTCGTCCGGGGCCTCTGCCCGAGTGTCCGGTAGGCCCTATCCAGCCCAACAACCTGACAGACATCTGGGCAAAGTACTCGGTTGACCTTGGGCCTTCTACCCGCTCTGGCAACCCCACGATCCAAAGGATCTGTCTCCTCGATCTGTTCTCCAGCTCCTCGACTTTCTCCCTCAGAACCTCATCCCTCTCCTCCGCCACCAGAATCGCGGCTTCCAGTAAGGCTATTTAGTCGCTATGCCGGGACAAGATCTCCTCCACCTCCTTCAGCACCTCTCCTCGTTCTTTCACAGCCTGCGAAGTCCTTTCCAACTTCTCTCTTATCGGAATCAGTGACTCATAGACTTTTTGAGGGTTTCCATCATCTCCCTTCCTCGTCTTTCAAAGTGTTTACTGAATTGTTTTTCAAATTTGTTTGCCATCACCCCAGTCAGCCTTTCTACTGTGATGGAAGCGGCCACACCCTTCGTGGTCGCGTCTGCCATCTTCCCTCCCAGTGGGCTTCGCACTTTCTCTGGCTCCATCGAAGGACTGCCACTCGTACCCTTCTTTCCAACAGTCTTTTTCACAGCCTTTGACATCTTTTCTTCAAATACGATTAAATGGGCCGGGTTTGTCAACCAATTTCACTGGGAACCGGGCAAAAAGGGCCAAAAAACAAGGACTCTGTTGGGAGCTACAGATGGAACCATCAATTCACTAGACATGTGCTTTAAGATATGAACAGTGGTTTTAATCTACTTACAACAGAGCCAGCCTGTTCCGCGTTGAACTCTCGATGAACTGAACGACTGGCTCTGAGCATTGGTATTTATACAGCAGTCCAGGGGGAGGAGTCGTGGGAGGAGCCAAGGGTGGAGCCCTGTACAAACTCCTAAGCATTCCCAGCGCTACTCCCCCTAGTGGTCGGGCAACGCAACTGCGCTTATCAATGCATGGTCTCATGTATATACAATGCAGTGTGAGTTACATTCACCACAGCTACCTTGTGCGCGACCTGCTTCGACATGCTGCCACCGGAAGTCTCGCAAATTAGATAGTTGATGCAATGGTTTTAATTTTCCAAAATGTCCTAGATTCGGGGCTGGTTTAGCACAGTGGGCTAAACAGCTGACTTGTAATGCAGAACAAGGCCAGCAGCGCGGGGTTCAATTCCCGTACCGGCCTCTCCGAACAGGCGCCGGAATGTGGCGACTAGGGGCTTTTCACAGTAACTTCATTGAAGCCTACTTGTGACAATAAGCGATTATTATTATTATTATTATTGTTCCATTAGATTGGAAGATAGCAAATGTAACTCCTTTATCCAAAAACGAGAGAGAGACAGAAAACAGGAAACTGAAGGCCAGCTAGCCTAACATCTGTCATGAAATCAGAGAATCCCTACAGTGCAGAAGGAGGCCATTCGGCCCATCTCTTCCTGAAAATCCCGGCCAAGGTTTTTGTCTCGAAACACAGCAGCTTTTAGTGGTGTAGCTACTCCTGCAGTGCTATTAGGAAAGGAGTTCCAGATTTTTGAGCCAATGATAGGTCATAGGACATAGGAGCAGGAATAGGCCGTTCGGCCCTTCAAGACTGCTCCCCCATTCAACATTATCATGGCCAATTTGGTTGTAGTTTAGATTCCACTTTTCTGCCTGCCAACCCATAACCCTTGACTCCCATGTTTATGGAAACATGAAGGGATTTGCAACAAGCATGTTTGAGCACCTTCAGTAGTCAGAGAGGAACTGTCACAGCGTTCCCCCATTTAATATAATTATTTGAGGGACTTTAAAGAAACAGGTCCAAGGGGTAATTGATCATGGCCAATCCACCTAATCTGCACATCTTTGGGCTGTGGGAGGAAATCAGAGCACCTGGAGGAAACCCATGCAGACACGGGGAGAACATGCAAACTCCACAGAGACAGTGACCCAAGGCTGGAACCTGGATCCCTGGCGCTGTGAGGTAGCAATGCCAACCACTGTGCCGCCGTGCCACCCCGCGCTGGTTCTTTGTAAATGTAATCACCTTAGTCCCACATCCCCACCTTTTAGTCTGCAGGTCTATGTGTTTCGGATCTCTAAGTATCTGTCGAACTAACTCTTGGTGTGAACGTATATAGTAACCATTCACCACTGTACTACATTGTATCACGCTGTTGCCCATGTGGGCTCCACCTATGGACCATTGTACTGTACTACACAATTGTATCATGTTGGTGCCCTTGTGGGCTCCGCCCCTGGCTCCACCCCCCTTGAGGGGAGGTACAGGAGCAGCTGCCCTGTAGGCGGCCTTCATAGCAGAGCAGTCGCAGGCAGGCATTGTTCTAGTTGATTAAAGCCACTGTTCATTTCTATTCTATGTCTCGAGTGAATTGATGGTCGCATCAATTTAATCAACTACAACACCACAATGAAAGCAGCCCTCAAACCTGCCCAACTGGAACTCGACTCACAGGCCGCGGAAGCCAAAGGGATTTTTTCACACTGGCTCCGATGTTTCGAGGCCTACCTCGCCGCCTCCTCCTCGCCCTCCACCACCGACAATCAGAAGCTGAGCCTCCACCACGCCTGGGTGAGCCATCAAATCTCCGTACAACTCGAGGAAGCGACCACATACGCAGACGCCCTCGTGATGCTGAAGCGCCTATACCTGAGCCCGGTGAACGAAGTATACGTGCGGCACCTCCTCACCACTCGCCGCCAACGCCCTGGGGAATCGCTGCAGGAGTACCTACGCGACCTCAAAGTCCTCGCGTGAAGCTGCAACTACAAGGCTGTCATGGCCTCCCAACACATAGAGCTCGCCGTCCGGGACACCTATGCGGCTGGAGTCTGGTCCAACTTCGTCAGATAGCGACTGGTCGTGAAGGGCATTCTCGACCTAGAAGAGACGGTAAAACTAGCCACCTCCCAGAAGTAGCGTTCCAAAGCCTCAACGCTTTCCCATCCAATCACGCGACCCTCTCGTGGACACTCAGCCAGAGAGTACCACAGACCTGTGCCGCGCGGCATCCCACGCAACCCGGAGGGCTACCCTGCTATTTCTGCGCCAGCACCAGCACCCCAGGCAACGCTGCCCAGCCCGAAACACAAACTGCAACAACTTCGGTAAGAAACAACACTTTGCCAAAGTTTGCCTGGCCAGATCCAAGTCCTCCAAATCGCAGGCCCGACTCTCGGACTCACAAGCCCACAGGCCCCGCAGCGCGTCATCTGCCTCGTGTTGTCCGTGGGGGCAGCCATCTTAAACTCCGCACAACAGGTGCGACTCACGGGGGCTGCCATCATGACCACCATCTCCCACACAGCCTGCCATGTGCGACTCATGGGGGCTACCATCTTGGACGCCATCTTGCTCGCCGCCCGACACGTGCGACCGACGGGGGCCGCCATCTTGGGACCACCCCACCACCTCTGACCACGCCTGCTACCCATAACTCGGCGCGGTCACCCTCGACCAGTCATGCCCAAGCACCTCCGGATCTCTATGATGACTGTCCGGGTCAATGGAAACGCCTTGCCTGTTTGACTCCGGGAGCATGGAGAGCTTCATTCAACCAGGCACGGTAAGGCGCTGTTCGGTCCAAATCTCCCCCGCACTTCAAACAATCTCCCTCGCTTCCGGATCACACTCAGTGCAGATCCGGGGGTACACGGTTGTGAACCTCATAATACAGGGCGTCGAATACGCAAACTTTAAACTATATGTACTCCCCGATCTCTACACTCCTCTCCTGTTGGGACTGGACTTCCAGTGCAACCTCAGGAGCCTGACCCTGAAGTTCTGCGGGCCCCTACCCACTCTCACCGTATGTAGCCTCGCGACCCTGAAGGTTGACCCTCCCCCACTCTTCGCAAACCTCACCACCGACTGTAAACCCATCACCACCAGGAGCAGGCGGTACAGTATCCAGGGCAGGACTTTTATCAAGTCCAAGGTCCAGCGACTCTTGCGGGAAGGGATCATCGAGGCCAGTAATAACCCCTGGAGAGCCCAGGTGGTGGTCGTCAGCTCCGGGGAAAAGAACCGGATGGTTGTAGACTGCGGCCAAACCATGAACCGGTACACACACCTCAATGCGTACCTCATTCCCCGGATCGCAGACATGGTTAACCAGATCGCACACTACCGGGTGTTCTCCACGGTGTATCTGAAGTCTGCGTACCAGCAGCTCCCAAGCCGCCTGGAGGACTGCCACTACATGGCCTTTGAGGCAGACGGCCGCCTCTTCCACTTCCTCCGGGTCCCCTTCAGCGTCACCAACGGGATCTCAGTCTTTCAAAGAATGATGGACCGAATGGTGGACCAGTACAGGCTGCGGGCCACATTTCCGTACTTGGACAACGTCACCATCTGCGGCCATGATCAGCAGGACCACGACGCCAACCTCCAGAAGTTTCTTCAAACCACCCAAGCCCTCAACCTCACTTATAATAAGGAGAAATGCGTTTTCTGCACAACCAGACGAGCCATCCTCGGCTATGTCGTGGAAAACAGAGTCCTAGGGCCCGACCCCGACCGTATACACCCCCTCCTGCAACTCCCTCTTCCCCACTGCCCCAAGGCCCTGAAAAGATGCCTCGGGTTCTTTTCCTATTACGCCCAGTGGGTCCCCAACTCTGCGGACAAAGCCCGCCCACTGATCAAAGCCACCATCTTCCCGCTGCCGGCTGAGGCCCGCCAGGCCTTCAGCCGCATCAAGGCCGATATTGCCAAAGCTGCAATGTGCGCGGAGGACAAGTCCGTCCACTTCCAGGTGGAGAGCGATGCGTCAGAGGTCGCCCTCGCCGCCACCCTTAACTAGGCGGGCAGGCGAGTAGCATTTTTCTCCCGTACTCTTAACTCCTCTGAAAGTCGTCTCTCCTCAGTCGAAAAAGCTCAAGCCAGCATGGAAGCTGTACGGCACTGGAGGCACTACCTCGCGGGTAGGAGGTTTACCCTCGTCACCGACCAACGGTCGGTAGCGTTCATGTTCGACAATATGCAGCGGGGCAAGATCAAGCACGATAAGATCTTGAGGTGGAGGATCGAACTCTCCACCTACAATTACGATATAGTGTATCGTCCTGGGAAGCTCAATGAGCCCCCAGATGCCCTGTCCCGCCGCACGTGCGCCAGCACGCAAGATGACTGTCTCCAGGCCATCCATGATGACCTCTGCCACCCGGGGGTCACCCGGCTTCTCCACTACATTAAGGCCCGCAACCTGCAAAATCTGCACTGAGTGTAAGCCGCACTTGTATCGACCGGACAAGGCCCACCTGGTGAAGGCATCCCGGCCCTTTGAGCGCCTCAGTATCAGCTTCAAAGGGCCCCTCCCCTCTTCCAACCGCAACACGTATTTCCTCAACGTCACTGACGAGTTCTCCCACTTGCCCTTTGCAATCCCTTGCCCCGACATGACTGTGGCCACTGTCATTAAGGCCCTACATAGTATCTTCACCTTGTCGGTTTCCCCACTTATGTCCACAGTGACCGGGGCTCCTCGTTTATGAGCGACGAACTGCGTCAGTACTGCTCGGTAATGGCATTGCCTCGAGCAGGACGACCAGTTACAATCCCCAGGGAAACGGACAGGTGGAGAGGGAGAACGCGACGGTATGGAAGGCAGTCCTCCTGGTCCTATAGTCCAGGAATCTCCCAGTCTCCCACTGGCAGGAGGCCCTCCCTGATGCGCTCCACTGCATTGGGTCACTCCTTTGCACAGCCACGAACAAGACCCCTCATGACCGCCTATTTGTTTTACCTAGGAAATCCACCTCTGGAGTCTCGCTTCCATCCTGGCTGAAGACACCGGGGCCTGTCCTACTCCGCAAACACGTGAGGAGCCATAAGTCCAACCCCCTAGTCGAGAGGGTCCAGCAACTTCACACTAACCCCCAGTACGCATACGTAGAGCACGCCGACAGCTGACAGGATACGGTCTCCCTCCGGGACCTGGCACCCACAGGATCTCCTACCATCACCCCAACCTACCCCCCCCCCAACCTACACCGACCAGTGCCCCCGCCCCCTACATGGCCTCTACACCCCCTCCTATACTCCCTGCCCCCTTCAATGCCCTGCAGGAATAAAGCTCCTGAAGACATGCTCTCAGAATCCATGCCTGTGCCCGCTTCGACGAGTTCACCACCCATACCCGCACCAACGGGTTCGACACCCATGCCCGATGCAAAACCAGAGCTCCGGTGATCGCAGCACACGAGCCGGGCGCCGGACAGACTGAACCTGTGAGCCCTTCACCCCCGCCGGACTTCATTTTTTTAACAGGGGGTGAATGTGGTGTACGTATATAGTAACCATTCATCACTGTACTACATTGTATCACACTGTTTCCCATGTGGGCTCCACCTATGGACCATTGTACTGTACTACACGATTGTATCTTGTTGGTGCCCTTAAGGGGAGGTATAAGAGCAGCTGCCCTGTAGGCGGCCCTCATAGCAGAACAGTCGCAGACAGGCACTGTTCTAGTTGATTAAAGTGTCTGTTGACTTCTATTCTCTGTCTCGAGTGAATTGATGGTCGCATCAACTCTTTTGAAATTACTTATGGAATCAACATCCACCACTTTTCAGATAAAACGTTTCAGACTCTGATGGCTCTCTGAGTGAAGAGATTTCTCCTTTTTTCCCCTCTCGATCTTTATTCAATGATTTTACATCCAAAACCTCATTGACCAACTCACCAGAGGATAGTTTTTGTCTATATCTATCAAAATGTCACAGAGCTTGGAAACCTGTTTATCTCATTGCTGTTGATGAGGTCTTGCTGTGTGTAAAATGGCTGCCACATTCCCACCATGCCCCCCCCCCAACCCCTTCCCACATTGTTAAAAATGTGTTCATTGGTTGCAACGACCTTTGAGGCTACCTGAGGTTGCAAAAGTTATACAATTTCAACTGTTTTGCTTTTCCATTCTTGAATGTGAAGCTGTGACAAGTACAGATGTTTGCACCGGATAGTTTGCTGGGACCTCAGCATGCGCAGCGATGGAGGTAAAGGAAGATACCCTGATTGCCCCCAAGGGCATTGACATCTTCCGAAGCTCCGTTCAGCATCCATTATGATTCACCACTGGTGTTGACACTCATTCCGGCTTTAATTGTCGTCGTTTTTGTTTCAGACTGAGTTTCGTATTTGCATTATAAATCTTTCATTCACAAGTTACTATGAATAGCCTCCGGGTTTACTGAGCAGTGTGTCATGGCTTTCTGTGCATCAGTAGACCCACACATTTTGCTTTCCTGTCGATTCGCCACAATCGAACATCATTCTTTCGACTTCAATTATTCCTTTCTGACTGCGCCCACCTCTCCTGAATAGACTATTGTCAGCTGTCCGACACCTCACTCAGATGACCATGTCTCCTTTCTTGCAAATCGAGCGTGGGCTGGCTTTGTGACGTGTGATGACCAGCGTCACAGCTGAGCCTCTCCTACCCTCCCTGCCAAGCTGGCACCATTCAATGGGCCATCCAACCCGCCATGTACGGGGAGGGGGCATGGGGTAGTGTGGAGGTGTTGCGTGATATGTAGTTCTCTGCGGCCCCAATTCTAAGCGAAAGATAAATTGAAATTATTCATTTTGCTGTTGCCCAGCAACAGTGTCTCACAAACTGCAATTATTATGACCCAGTTGCCTGGATTCAAAGAGGATGAAATGCCACTGATTTTCTGTCAGGCTGAGCTGACTTATCTGCAGTCAATGCTTAATCATGGGTATACTGGCCGTCCCTGCTATTGGGATAAATTGCTGATGATCAATGTGGGTGCTCATGGTTCATCTGGTTGACAGATTTCATCCTGCTGGCTGAAATTGCAGCCAGAAGGCCCCACATTTCTTCCTGATGGTGCTGTGTTAGCTAATCTCAGGTGGGACAGTAGAGGGAGCCATACACTGCGCACAGCACTCACTATACTTGATCGAGCAGGAATGATCGTGACCACAAATAATGGGGAATCCACAACTGACAACTCCCGGCAGGTATCAAATGCACGTTTTGGGTCTCAAAAAAATTTGCCACAAGAGAAACACGATTCATCGCCAATACATAAGGTTAACTGTCGATTAAGTTCAAAACTGAGAGTGATTTTTATTAAGCAAGAGTATTAAGGTTTAAGGAATTAAAGCGGGTAGCTGGAGTTAGGACCAGCCATGTTCTAAGTGAATGGTGGAGCAGGTATGAAGGGCCGAGTGGCCTCCCCTTGTTCCTGAAGATCTGATTGGCAGGTAGTGACTGGTGGGGTACCACAGGGATCTGTGCTCAGACCCAACTGTTCACATTTTATATATTAATGATTTGAGGGCAGCACGGTGGCGCAGTGGGTTAGCCCTGCTGCCTCACAGCGCCGAGGTCCCAGGTTCGATCCCGGCTCTGGGTCGCTGTCCGTGTGGAGTTTGCACATTCTCCCCGTCTTTGCATGGGTTTCGCCCCAGAACCCAAAGATGTGCAGGCTAGGTGGATTGGCCACGGTAAATCACCCCTTAATTGGAAAAAATTAATTGGTTACTCTAAATTTATTTTTAAAAATTAATGATTTGGACAAGGGAACTAAATGTATTATCTCTAAATTTGCAGATGATACAAAGTTAGGTGGAAGGGTGAGCTGCGAGGAGGATGCAGAGATTCTTCAGAAGGATTTGGACACCTTCTGACTCGCCAAAGAGTGTTCATCATCTACAAAGCACAACTCAGGAGTGTGATGGAATACTCTCCACTTGCCTGCATGAGAGCAGCTCCATCAACATTCAAGAAGATTGACACCCTCCAGGACAACACAGCGCGCTTGATTGGCACCACCACCAACATTTAGACCCTAATCCATTGCGCACATTGGCAGAAGTTTGTACCATCTACAAGATGCACTGCAGCAACTCATCAAATCACCTTCGACAACAACCTCCAAACCCATGACCACTGCCATCTAGAAGAACAAGAGTAGTAGATGAATGAGAACCCCACCACCTGGAAGTTCTCCTCAAGCCACTCACCACTCTGACCTGGAAATATATCGATGTTCCATCACTGTCAAAGAGCAAAAATCCTGGAACTCATCCCTAACAGCACTGTGGGAGTACCTGCACTGCAGGGACTGCAGCGGCTCAAGAAGGCAACTCACCACCTCCTTCTCAATTAGGGATGGACAATAGAAATGCTGACCTCGCTAGTGATGCCCACTTCCTGGGAAATGAAAAAGAATAAAAACATCTTCGAGGGACTCCGAACATCCCAAATCGTGTTACAGCCAATGAAGTGCAGAATCTGTTGCCATTCAGGAAACACAGCAGCCAATTTGCACACAGCAAGCTCCCACATGGAGCTGCAAAATAAATGGATAAATTATCTCTTTTCAGACGTGGATTGAAAGATAAATGTTGGCCAGGTTGAACGTCTCCTCTCCATGGTGCCATGGAATCATTTTGCACCCTGTGAGGGCAGATGGATCCTCAGGTTAATGTCTGACCCAAAAGATAGCAGTTCTAACATTGCCAACCTCGCTCGGTCTTTCACTGGGGGGGTCAACCTGATTTCTGCACTCAGGCCTCTGGAGTTGGACTTAAAAACTCACAACCTTCTGACATTGAGATGGGCATGCTACCCATGGAGCAAAAAAGTTGGCATCTTTTACCTTTTTTGAAAAAGGTTCTTTTGCTAAAATAACAATGCTAACAGGATACAAAGGGGTCTAGGAGACATTTGGGGCAGCAGGTTTGCTAAGGTTCCCAGTGCTGGTGCAGGTTAGGACCACAGTTGGTCACCAGACCAAAAGGTAATAAATGCTGGCCTAGCCAGCGACGCCCACACCATGTTAATGTATAAAACAAAAGTATTGCTGCCCGATGCATTCACAACATTTTCCTTTGATTGCTCTGTTGGACTTCCCCTACAGATTTAAGGACACCATGTGTCTCTGCTATTCCGTAAGGTGGTTGCAAATATTACATAAATATCACAGCTCTAGGGACCCGGGTTCAATTCCAGCCTCGGGTGACTGTCTGTGTGGAGTTTGCACTTTCCCCCCCGTGTCTGTGTGGGTTTCCTCTCACAGTCCAAAGATGTGCAGGTTAGGTGGATTGGCCGTGCTAAATAGCCCTTAGTGACCAAAAAGGTTAGGTGGGGTGAGTCGGTTACAGAGATAGGGTGGAGGTGTGGGCTTAAATAGGGTGCTCTTTCAAGGGCCAGTGTAGACTCTATGGACCGAATGGCCTCCTTCTGCACTTAAATTTTATGATTCTATGTACTGCTGCAAAGTAATTTCCTCCAGTTGCAGCGAATAGGGTTTGGACGGACCCTAAATGACCACTGACTTGCAACCAAGCTGGGCTGACTGTGAAACATTTCAGTCAGATCCATAGTTTAGCCAAGAAGGCAAATGGTTCCCATGTTCCAGAAAATAAGTTGTGGGGGAAAATCTAAACCTGAAATGTGAATCCAATAGGGCAGCATGGTAGCACGTGGTTAGCACTGTGGCTTCACAGCGCCAGGGTCCCAAGTTCGATTACCCGCTGGGTCATCGTCTGTGCGGAATCTGCATGTTCTCCCCGTTCCTGCGTGGGTTTCCTCCGGGTGCTCCGGTTTCCTCCCACAGTCCAAAGACGTGCAGATTAGGTGGAATGACCATGCTAAATTGCCCTTAGTGACCAAAAAAGGTTAGGAGGGGTTATTGGGTTACATGGATAGGGTGGAAGTGAGGGCTTAAGTTGGTGGGTGTAGACTCGATGGGCCGAATGGCGTTCTTCTGCACTGTATGTTCTATGTTCTGTGTTCTATCTGCTCACACTTCAGATGCCAACAGATCCACTTCCTGTTGCTGGCCTTGGTCCCGTGCATGTGTGTGTTTTTTTAAGATGTATTGCATTTGTGGGGTTCATTTTCATTCCTCACATGCAAGATGTGATGATGACCATTTTCTGTGATCATAGAATCATAGAATTTACAGTGCAGAATGAGGCCTTTCGGCCCATCGAGTCTGTACCGGCTGTTGGAAAGAGCACCCTACTTAGGCCCACACCTCTACCCTACCCCAGTAACATCAGCTAACCTTTTTTGGACACTAAGGGCAATTTATCGTGGCCAATACACCCAACCCGCACATCTCGGGACTGTGGGAGGAAACCGGAGCACCCGGAGGAAACCCACGCAGACACTGGGAGAACGTACAGACTCCGCACAGACCGTGACCCAACCGGGAATCGAACCTGGGGCCCTGGAGCTGTGAAGCAACTGTGCCAATCACTGTGCTACCGTGCTGCCCTTCCAATGTGGTCATTTTTCATGACCCCAGTGGGGCATCTCATGTGAAAGACAATATAGCAGCCCCGTCAGTGCAGTACTGGTGTCAACCTTAATGACTGTGCTGAATTCCTAAAATGGGACTTGAACCCACAGCCTTGCGGCGTAGAAGCAAGAGAGCAGCTAACTGAGCCAAGGCAGATAGGTAGCCACTTTGGATGTTAGCTGAGTTAACTGGGATGGTGTTTTAATTAGCTATCTCTTTTGTCAGCTGAGTTTATTCAAACATTAGTAAATTCCCATCATTTTCAATGTCGGTTTTGTTCGATGGGAACGATTTGGCACAGAATGCAGATTCTACTCCCAACAATGTCCCAGAGTTTGGACAATTCTTCACTTTTTTATGGTTCATCGATTGAGCTCTTGAATTACAACTGACCTACAATTCAACTCCTGAGAAAAATAATTGAAAAGCATCAGGCAGGGTGGAATGGAGATTTTAGTTTTCCCTGACTAAGTGAATCGGACTTGAGATCGGTTGCGATGATTGGAGACCTGACTGACATTGCAAGGGTGAACTATTCTTTTGTGCCAGAGTCTCCATCTCGACATTAATCACCAATTCCTTATTGCAGGGCTTTGATTAACCAAAGAGCAGATGTTTTCCCACGTTTGATGAGAGGAGCAATTTCATCCCAACCCCCAACATATTTTACTCTGTATTGCTGCACAAACATCTCTTCATTATCATTCTCAAGAAGATGCCGTCACTACAGAGACTCTCAGATGTCTATCTAATTTTACATCCTGCGTCAGTCATCTTTGAATGATTGCTTTTTGCCTTCCATTGGATGAATGATTCGGACATTGGAACAAGCTGAATTACAGCCATGATTACTGCAAATAATAAATGAGAGAATATGTCATCTGTGAGGACAGGATTGTCCAATACCCATTCAGTCCAACAACTATTGGATCATTATCTTTGCTTGTTTTATTCAGGGAAGGTTTGGTTTGCAAGAAAAAACTGAATGAATCCATATTTTATTCTGTACTGCTTTGGAAATTAGATTTTATATGTCACATGCATCATCATTGTACATTTTCATGATTTGGTTAGTGAAATATTCACCAGGGGGAAATGCAGATCATTGGCCATCTTTGTTAAAGAGATATCACACCCGTCATTTTTCATTTTGCCATTATCAATTTTATTTGCAGGAACAACCCATATATTTGTTGTCAGGATCAGGCAAAAGCAGAAAGGCCAAATTTATTGCCCATTCGAAACAGATTGATTGTAACATTGGTGTCATATTTGACCTCGAGATGAGATTCAACCAATATTCATTCAACCTATATTCACGCCATCTGAGACAACTTATTTCCGTGACATTGTTTGACCCTGCCTCTACCTCAGCCTATTGGCTACTGAAACCCTCATGCAATGCCTTGATTATAAAATTCTCATCCTTGTTTTCAAACCGCTCCACAGCTCGTCCCTCTCTATCTCAGTCACCTCCTCCAGTCAGACTATTGCCCAAGTTATCTGCACTCCTCTAAGTCTGGCCTCTTCTGTATCCCTGATATTAATTGATTTACCATTGATGCTCACATCTTCAGCTCCCAAGTCTTTGGAGTTTGAAACATATCTTGGGCGGGGGGGGGGGATTTTCCATGTGCCCCCCGCGATGTGTTTCTCTCCGGCAAGAGGCAGCCTGCCATTGGCCTGCAGCAGGATCTTCTCTCACTGCCTTTTCCTCCTTTAACGCACTCCTTTAAACTTCTGTCCTTGATGAAGTAATTGACCAGCTCTCTGAAAATTGCCCCATGTGGCTCAGGTCTAATTTAGCGTTATAGCATTGATATGAGCATTTTATTATGTCAAAGCCAGGCACTATATAAATTCAGTTCTTGTGATCCTGGGCCTCCTTGTCCTTGAGCTGCTGATGTCAGTGCTCCTATAAGGATGCCATAGAATCATAGAATTTACAGTGCAGAAGGAGGCCATTCGGCCCATCGAGTCTGCACCTGCCCCTGGAAAAAGCACTCTACCTAAGCCCACATCTCCGCCCTATCTCTGTAACCCAGTAACCCCACCTAACCTTTTTTAGACACGAAGAGGCAATTTAGCATGGCTAATCCAACTAACCTGCACATCTTTGGACTGTGGGAGGAAACCGGAGCACCCGGAGGAAACCCACGCAGACACGATGAGAACGTGCAGACTCCGCACAGTGACCCAAGCCGGGAATCGCACCTGGGAACCGGGAGCTGTGAAGCAACCGTGCTAGCCATTGTGCTGCCCTTGAATATTGGTCCACAATTTGTGTATTGCAAAAGCTCAGGATTGTCTTTTTCCACTGGTACCTCTTATTTTGCAATGGTACTGTTTAATAATGTATTCAGCTTTGATTTTATATATATATATGAACAAATGCTAATGACATATACATATGCCTGTAAGTGCATACACATATTTATATACATATACGTACACAAACGGATAAGAGTTAATAGAAAACTTTCTGCCCCTCCCACTTCCCAGTTGCATCCAGGAAAGAGTAGACAGTGTGGCGGGGACAGGGCAGGCTTTGGGGGGCGGGCACTTAACCTGCCAATCATGTTGTGACGTAAGGAGATGGAACCTGACCCTGGAAGTCGACCTGGCAATCATCGCGTCACGTGCTTCTGCATTCGGGAGAGGGCGAGGTTTCTGAGTGTGTCAGGCAATAAGCAGTCAGCAAAACAAAACAAAAAACAGCACGGGGAAAACTTGGGCATTTGTTTTGATACTTGCAATGCGAAGTCGGTACAGAAGGTCGGTACAGACACAATCGGCCGAACAGGTCCCTTCTGCATTCTGTGGATTCAGCATGTCTGGCAGCATCTGGAGAGAAAACCAGAGTTCAGGTTTTCAATCCGATATGATTATTCTTCAGAACTCAGAAGTACAATATTGGACACAACATTATCTCTCTCTCCACAGATACTGCTATACCAGCTTTTCCAATACTTAGTTTCATTTCAGATCTGCAGTAGTTTTCCAAAATAGAACATGTTTGTCATGTTTTTGTGACAGATGCACCAGTGTCTGAGGGAGGAAGACAGGTTAACTTTCTGATGAAAGGTCATTGACCTAGGGTTGGCAACTGTCAGAAGTATTCCTGGAGGTTTCACCACATGTCCCATTAATTGGCCAACACAGTTCAGAAACTAAACTGGACTAGCCATATTAATACTGGCTAGGAATCCTATGGTGAGTAACTCACCTCTCCTGACACCCCCCACCCCCTCCCCAGAACCTGTCCACCATCTACAAGGCACAAGTCAGGAGTGTAATGGAATACTCTCCACTTGCCTGGATGAGTGCAGCTCCAACAACACTCAAGAAGCTCAACACCATCCAGGACAAAGCAGCCCGCTTGATTGCCCGTCCTTTCACAAACATTTAATCCTTCCACCATCGACGAACAGTTGCAGCCGTGTGTACCATCTACAAAATACACTGCAGTAGCTCACCAAAGTTCCCAATGGTGGGGGGTCCAGAACTAGGGGAAATAGTCTGAAATTAGGGACTGAGGTGAGGAGAAATTCACCCAGAGAGTAGTAAATCTGTGGAATTCGCTACCACAGGGGCTGGTTTAGCTCACTGAGCTAAATCGCTGGCTTTTAAAGCAGACCAAGCAGGCCAGCCTCCCCGGACAGGCGCCGGAATGTGGCGACTAGGGGCTTTTCACAGTAACTTCATTGAAGCCTACTCGTGACAATAAGCGATTTTCATTTCATTTCACAGAAAGTAGTTAAGGTCAAAACATGTAATTTCAAGAAGGAATTAGATATAGCTCTTGGGGCTAAAGGGATATGGGGGGAAAGAGGAAGGCAGGATCAGGGTATTGAACTTGATGATCAGCCATGATCATAATGATTGGTGGAGCAGGATCGAAGGGCTGAATGGCCTCCTCCTGCTTCTATTTTCTATGTTCCTTCCACAGCACCTTCCAAACCCAAGATGACCATTGCCATCTAGAAGGACAAGAGCAGCAGATACCTGGGAACCCCACCATCTGGAGGTTCCCCTCCAAGCCACACACCACCCTGACTTGGAAATATATTTCCGTTGCTGGGGCAAAATCCTGGAACACCCTAACAGCACTGTGGGTATACCTACAACCCAGGAACTGCTGCGGTTCAAGAAGGCAACTCACCACCACCTTCTGAAGGGCAACTGAGGTTGGGCAATGAATGTAGGCCTAGCCAGTGATGGAACCATCAATTCACCAGACACGTGTTTCCGATGTGAATCTAGGCTTTAATCGACTTACTTCAGAGCCAGCCTGTTACCGTTCGATGAACTCATAGTGACCCAGGCTGACTCTGGAAACGGATACTTATACAGCTGCACTAGGGGGAGGAGTCGTGGGCGGAACCAAGGGTGGAGCCCAGTACAAGTTTCTAAGTGCTCCCAGCGCTACTGCCCCTAGTGGTAGGACAGTGCTACTGTGCTTATAACAACAGTGTGAATTAACATATATAATAGAACATAGAACAGTACAGCACAGAACAGGCCCTTCGGCCCTCGATGTTGTGCCGAGCAATGATCACCCTACTCAAACCCACGTATCCACCCTATACCCGTAACCCAACAACCCCCCCCCCTTAACCTTACTTTTTAGGACACTACGGGTAATTTATCATGGCCAATCCACCTAACCCGCACATCTTTGGACTGTGGGAGGAAACCGGAGCACCCGGAGGAAACCCACGCACACACGGGGAGGACGTGTAGACTCCGCACAGACAGTGACCCAGCCGGGAATAGAACCTGGGACCCTGGAGCTGTGAAGCATTTATGCTAACCACCATGCTACCGTGCTGCCCATAAACATATAAACATATATTACATTCACCACAGCCAGCTAGGCCTGCATTCCGCAAATGAATTTTTAAAAATCCATACTGCTTTCCCATGTCAATTGGAAAGTAAAAAGACTCATTACCTAAGTGGAGGAGGATGTGGAGATGCCGGTGTTGGACTGGGGTGAGCACAGTAAGAAGTCTTACAACCAACTGGGTTGTTCCAAATCACTAGCTTTCGGAGCACTGCTCCTTCCTCAGGTGAATGAAGAGGTGGGTTCCAGAAACATATATATGGACAAAGTCAAAGATGCAAGTCAATGCTTAGAATGCGATCATTTGCAGGTAATTAAATCTTTACAGATCCAGAGATAGGGGTAACCCCAGGTTAAAGAGGTGTGAATTGTCACAAGACAGGATAGTTGGGAGGATTTTGTCTTGCATCTTTGACTTTGTCTATATATATGTTTCTGGAATATACCTCGTCATTCACCTGAGGAAGGAGCAGTGCTCCGAAAGCTAGTGATTTGAAACAAACCTGTTGGACTTTAACCTGGTGTTGTAAGACTTCTTACTAAGTGGAGGATGCCTGTTGTCAGTCAAACTGCCTTCCTCTCCCATTTTCATTTCTTTAATATATGGTCAAGAGAGAAGTTGAAAGAAAATGACAAAAAAAACATTTTTTTTATCGTCCCGATGATTTTTCTCTGGGCTGTGAACTGCAGTGTCCAGGAGATTGATCTTCAATTCCTGGAGGATTGACACCCCTACATTGACCTGAAACATTAACTTTGTTTCTCCACAAATGCTGCCAGACAAGATGAGTGTTTCCAGCGTTTTCTCTTTTTCATGTCAAACTTCCAACATCTGGACTGTCTTACTTAGGAATGGCTTTCGAGCATGGTTCACCGCATCCAAACCTGAAGGAGCCAACTAGTTCTTAAAGGGTCTAAAATGTTTTTGCCTCCATTGACTTACCTGGAGGTCGTTGAGGATCACGGCCGGCATGAAGTGGGGAGACGGTGGTGTAGCAGTAATATCCTGGGGACACAGGTTCAGATCCCAACACGGCAGCAGGTGGAATCCGAATTGGGGAATAAATCTGGGATTGAAGGCTAGTCTCAGTAATGGGGAGACGGTCACCATCATTGATTGTTGTAAAAACCCACCTCGCTCACTAATGCCCTTGAGGGAAAGAAATCTGCCATCTGTACCCAGTATGGCCTACATGTGACTCCAGACCCATAGCAATGTGGTTGACTCTTAACTGCCCTCTGAAATGGGCAATCAGAGATGGGCAACAAATGCCTACTTTGCCAGTGTCACCCACATCCTATGAAATATTGTTTTAAAAACTTTCCTGACAGTGATTATCAGGTCAACTTTCCACAGTTTGAAGCTCTGCCCATTTATTTCACGCTTTCGAGTCGCACGATTCCTTATCAATTACTTGAGAGTCAAACCAGTTGGTCGCTGAGTAATCTGTGTACATTCTGCTCATTTTAAGAAGCAGTTCTATAAACCTTGGCGAGGGAGCAGAGGAGGTTCACTAAATTGGAAGCAGGCTGTAGGACATCAGTTGCGTGGGGCGACTAAAGAACAATGGTTTGCACTGTTACAATGACCTGACAATCAATTGATTGATTTGATTTATTGTCACGTGTACCGTGTTACAGTGAAAAGTAGGGCAGCATGGTAGCACAGTGGGTAGCACTGTTGCTTCACAGCGCCAGGATCCCAGGTTCGGTTCCCAGCTCGGGTCACTGTCCATGCGGAGTCTGCATGTTCTCCCTGTGTCTGTGTGGGTTTCCTCCGGATGCTCCGGTTTCCTCCCACTAGTCCCGAAAGATGTGCTGTCAGGTAATTTGACCATTCTGAATTCTCTCTCTGTGTACCCGAACGGGCACCAGAATGTTGGGACTAGGGGCTTTTCACAGTAACATCATTGGTGTGTTAATGTAGGCCTACTTGTGACAATAATAAAGATTATTGTTACAGAAGATTACAGGGAGAGACATAAAAGGAGTATTCAAAATGATGAGGATAGCGAGATCACTTTGACTTGTGAAGTGGTGTACGTGCAGTGCAATATGAACCTGGAATACATAAAGCTGAATTTTGTGTATAACTGCTGCACATGTTGCAAACAGTGGTCACTGAACTCATTAATTAGTGAAGTCACTTTTCTGCTTATTGAAAACAGCGAAAACTTGCATGATGTAGCAACCTTTATCGTGTCCCAACGCACAATGCAATCAATGAAGTAGATTTGAAGTAGCATTTCTGTTGCAATATAGGAGTCGTGGACAACAAATTTCCACAGGCAGCAATGTGATCATGACCAAATTATTTTTTGAAAAATGATTCTTGTTTTGAAGGATAACTATCAACCAGAGCCAAAGGGAGAACTCCTCCGCTCTCCAAAACAACATCACAAGCTCTTTGGTAATCGCTTAGTGGACAGACAGGTCCTCAGTTTAATGCCTTGTGTGAAAGACTCGGGATGTGCAGCTCTTCCCCAGTACTGAACTGTACGTCCCAGTTTCTGGAGTGGGACTTGAACCCATGACCTTCAGACTCAGAGGCACGAGTGCTACTGACCGAGCCGAGGTTGACTCTCGGTCTCTGTTCTGCTCTCTTAAATCTTCCTCCAAAGCAACACCTGATTTGACCTAAAATAAAAGCGAAATACTGCAGATGTTGGAAAACTGAAATGGAAACGAAAAGAGCTGGAAAATAGTCCGCATGTCTGGCAGTATCAAGAGAGAGAGGCACACAAAGCTGCAGTCAGTACTCTACCTATTGGGCAGCATGGTAGCACGAGTGGTTAGCACAGTTGCTTCACAGTTCCAGGGTCCCCAGGTTCGATTCCCGTGGCGTGTGGAGCCCGCACGTTCTCCCCGTGGTTACGTGGGGTTCCTCCTGGTGCCCTGGTTTCCTCCCACAGTCCAAAGCTGTGCAGGTTAGGCGGATTGGCCATGATAAATTGCCCTTGGTGTCCAAAAAGTCTAAGTGGGGTTATTTGGTTACGATGGTAGGGTGGAGGTGTGGGCTTAAGTGGGGTGCTCTTTCCAAGGGCCGGTACAGACTCGATGGGCCAAATGACCTCCTTCTGCACTGTAAATTCTATGAAATAACCGAAGGGATGTGCTGTTTGATACGATCCAACAGTCGCTGGGATATCTGGCATCACATCGGCATTGAAATTCATGTACCACATTCCTCATTTGTATGGTCGGTAGAACGTCTTTTATGGCATTCTGACCATAACTCAACCGGCCTGTGCTTGCAAAACTCAGAACTTTAGGTGTGATTCTTCAATTGGTATCACTCGCTGAAGAATCCTGAGTACTCTAAGGATACCCTGGCACATTCTACGTTGGCAGTGACTTGACCGAAGTCAAATTGCCAACCAGTCAGCACGCTTTCCTCGGGCAGAATAAATCGTTGTTCCTTTTGAAATTTGGCATTCCTGCAACTGTTATGATGAGTACAAGATGAAAAGCTTCAACAGCATGTCTTTTTTCAGCAATGCTCGAGCTCTGTACGAACGAACGACTATTTGCAGTCCTCGAACAGAGCTAATGTTTTAAATTTAAATATGAGGCTTCTTTCAGACTTGCCAACGCTTTAACCATCTGTTGGTGTCATCAGCATGTTGACAAAGCTGTGCAGAGTTTGAAATTGGGAGTCTGGAGTACGCTGTTTCCTGATTACTTCACACAGAAGTGGCATGTACATTTGCTTTCTAATTGCTGAGGTAAAAGTCTGATACCCAAAGTGCAGTTTCAAAGTTGAATAGGGTCAGGGAGAAGAAGCTTAAGAATGATAATAAGCCTGTAGAATGTGGAAGGAAGTGAGGGAGATGAGTTAGTTGCACAGTTTGGAGACACTGGAAACAGAAGCGAGTTAGACTAAGGGACTGCTGAGTTGTTTCATGTGAGAAATAAATTGTACTTGTATAGTGCCTTTCACTAATTTACAGCCAATGAGGTACTTGTTAGGTTGGCAGTTAATTCACACACCTCATTGTTTCCATTGGTCGGGGAATCTATAACACAGGGGGGCACACTCAGGATTAGGGGCCGATCATGAGGAGAAAGTTCTGCGCTCAAAGGGTTGTGAATCTTTGAAATTCTCCACCCCATGTGTGAGAATGCTCCATCACTGAATAGATTTATCATAGAATCCCTGCAGTGCAGAAGGAGGCCATTCGGCTCATCGAGTCTGCCCCTGCCCTTTGAAAGAGCACTCTACTTAAGCCCACACCTCCACACTATCCCCATAACCCAGTAACCCTACCTACCCTTTTGGACACAAAGGGGCAATTTTGCATAGCCAATCCACTTAACCTGCACATCTTTGGACCTTGGGAGGAAACCGGAGTACCTGGAGGACACGCATTTACGGCGGGGATGGTCAGATTTCCGACCACTAAGGGAATTATGCGACATGGGGAGTGGGTGGGGAAATGGAGTCAAAGACCCAGCTCAGCCATGATCGTACTGAATGACAGAGCAGGCTCGATGGACCATATGGTCTACCCCTGCTCTTATAATTTAAATGATCGCATTACGTGTTTTGATGCTGGCCAGGACATTGAGAGACCTTCCATGACCCTTTCCAAACAGTCTCATTGCATCCAGAGGGCAGCACAGTAGCACAGTGGTTAGCACAGTTGCCTCACAGCTCCAAAGTCCCAGGTTCAATTCCCGGCTTGGATCACTGTCTGTTTGCACGTTCTCCCTGTGGCTGCATGGGTTTTCTCCGGGTGCTCCGGTTTCCTCCCACAGTCCAAAATTGGGCAGGTTAGGTGCATTGGCCATGCTCAAATGCCCTTTAGTGTCCAAAAAGATTGGGTGTAGTTACTAGATTACAGAGATAGGGTGGATGTGTGGGCTTGGCTAGAGTGCTCTTTCCAAGGGACGGTGCAGACTCGATGGGCCGAATGACCTCCTTCTGCACTGTAAAGTGGGCAGCACGGCAGCACAGTGGTTAGCACTATTGCTTCACAATGCCAGGGTCCCAGGTTCGATTCCCCGCTTGGTCACTGTCTGTGCGGAGTCTGCACATTCTCCCCGTGTCTGCGTGGGTTTCCTCCGGGTGCTCCGGTTTCCTCCCACAGTGCAAAGACGTACAGGTTAGGTGGATTGGCCGTGCTAAATTGCCCGTTGTATCCAAAAAGGTTAGGAGGGGCTACTGGGTTTCGGGGGTAGGGTAGAATGATTATATTATTATTAATAAGTAAGGGCTTAAAGTGGGTTGGTGCAGACTCGATGGGCCAAATGGCCTCCTTCTGCACTGTATGTTCTCTGTTCATGAACATCTTAGTAAGCAGATTGGCCTCAGTGCCTTGTGCAGAAGACAAGACTTCCGACAAATCATTACTGCACTGAAGAGGAGCAAGAGCATTAAGGATGGTGCCTTTGGAGCCAAGGATGTGCAAAAGGATTTGAGGAAACACTTTAAACTTAAAAATGCCCTTGAACTTCATCCCACCCTTTCGGTCCCCAGGCTCAGGGGTCTTTGACCTAAGAACAGCCAAGATCTTTGGGAACATAGAAGCACTGTAAGTGACTGTGGTGATTTCTACCACTGTATATATGTGTGTGCTTGCATTAGGGGATGTATGACAGTACCTGTATTACAGGGTTTCCGATAAGCCCCTGCCGGCTAGCTCCGCCCACAGGCAGTAGTATAAATATTCATAAGTTTCCCTGAGATGCCATTCTACAGCTGCAGCCGAAGGAATAGCATCTCACTGTAATAAAGCCTCTCTTGTACCGTATCGAGTCTTTTGTGTGCAATTTTTAGCGCCACAATTTATTACAGTGAGATTTTCCAACATCATGGACACCAGAATCAAGCCTGATCGCCTGCAGGTGGATCCACAGTCGCCACACGCCAAGAAAGACTTTAACCACTGGCTGGCTGTTTTCGAGGCCTACATCTCCTCAGCGGACCCTGCACCATCGGAGGCTCAGAAGGTACAACTCCTATACTCAAGGCTGAGCGCTGCATGGGCGCCGCCATCTTCTTCCCGTAGGTACTCCAGACGCCGCCATTTTGTCCTCCCCTTGGAACGGGACCACGGGACCCGGGTCGCAGCCACTACTCATTGGACTCGTTGGTTGATCGCCCGCTACTCGCCTCCATGACGCTCGACCAATCCTGTCCTCGCAACCTGGCCACCGATTCTACAACGGTGCTTGTCAACGGTCACGCGATCTCCTGCCTCATCGACTCCAGGAGCACGGACAGTTTCATCCATCTGGACACGGTAAGGCACTGCTCCCTCGCGGTCCATCCCGCCAACCAGCGGATCTCCCTGGCCTCCGGATCCCACTCTGTCCCGATCCGGGGCTTCTGTCTGGTTAAACTCACCGTACAGGGCGTTGAATTCAACCGTTTCCGCCTGTACGTTCTCCCCAACCTCTGTGCGATACTTTTACTGGGCCTGGACTTCCAACGTAACCTCCAGAGCCTCACCCTCAAAATCGGCGGACCCCTACCTCCCCTCACCGTTTGCGGCTTCACGATCCTCAAGGTTGACCCTCCCTCCCTCTTTGCCAATCTGACTGCAGATTGCAAGCCAGGCGCCACCAGGAGCAGACGGTACAGCACCGAGGACAAGACCTTCATCAGGTCCGAGGTCCAACGGCTGCTTCGGGAGGGTATTATCGAGGCCAGCAACAGTCCTTGGAGAGCCCAGGTGGTAGTGGTTAAAACTGGGGAGAAACACAGGATGGTCGTGGACTACAGCCAGACCATCAACCGGTACACGCAGCTCGACGCGTACTCCCTCCCCCGCATATCTGATATGGTCAATCAGATTGCACAGTACCGGGACTTCTCAACAATTGACCTGAAATCCGCCTACCACCAGCTCCCCATCCGTAAATCAGACCGTCCCTACACTGCCTTTGAGGCGGACGGTCGGCTGTATCAATTTATTAGGGTTCCCTTCGGCATCACTAACGGGGTCTCGGTATTTCAAAGAGAAATGGACCGAATGGTTGACCGGTACGGACTGCGGGCCACGTTTCCGTACTTAGACAATGTCACCATCTGCGGCCATGACCAGCAGGACCATGACGCCAACCTTGCTAAATTTCTCCACACCGCATCTCTCCTCAACCTCACTTATAACAAGGAGAAGTGCGTATTCAGCACAAACCGCTTAGCCATCCTCGGCTACATAGTCCAAAACGGACTACTGGGGCCCGATCCCGACTGCATGCGCCCCCTCATGGAGCTTCCCCTCCCCCGCTTCCCCAAGGCTCTCAAATGCTGCCTTGGGTTCTTTTCTTACTACGCCCAGTGGGTCCCACAATACGCGGACAAGGCCCGCCCACTGATCCAGTCCACACAATTTCCCCTCACGGCCGAGGCACAACAGGCAGTCGCTCGTATTCGCTCTGACATAGCCAAGGCCGGGATGCACGCAGTAGATGAGACACTGCCCTTCCAAGTAGAGAGCGACGCTTCAAATGTCGCCCTTGCCGCCACTCTAAACCAGGCAGGCAGACCCGTGGCATTCTTTTCCCGCTCCCTCCATGCCTCCGAAATCCAACACTCCTCTGTTGAGAAGGAGGCCCAGGCAATCGTTGAGGCGGTGCGGCACTGGAGGCATTACCTGGCCAGCAGGAGGTTCACCAACGGTCGGTAGCCTTCATGTTTAACAACACGCAGCGGGGCAAGATCAAAAACGACAAAATCTTGCGGTGGAGAATCGAGCTCTCCACCTATAATTACGAGATCTTGTATCACCCCGGCAAGCTCAACGAACCCCCAGACGCCCTCTCCCAAGGTACATGTGGCAGCGCACAAGTGAACCAGCTCCGTGCCTTGCACGAGAGCCTTTGCCATCCGGGGATCACTCGGTTGTACCATCTGGTCAAAGCCCTCAATCTGCCCTACTCCGTTGAGGAAGTACGGACAGTCACCAGAGACTGCCAGGTCTGCGCGGAGTGCAAGCCGCACTTCTACCGGCCGGACCGCACGCGCCTGGTGAAAGCGTCCCGCTCCTTTGAACGCCTCAGCGTGGATTTCAAAGGGCCCCTCCCCTCCATCGACCGCAACACCTACATCCTTAGTGTGGTCGATGAATTCTCTAGGTTCCCCTTCGCCATCCCGTGCGTGGATATGACGTCTGCCACTGTCATCGAGGCCCTTGATTCCATACTCGCTCTGTTCGGTTTCCCCGACTATATCTACAGTGACAGGGGATCCTCGTTCATGAGAGATGAGCTGCGTCAGTTCCTGCTCAGCAGGGGTATCGCCTCCAGCAGTACGAACAGCTACAACCCCCGGGGAAACGGGCAGGTAGAGAGGGAGAACGGGACAGTATGGAGGGCCGTGCAGCTGGCCCTACGGTCCAGGAACCTCCCAGCCGCTCGCTGACAGCAGGTCCTCCCTGACGCGTTCCATTCCATTCGGTCACTGCTGTGCACCGCAACTAACAATACACCACATGAACGTGTTTTTGCCTTCCCTAGGAAGTCTACATCCGGGATGTTGCTCCCGACTTGACTCGCAGCTCCAGGGCCCGTCCTTCTTCGTAGGCATGTCAGGCACCACAAGGCAGACCCTCTGGTGGACAAGGTACGCCTGCTCCACGCGTACCCCCAGTATGCCTATGTACAGTTCCCCGACGGCCGCCAGGATACAGTCTCGCTCAGGGACCTAGCTCCCTCGGGTGCTGATCCCATGCCCACACTCCTCCCTACCCACGCGCCACCCTCCTTTCCCCCGGCGCCTCCGAATTCAGCCCCACAAGGTCCATCCCTCGTTCCCCTGCCCACACTAGAGGACATGGAATATTTCGGCTCGCTCCCGGAGTCATCCCGCCACTGGCCAGCACCAGCACCGCCATCACCTACGCCGTCGTCGCCGCCACCGCCTGTGCAGACGTCGCCACCACTGCTGCGTCGCTCACAACAGAACGCCCGACCGCCGGTCCGACTCAACCTGTGACGGGCACAGGATTGCCCGAAGGACTCTTGGTTCCTCCCCCCCCCCCCCTCTGTAAATAGATCACGTTTATGTATTATAGTTTCACATCACCCCCGCCGGACTCATTTTTACAGGGGGTGAATGTGGTGATCTCTACCACTGTATATATGTGTGTGCTTGCATTAGGGGATGTATGACAGTACCTGTATTACAGGTTTTCCGGTAAGCCCCTGCCGGCTAGCTCCGCCTACTGGGAGCAGTATAAATATTCATAAGTGTCCCCGAGATGCCATTCTACAGTTGCAGCCTAAGGAATAGCATCTCACTGTAATAAAGCCTCTCTTGTACCGTATCGAGTCTTTTGTGTGCAATTGTTAGCGCCACAGTGACTAATGAGGAAATAGAGGAGTGGAAACATTTCCGAGCCATGTACCCATTTAATAAGCTTTGTGTAAACAATGCTGTTAATGCAAATGTACTTTCAAATGCACCGAATCTTTACTCCAGGAAAATGACGGATCATGCTGCTCTGCTCCCTGAGGGATGTTCGGTGCCTGCTATTCTTCACTGGCAAAGTTATGTGGCTCTCTGCCCCATCTGTTCTGCCATCTGTTCTTTAAGGCCTATTAGATAACTACTGATTGGGCTCAACATTTGCTTGGCAATGGTTTGAGGCCTCGGTTTGGCATGTGCTCTACTGTCACCAGATTCAGCCTGGGAAAAATTTTCCAGCAGTTCTGCTTGTCACCAGTTTGGGCCTGATGATGGTTCAGATTGTAGTGGAGAGTAGCCCCTGAGTTTATTGATCAATGATAATATTGGTGCCATTGCGAGTGCCAAAAAATGGCCGCACTGAACAAAAACCCAGTTAGCATACATTTAACAGCACTGTTATCAACATCGAGGGAGTCGATATTGACCAAAAGGCTAACTGAGTGTGGGCACAAAAATAGGTCAAAGGTTAGATATTCTGCAATGGGAATCTGGCCTCTTAACCAGCCAAAACCTCGCTGTCAAAAACAGGCTGCGGCCGGAAGGGAAATGGAATATTCTACACTTCCCTGGATGGGAGTCAGCTCCCGCAATTCCGAGACTCAGCACCATCCAGGTTTGGGCCACCCAATTTCAGTGGTCAGCACTGCTGCCTTGCAGCGCCAGGGACTCAGGTTCGCTTCCTTGCGTGACTGTCTGTGTGTAGTATCCACATTCTCCCAATGTTTGCGTGAGTTTCCTCCAGGGTGCTCCAGTTTCCTCCCACAGTCTAAAGATGTGCAGGTTAGGTGGATCGGCCATGCTAAATTGGCCATTAGTGTCCAAGAGTGGGCAGGGTAGGTGGGGAGTGAGCCCAGGTGGGTCACTCCTTTGGAGGGTCGGTGCAAATCCGATGGGCTGAATGGCCACCACCTGCACTGTAGGAACTCTATGGATACTTCTGTGGCTACTTAACAATGCACTTGATGGGCAGCCCTGTTACCCAGCTCGATATCCACCTCCTCCATCAATGGCTGAAGTGTTTACCATCTGAATTTTAGTCTGCAGCATATCCACTTCCATCTCCAGCATGAAGTAAAAAAGGACACGATTGCAACGTTGTGTGACATGTCCATCAGCTCGAGGTTGCTGCTCAAGCCCTGGAGAATCTTGATGAGAACATACATTGTCGTTCCTTCATCGTGACCGGGTCAAATTCCTGGTTGAACGCCATTGCGGGAGATCCTTCACCATGGCGACGGCAGCAGTTCAGGGAAAAGACCCACCCCAGGGTGGCAAGGAGATGGTCAGTAAATGCAGCCTTGGAACAAACCCCAAATCCCAAGAATGAGAAAATAAAGGACAAATATCAGAAACTGCACGTAAAATGTTAGACAATGGTGCTATTTCTAGGTGACTATCTTTAGGATTAGACTTTATTTAGCTCTGCCTGCTATTTGTAGTTATGAAGGATGGAATATGTTGAGTCCCTGCAGGCTGATCTGCAGAAAGTTTGAGTACAAAGGAATGTGTGTCAAAGTAGCTTTGGGCTTGTGGGCTCGAGAGCACTTGGTAGAAACAGCAGATCGTTTTAGATTTAAGGGATATTTAAGCTTATTGCCATTGATGGGGTGGTGTTTCTGGCGCGAGGGGGGTTTCGAATCGGAAGAGCTGTTTCCCAGTTGGAGGTGGTAAAGAAAGTGTCTGGGGCAGGTGAACATGTCCTTTCTGCCAGGAACGGGAGTTTACCTGAGCGGGACTCATAAGAACATAAGAACTAGGAGCAGGAGTAGGCCATCTGGCCCCTCGAGCCTGCTCCGCTATTCAATGAGATCATGGCTGATCTTTTGTGGACTCAGCTCCACTTTCTGGCCCGAACACCATAACCCTTAATCCCTTTATTCTTGAAAAAACTATCTATCTTTACCTTAAAAACATTTAATGAAGGAGCCTCAACTGCTTCACTGGGCAAGGAATTCCATAGATTCACAACCCTTTGGGTGAAGAAGTTGCTCCTAAACTCAGTCCTAAATCTACTTCCCCTTATTTTGAGGCTATGTCACCTAGTTCTGCTTTCACCCGCCAGTGGAAACAACCTGCCCGCATCTATCCTATCTATTCCCTTCATAATTTTAAATGTTTCTATAAGATACCCGCTCATCCTTCTAAATTCGAACGAGTACAGTCCCAGTCTACTCAACCTCTCCTCATAATCCAACCCCTTCAGCTCTGGGATTAACCTAGTGAATCTCCTCTGCACACCCTCCAGTGCCAGTACGTACTTTCTCAAGGAAGGAGACCAAAACTGAACACAATACTCCAGGTGTGGCCTCACTAGCACCTTATACAATTGCAACATAACCTCCCTAGTCTTAAACTCCATCCCTCTAGCAATGAAGGAAAAAATTCCATTTGCCTTCTTAATCACCTGTTGCAGCTGTAAACCAACTTTCTGTGACTCATGCACTAGCACACCCAGGTCTCTCTGCACAGCGGCATGCTTTAACATTTTATCGTTTAAATAATAATCTCGTTTACTGTTATTCCTACCAAAATGGATGACCTCACATTTGTCAACATTGTATTCCATCTGCCAGACCCTAGCCCATTCACTTAACCTATCCAAATCCCTCTGCAGACTTCCAGTATTCTCTGCACTTTTCGCTTTACCACTCATCTTAGTGTCATCTGCAAACTTGGACACATTGCCCTTGGTCCCCAACTCCAAATCATCTATGTAAATTGTGAACAATTGTGGGCCCAACACGGATCCCTGAGGGACACCACTAGCTACTGATTGCCAACCAGAGAAACACCCATTAATCCCCACTCTTTGCTTTCTATTAATTAACCAATCCTCTATCCATGCTACTACTTTACCCTTAATGCCATGCATCTTTATCTTATGCAGCAACCTTTTGTGTGGCACCTTGGTCAAAGGCTTTCTGGAAATCCAGATATACCACATCCATTGGCTCCCCGTTATCTACTGCACTGGTAATGTCCTCAAAAAATTCCACTAAATTAGTTAGGCAGGACCTGCCCTTTATGAACCCATGCTGTGTCTGCCCAATGGGACAATATATATCCCGATGCCTCGCAATTTCTTCCTTGATGATAGATTCCAGCATCTTCCCTACTACCGAAGTTAAGCTCACTGGCCTATAATTTCCCGCTCTCTGCCTACCTCCTTTTTTAAACAGTGGTGTCACGTTTGCTAATTTCCAATCCACCGGGACCACCCCAGAGTCTTGTGAATTTTGGTAAATCATCATTAGTGCATCTGCAATTTCACTAGCCATCTCTTTTAGCACTCTGGGATGCATTCCATCAGGACCAGGAGACTTGTCTACCTTTAGCCCCATTAGCTTGCCCATCACTACCTCCTTAGTGATAACAATCCTCTCAAGGTCCTCACCTGTCATAGCCTCATTTCTATCAGTCACTGGCATGTTATTTGTGTCTTCCACTGTGAAGACCGACCCAAAAAACCTGTTCAGTTCCTCAGCCATTTCCTCATCTCCCATTATTAAAACTCCCTTCTCATCCTCTAAAGGACCTTAGCCACTCTTTTTTGTTTTATATATTTGTAAAAACTTTTACTGTCTGTTTTTATATCCTGAGCAAGTTTACTCTCATACTCTATCTTACTCTTCTTTATAGCTTTTTTAGCAGCTTTCTGTTGCCCCCTAAAGATTTCCCAGTCCTCTAGTCTCCCACCAATCTTTGCCACTTCATATGCTTTTTCCTTCAATTTGATACTCTCCCTTATTTCCTTAGCTATCCACGGTCGATTTTCCCTCTTTCTACCGTCCTTCCTTTTTGTTGGTATAAACCTTTGCTGAGCACTGTGAAAAATCGCTTGGAAGGTTCTCCACTGTTCCTCAACCGTTCCACCATAAAGTCCTTGCTCCCAGTCTACCTCGGTGGACTGGCCGTGCTGAATTGCCCTTAGTGTCCAAAACTGTTAAGACCATAAGACCATAAGACATAGGAGCGGAAGTAAGGCCATTCGGCCCATCGAGTCCACTCCACCATTCAATCATGGTTGATTTCAACTCCATTTACCCACTCTCTCCCCATAGCCCTTAATTCCTCGAGAAATCAAGAATTTATCAATTTCTGTCTTAAAGACACTCAATGTCCCGGCCTCCACCGCCTTCTGTGGCAATGAATTCCACAGACCTACCACTCTCTGGCTGAAGAAATTTCTCCTCATCTCTGTTCTAAAGTGACTCCCTTTTATTCTAAGGCTGTGCCCCCGCGTCCTAGTCTCCCCTGCTAATGGAAACAACTTCCCTACGTCCATCCTATCCAAGCCATTCATTATCTTGTAAGTTTCTATTAGATCTCCCCTCAACCTCCTAAACTCCAATGAATATAATCCCACGATCCTCAGACGTTCATCGTATGTTAGGCCTACCATTCCTGGGATCATCCGTGTGAATCTCCGCTGGACCCGCTCCAGTGCCAGTATGTCCTTCCTGAGGTGTGGGGCCCAAAATTGCTCACAGTATTCTAAGTTAAGTGGGGTTACTGGGTTACGGGGATAGGGTGGAGGTGTGGGCGTGGGTAGGGTGCTCTTTCTGAGGGCCGGTGCAGACTTGATGGGCCGAATGGCCTCCTTCAGCACTGTAAATTCTATGATTCTATGAGTCTGGGCAGCTGGAAGGCTGCTTGTGGACGCAGTCGGATTGTGGATGGCTCTGCAGACATGGGTGAATTCCATGCGCCAGTGTCAAGCAGCGTTCGAGCCTGACCCACCGTCTGACTGATGCTCCTCTGGCAGGAAGTGGTGGAACCTGTGCTGCGTCCTCTACGCTTGGTGCAGCAATCAAAGGCCACTTGCGTTCCACTTGAGGTGGTACCTTGTAGAGGCTCTACTCTACCCAGAGACCAAAGGTTATTGTTAATGGGGTGGTTATGAGATTCAGACTGAGGAGCCAGTTACTTCTGTAACAGTGCAGCTGAAAGCACGACCTTTCAGAATGTATGCAATGTAACCATGTTGTCGAGCTCTTCAAGGTCAGAATGAAATAGATTCAAGTTATTGCTGTCCTTTGCTCCTATTTCCTCTGGCTCAGCATACTTTCCATTACATCAGAGCGAGGCTGAGACTACTGCCCACAGTGTCTTTAGTGAATCCATAGAATCCGTACAGTGCAGAAGGTGGCCATTTGGCCCATTGTGTCTGCATCCATCCTCTGATGGAACACCCTCTGATAGAACACCCTACCGAGGTTCCACTCCCTCATCCTAACCCTTTTTTGGACACTAAGGGACAATTTCGCAATGCCAATCCACCTAACCTGCACATCTTTAGTTTGTGGGAGGAAACTGGAGCCCTCGGAGGAAACACACGCAGACACTGGGGGAACGTATAAACTTCACACAGACAGTCACCCGAGGCCAGAATTGAACCTGCGTCCCTGGTACTATGAGGCAGCAGTGATAACCACTGTGCCACAGCGCCGCTGTAACTGTATTAACTGTAGACCAATCCATCCCCATCACTAGGCTGACAGTCGTTTTACAGGTTTGGCTGTGTTGCTGTCTGCCAAATCTGAGCCTGTCTTTCCCTGAACTCCACGATTGAATCCCTCCTTCAGGCCTCTGCCCCAGCCACTGTACCCAAGTAGCTCTATTAGAATCAGGGAAGCAGGATTAGGCCATTCGGCCCTTCAAGCCTGCTCCGCCTTTCAATATAATCATAGTTGATCCTCTATTTCCCCACACCCCTTGACACCTTTAGAGTCTAGAAATCTATCAATCTGGCTGTTCTCATACCCCGAAGACTCTTGTGAAAGGCCTCATCCACACCACCTTGGACATTGACTCAAAGAAGGCTGCCCAGAACCCAACAGGTCTCGGGGGAAGACCAGAACACATGGGCTTGGTTGGCTGGGCCTCCTTGGCACCGTTCGCATTTGTCCTCCACCCCCCGGAAGGACCTACTCATGCTGGTTCTAGTTAAGTAGGCTCTGTGCACCACTTTTAGCTGCATTAGGCTTAGCATTGTGCATGAGGAGGTAGATCACACGCTGAAGAATCCTGCTCAGCTGGCGATCAGCAGCACCACACAAAGCTGCAGACTGGCTGTCCGACCGATCGGAATTTCTCCAAATGGTGAAAATTAAATTCGCCATCCGGGGGTCGGAAGAGGGCTTCCACAAAATGTGGGAGCCATTCACTCAGTTGTTCCAAGACATGTTTGCAGCCAACAGCCAATAAGCCAAGGGAATGGAGAGGGTAGTCATGGTGCAACAAGGAGGGGGGGAGGGGAGAGGGGAGAGGGGGGAGGGTTAAGGAGGCATGGAACCCAACCATGCCGCATATAGCTGTGGTAAACACCACTGGTAACACATTGCATGTATTACGGTACTGCCACTGTTTTACAGGTACCACAGTAAATCCCAGCTTGCTGGCTCCTCCCAGCAGGCGACGTATAAAAGTGTGTGCTCTCCTGCGCTGCCTGGGGTGTTTGCTCTGGTCACGCAGCCAATGCCACGTCCACCTTCGAGCACTGGCTAGCCTGCTTTGAAGGCTACCTCAGAGCAGCCACTGAAGAACTCTCGGACCCACAGAAGCTCCGAGTCCTCTACTCACGGCTGAGCCCTCAAGTTTTTCCCCTCATCCGGGATGCGTCCACCTACACAGAAACGATGACGCGACTAAAGGGACACTACATTAAGTCGGTGAATCAAGTGTACGCCAGGTACCTCCTGGCCACGAGACGGCAACTCCCGGGGGAGACTCTGGACGATTTCTTTCGGGCTCTACAGATTCTCGGGAGGAACTGTGACTGCCAGGCAGTTTCGGCAGTCCAACACACCAAACTACCAAACCACCAGAGACGCTTATGTCACGGGCATTAAGTCTACATACGTTCGCCAGTGACTATTGGAAGGGGGTACGCTCGATCTTGCAGAGACTAGGCAGCTTGCTAATTCCCCAGAAGTGGCCTCCCATAATCTAGAGGCCTACACCTCTGACCGCGCGGCACCCTTGTGGGCACCGTGGCCCCACCAGCTGCCGACCCGAGTACACCGCAGGCCTGCGCCGCACGGCAGCCAGCCAACTCCGGAGGGCCCAAATGTTATTTTTGTGGCCAGAGCAAACACCCCAGGCAGCGCTGCCCGGCGCGGAGTGCGACCTGCAACGGGTGCGGGAAGAAGGGCCACTCTGTTTCCATTTGCCAGGCCCGGTCGGTCGCCGCTGTTTCCAGGCCTGGCATTGCTACACCCCCCCACATGTGATCCAGGGGCGCTGCCATCTTCTCCACCACAAGCCACGTGCGGCCCGTGGGCGCCACCATCTTTGATGCCTCCGGCATGTGTGCCCCATGGGCGCTGACATCTTCGGCGCCATTATGGACCGCACCTCAGGACCCCTGTTCGTCTGGCCGTTTGCTGCCCGCTGATACTTCCGCCACCGCTGATCAGCCCGGGACCTCCCAACATCTTCCGCAGCTCTTAATCACCCTTAATCAGTCTCGGCCCCGCAACCTCACGTCCGCTACGACGACGGTAAAGATCAATGGGCACGAGACGACCTGCCTCTTTAACTCCGGGAGCACAGAGAATTTCATCCACCCTGCTCCGGTAAGGCACTGCTCCCTACCGGTACACCCCATCACCCAGAAAATCTCCCTGGCCTCCCGATCCCATTCCGTGCAAATCCGGGCTACTGTGTCGACCCTCACTATTCAGGGCATAGAGTACAGCAACTTCAGGCTCTATGTCCTCCCCCACCTCTGTGCTGTCCTATTACTAGGTCTTGATTTTCAATGCCACCTCCAAAGCCTTACTTTGAAATTCGACGGATCTCTGCCCCCCCCCACCCCCCCCCCCCCCCCCCACTCCCCCCAACCCCCACCCCCCCCTCACCGTCTGCGGCCTCACGACCCTTAAGGTCGATCCACCGCCACTTTTTACCCAAGACAGGACCTTCATCAGGTCAGAGTTCCAACGGCTTCTGTGGGAGGGATCATCAAGGCCAGTAACAGCCCCTGGAGAGCTCAAGTGGTGGTCGTGAAGACCGGGGAGAAGCACATGATGGTCATTGACTACAGTCAGACCATCAACCGGTACACGCAGCTCGACACGTACCCCCTTCCGCGCATATCTGACATGTTCAATCAGATTGCGCAGTATCGAGTTTTCTCCACAGTAGTCTTGAAGTCCGCCTACCACCAGCTCCCCATCCGCCCGGAGGACCACCAATAAACTGCGTTCGAAGCAGATGGCCGCCTCTATCATTTCCTTAGAGTTCCCTTCGGCATCACCAATGGGGTCTCGGTCTTCCAGCGAGAGATGGACCAAATGGTTGACCAGTACGGGCTGCGGGCCACCTTCCAGTACCTAGATAATGTCACCATCTGCGGCCACGATCAGCAGGACCACGACACAAACCTCCAAAAATTCCTCCATACGCCAAACTCCTCAACCTCACCTACAATAATCAGAAATGCGTGTTCCACACCTTCCACTTAGCCATCCTTGGCTACATAGTGGAAAATGGAGTCCTAGGGCCCGACCCCGACCACATGCTCCCCCTCCTGGAACTCCCTCTCCCCCACTGCCCAAGGCCCTGAAACGATGCCTGGGGTTTTTCTCATATTACACCCAGTGGGTCCCTAATTATGCGAACAAGGCCCGCCCACTCATCAAGTCCACAGTTTTTCCCCTGATGGCTGAGGCCCGCCAGGCCTTCAACCACATCAAGGCGGACAATGCCAAGGCCATGATGCGCGCAGTCGACGAGACCTTCCCCTTTCAGGTGGAGAACGATTCATCAGTCGTAGCTCTGGTTGCCACCCTCAACCAGGCGGGCAGACCCGTGGCTTTCTTTTCCCGCACGCTCCGAAATTCGGCACTCCTCTGTCAAAAAGGAGGCCCAGGCCATTGTGGAAGCTGTGCGACATTGGCGGCATTACCTGGCCGGCAGGAGATTCACTCTCCTCACTGACCAACGGTCGGTTGCCTTTATGATTAATAATACACAGCAGGGCAAGATCAAAAACGACAAGATCTTGAGGTGGAGGATTGAGCTTTCCACTTATAACTATGAGATTTTGTATCGCCCGGGGAAACTCAATGAGCCCCCAGATGCCCTGTCCCGACTCCGGGCTCTCCACAATGACCTCTGTCACCCGGGGGTCACCCGGTTCTTCCATTTTGTCAAGGCCCGCAACCTGCCCTACTCCATTGAGGAGGTCAGAACCATCACCAGAGACTGCCAAGTCTGCGCAGAGTGCAAGGCACACTTCTACCGGCCAGATAGAGCGCACCTGGTGAAGGCCTCCCGCCCCTTTGAACACCTCAGCGTGGACTTCAAAGGGCCCCTCCCCCCCACCGACGGCAACGTGTACTTCGTCAACGTAACTGATGAGTACTCCCGGTTCCCTTTCGCCATCCCATGCCCCGACATGACTTCTGCCACGGTAATTAAGGCCCTGCACAGCATCTTCACCCTGTTCTGTTTCCCCACCTACATCCACAGTGATCGGGGATGCTCCTTCATGAGTGATGAGCTGCGTCAGTTCCTGCTCAGCAAGGGAATCGCCTCGAGCAGGACGACCAGCTACAACCCCCGGGGAAAACGGGCAGGTGGAGAGGGAGAAAGGGACGGTCTGGAAGGCCGTCCTGCTGGCCCTTCGATCTAGAAATCTCCTGGTCTTCCGCTGGCAGGAGGTCCTCCCCGACGCGCTCCACTTCATCCGGTCGCTCCTGTGCACCACTACTAATGAGACCCCTCGCAAACGTGTGTTTGCCTTCCCTAGGAAATCCACCTCCGGGGTCTTGCTCCCAACATGGCTGACAGTTCCTGGACCCGTCCTCCTCCGTAAGCATGTGCGGAGCCATAAATCGGATCCCTTGGTTGAGAAAGTCCACCTCCTCCATGCAAACCCGCAGTACACCTACGTGGCACACTCCGACGGGCGACAGGACACAGTCTCCCTCCGGGACCTAGCACCCGCTGGGTCCCCACCCACAACTCCCGACCTGATACCGCTCCTCCCCCCCCCCCGGGTGCCTCGTTCACCCCTGCGCCACCCACCCTCCCACCAGTGAACCTCACCGCAGCCCCCACCTAAGCAGGATCCGCCCCCTCACTGGATCCACTAAGGGGTGACGAAGGAGAGGGCAACACGCTCCCGGAGTTGCAGGTGATCACATCGGCGCCCACACCACCACCAGGACTGAGGCGATCGCAGCGGATGGTCAGAGCTCCCGACAGACTCAATCTGTAATGTTTTCTTCACCCCCGCCGGACTTTTTGATGTCCCGTCAATTACCACGAGACGAGAATGTTGTCAACAACAAGATGTTGTCAATAAAGCCTCGATTGTTTCACCATTCTCGTCTCATGGTAATTGACGGTACATCAATTTATTGCACAAGATGTGGGGCCTCCTGCAGCTGGGACCAGAATGGAGCAGCGCAGGAGAGCATACACTTTTCTACACCGCCTGCTGGGAGGAGCCAGCAGGCTGGGATTTACTGTGGTACCTGTAATACATGGGCAGTACCGTAATACATGCAATGTGTTCCCAGTGGCGTTTACCACAATAGCAAAATGCACGGCACCACGCTAATGCAACAGGAGCAGGATACACGAGCAGATGAGAGAGGAAGGCACGCTAGACGGTGAGATGGAGGAGGGGGGTCAGGAAGAAAAGGGGGAGGGGGAACAGGAGACCCAGCCAGAACCAAACTGGAAAACGAAAAGCAGGAAACTGTAACCATTGTAAATAACGTAAGACGACTGATGTGAATAACAGAGGCCGACCGATGTGTAAACATTTCTCTTTATTTTTCTTTTGTTTTCAAATGTATGTCCATGCTTATCCTTGTTCTGTACATTACAAAAAAACCTCATTAAAAAATAAATCGATCTATTTGCTCCTTAAATATATTCATTGATTTGGCCTCCACAGCCGTCTTTGGTAGAGAATTCCACAGGCCCATCACCCCCCTCTGAGTGAAGAGGTTTCTCCTCACCTCAGTCCTAAATTGCCGACTCTGTATTCTGACACTGACCCCTTGTTCAAGACCCCCCACCTCCAGTCAGGGGAAACAACATCAAAGTCACTAATGACATACCATGTGACTGCGATAAAGAGAAATTCTTTTTCTTGACCTATCTCAACTCGATTCAAACCTTATTATCCATTCAGAAAATTATTGCACGTACAAAACTCCCATGTCACCACAGTGCAGTGCAACTTAAGGGCTTAAGTACTAAAATTAAAGTTAATTTGGAAGAGATGTTGGGAGTTTTGAGGTAAAGTTGATTGAATGGTAAACGCAGATGTCTGATTCTCAGTGGCCCAGGAGCTTCCCCTTTCTCTGAATATTGCCTGCCCCATTCCTCGGTTGATGAGCTGCACCCAGCAGCTGCCCCGAAGGCCGTGTCACACGCTAGTCGAAAACTTTATTTATTTTGCTGTCTCACTTCCATCTGAGCCATGAAACCAAACCTTCACCTGTAGTACTCTTAGGCCCGGAGTAGCAGGAAGCACAAAGTGGCCCCAGTGTCATGATATGCAAACATGCAGCTAATGAACACATGGAACAGGACATGACCAATGAGCAGTCAGGACACTCAGGGGTGGTATCTCACTATAAAAGGGATGAGGCACTCACACCCCGCCTCTTCAACATCTACAGAGTGAGACAGGGTGTATCCTCAGCATCACACCCCAGCACGTGGCTTAGAGCAAGGCTGGTTCAGTTAGGCTGAGTTACTACATTTAGATTAGCAGAGAGTCAAACTCATTGAGAACTGTGCTAATAGTTCAATAAAACACATTGAACTCACTTCAAAGTCTGGAGCATCTTTTACTCAAAATTGCATCAAGTGACAGCTTGTGTTATTCCAAATGACATAAAACAACATGATACCAGGAGTCTGTTCAATCTAGTTAGTTCAACTCAGCAAGATCCATCACGACCAGCGAATGCATCCCGGCACAATGGAAAAGGTTCCGGCCCCTCACCAGCTCAGGACCTCCGGCAATCTCAGTCCGAACTGTCGGACATTCAAGCAGAAATTTCAGCTTTACGTCGAAGTATCAGACCTCAATGGTGCGTCTGGTGCATGGAAGATTGCTATTTTCCTCACCACAGCGGGTGATCACGCCTTGGAAATATTCAACTCCTTTCACTTCGCCGAAGACCAGGACAAGACAAAGTTTCAGACCATCCGGGACAAGTTTGACAGCCACTGTGAGGTGCACACCAACAAAATCTTCGAGCGCTACATATTCAAGCAGTGATTGCAAGGTAAAGTCGAATCCTTCACCTCGTATTTAACTAACCTTAGACTGCTAGCGCAATCCTGCAACTTCAGTGATATCACGGATTCAATGATCAGAGACCAAATTTTTTTGGAGTTCACTCTGATCCTCTGAAGAGCCGTTATTGAAGATCAAGCATATGACCCTGCCAGTTGCGATTGAAACATGCACAGTGCATGAACACGCTGAAAATCGCTATTCCCAGTACAAAACTGCAAAAAATCCTAAACTAGCCTCCCACGAGGCGGAGAGTGTGCAGGCCATCTCCCGGATGCAGCGCCTCAATATTGACCAAAGCGGCTATTTTGCGCGCTCTTCCCGGGGCTCGACGCATGCGCGATGCGAACGGGATAACAAAGCGGCCGAAACCCGCACTGCGCAGGTGCAAACGTCTGAGAACCGCACTGCGCATGTGCAACGAGGCACGGAGCTCCGACGTCATGACGTGTTCGAACTGTCGCACCGCCCTGCAAGAGGCAGGCCCTGCTTAAACTGCGGGAAGCCAGGACACTATGCAGCCCTGTGTGGATCTGCACCACCAGTCAGGAGCCATTGCTCCCAATTCCGACGACGGCGCATCCGGGATGTGCAACAATACTGACAGGATTCTGATCCTGGCAGTGAAACGGATGCAGATGATGAATGCCTGGACAACGTCTACCATGTGGACATTACACAACGTGTGAACGTGCCACACCAGACTCATCGCAAGTCCAGTCAATCCTAGCTGTGGATTCCGAGGACGAATGGTGAGCAGTGACGAAAGTCAACCACTGCCCCATCCAGTTCAAGCTGGACACAAGTGCCTCTGCCAACCTCCTCGCATAGGCAGACTTCAGACGCATTAAGAAGCCCCCCACTGTCCTTCCAGCTGCCTTCAAGCTCCTGGATTACAACAGGAATGCCATCGCGGCACTGGGATCCTGCCATCTGCACGTATCCAACCGACACACACAAGCACGGTTACGCTTTGCTATTGTTAAGCCGGACAGGGCATCCCTACTAGGTGCGCACGCCTGCAAGCAGCTGAACCTCATTCAAAGGGTTTACACCACGACATTCTCCCATGCGGATCTTCAGGCCGGCGTCGATGACATCCTTGCCCAGCATCCAGATGTGTTCAACAGGATGGGCACACTGCCGTATCGATAAAAGATTCTGCTAGAACCTGATGCCAAGCCAGTGGTCCACACACCATGACGTATCGCTGCTGCACTAAGAGAGCGCCTGAAGGCACAGCTCAAGGATCTTCAGCAAAAAGGCATCATCTCCAAGGTCACCGAACCGACTGACTGGGTCAGCTCGATGGTGTGCGTAAAGAAGCCTTCGGGGGACCTGCACATTTGCATTGATCCCAAGGATCTCAATAAGAATATCATGCGGGAACACTATCCCATCCTGAAGCGGGAGGAACTCACGAGTGAGATGGCACACACGCGCTTCTTCACCAAATTGGATGCATCACAGGGATTTTGGCAAATCCAGCTGGAAGAGTCCAGCAGAAGGCTCTGAACCTTCAACACGCCTTTTGGCAGATACGGCTACAATCGCATGCCATTTGGCATCATCTCGGCATCAGAGATATTCCATCGCATCATGGAGTAGATGATGGAAGGCATTGAAGGGGTTTGTATGTACGTGGACGACATCATCATATGGTCCACAACCTCTAAAGAACATGTGTCCCGTCTCCAGAAGGTATTCCGCCGTGTACATGCCAACGGCCTAAAGTTAAACAAGTCCAAAAGTTGTTTTGGCACATCGGCGCTCAGGTTCCTGGGCGACCAGATCTCACAGCATGGTGTGCTCCCGGACACAGACAAAATCAAGGCCATTGAGGCGATGAAGCTCCCTGAGGACAAAAAGGCGGTGCTGCGCTTCTTGGGTATGGTCAATTATCTGGGCAAGTTCATTTCAAACATGGCCCTACGCAACCTGGCGAAAAAGTCAACTGCCTTTGAGTGGAAGGTGGCACATCAGACAGAGTGGCTGGAGCTGAAAGCCAAGCTCACCACTGCACCAGCCCTGGCATTCTTCGACCCGGACCGGGAGACAAAGATATCCACAGATGCGAGTCGGGATGGCATCGGTTAGGTGTTGCTTGAACAAGATTGCACATCATGCTGGGCACCAGTAGCCTACGCATCAAGGGCAATGATGCCCACTGAAACCAGTTATGCTCAGATTGAGGAGTGCTTAGGTTTTCTCACCGGCACCCTCAAATTTCATGATTATGTTTACCGCCTGCCGACATTCACTGTTGAGACGGATCATAGGCCTCTGGTCCACATCATCCACAAGGACCTGAACGACAGGATGCCTAGGTTGCAGAGAATCCTGCTTAAACTTAGGAGGTATGACTTCAACTTGGTGTACACACCTGGCAAGGAGCTTATCATCGCTGATGCATTGTCCCACTCCGTCACCTCGCCCAGTGAGCCACTGGAGATCATCCAGCACATCGAATCGTGGGTACAGCTGTGTACTAGCACTCTCCCGGCGACAGAGAAGGTAGTTCTCATCCGTGATGAGACAGCCAAAGACCCCCAGTTGCAGCACGTCATCCACAACCTCACCAATGGCTGGCAGAAAGGGCAATGCCCACAATTTTACAATGTAAAGGATGACCTGATGGTGATTGATGGTATCCTCCTCAAGCTGGACAGGATTGCCATTCCGCTCAGTCTCCAGAGCTTGATGCTGTGCCAGATTCATGCGGGGCACCTGGGCGTCGAGAAGTACAGATGCAGAGCCCGGCAAGCTGTCTACTGGCCCGGCATCAGCCAGGACATCACGAACATGGTCCTGAACTGTTCTACCTGTCAACGGTTCCAGCCAGCGCAGAGCAAGGAGACGCACCAACAGCATGACATAGTGACCTCTCCGTGGTCGAAGTTTGGCATCGACTCATTCATGTGAATGGTCGTGACTACGAATTGATCATCGACTATTTCTCGAATTATCCTGATGAGCTGAAGCTCCCGGACCTCACCTCTCGGATCGTCATCAAAGCCTGTAAGGAGATGTTCTCAAGGCATGGCATCCCAATCACCGTCATGAGCGATAATGGCCCGTGCTTTAACAGTCGAGAATGGTCCACGTTTGCCAGGTCATACAATTTCCAGTATGTCACCTCCAGTCCGCCCTATCCGCAGTTCAATGGAAAAATCGAGAAAGGGGTGCACATTGTGAAACATCTCATCTGGAAGGCCGCAGACTCTGCTTCCAACATACACTTTGCATTGCTCGCATACAGGGCGACTCCATTGTCCACTGTCATGTCGCCGGCTGAACTCCTGATGAACGGGGACCTGCGGACGCTTCCAGCCATACACCTGCCCAACCTGGATCACCTTCCTGTGCTGCAGAAGATGCAGAAGCCCAGAGACCGTCAAAAGCAGGGCTTTGATGCCCATGCCACCCTTCTGGCCGTGCTATCCCCAGCAGACACTGTCGGGATGAAGATACTGGATGGTGGATGGTCTGCCCAAGCTGTCATTGTTCGACAGGCTGTGCCCCGCTCTTATGTTGTATGTATGGCTGATGGCTCCATAGTGCAAAGGAATCGACGGGCACTACGCAAGGTTTCCTGCTGGCAACCCCTTTCTCCTCCATTTCCATATGTTGAATTGCCACCTCCTGATACCTCGCACCATGAGGCCACCAGTCAGGCTTCAATCCCGCCTGTCAAGGCGCCGTCGTCCCCTCCGCTACCTCTCCGGCAGTCGACCAGGATCAGACGCAAGCCTCAGAGACTGGACTTGTGAACGTTTGTTTTGTTTGCTCTGTTCTATTGTCCTTCGTCAGTCACGTTAGACAAACTCATTCACATGTGAATATATTCACATACGCCAACAAAACATTTTTAAAAAGGGAGATGTCATGATATGCAAACATGCTGCTAATGAACACATAGAATAGGACACAACCAATGAGCAGTCAGGACACTCAGGGGTGGTATCTCACTATAAAAGGGATGAGGCACTCACACCCCACCTCTTTCCACAGACCAACATCTACAGAGTGAGACAGGGTGTATCCTCAGCATCACACCCCAGCACGTGGCTTAGAGCAAGGATGGTTCAGTTAGGCTGAGTTACTACATTTAGATTAGCAGAGAGTCAAACTCATTGAGAACTGAGCTAATAGTTCAATAAAACACATTGAACTCACTTCAAAGTCTGGAGCATCTTTTACTCAAAACTGCATCAAGTGGCAGCTTGTGTTATTCCAAATTACATAACACAACACCCAGCTGGTGCCACCCAGCAAGTCCACCACTGAGCAGAACCCGTACATGATGCTGATGGGCAACTTGTAGGCAAGCTGAGTGGTCAGGCTCCACTCGATGTAGCAGGGAAAGTGGATGTAGGAGATGTTGGCTGGGGCGGTTGACTCAAAATCCACTTCCTGTTCAGTCTCCATCTCTGACTGAGAAACTGGCCCATCAGAGAATCATCTCTCTTGCACCTTTACCTCTGGAGTCCCCCAAGGATCTACCCTTGCCCCCCCCCCCCTATTTCACATTGACGTGCTGCTCCTTGGTGACATTACCCAGAAACACAGGGTTAGTTTTCACATGTACGCTCTACCTCACTACCACCTCTTGCAGCAGGAGGCCATTTGGCCCATCGCATCTGCACTGACCCTCCGAAAGAGTACCTCAACTAGGTCCACTCCCCCACCCGATCTCCGTAACTACACATCTTTGGACTGTGGGAGAAAACCGGAGCACCTGGAGGAAACCCACGCAGACACGGGGAGAACGTGCAGACGCAACGGTAAGGTCAGTTTGCTTGTTTAACAAACATTCATTCAATTCTACATTATAGTGCCTTAATTGTAAATGAATTCTACCTATTATCTATATTGCAACACACTAATCACGACACACCATTCATTAAGATTATTGGGTACTCTAAATTGAAAAAAAGATTCCCCCATGGGGGAAACTACGTCCCAGCATCTATCCTGTCAGCTCCCTCAGAACTTTATATATTTCAGAAAGATCAGCTCTCATTCTTCTAAACTTCAATGACTATAGGTCCAACCTGCTCAATCTCCTCATCCTAGGATTGTTTTATAATACTAATAATATTGTTATAACCCGCACGGGTATTATGGGGTGGGGATGATTAATGACCCTATGGGACTTGCAGAATACGAGCACCCCTCGTAAGGGGGCGGAGAACCTCTAACAATGTCTGGTAATGTATAAGTAGAGTCGGCCAGCAAGGCACTGACTAGTGAAGACTCAGTAGGGAGCTACCGGAGCTGTAAATAATAGTAGTTGTAAAATAAACTAAGTGTTGTTTCTACGAACTCAGTGTGGACTCTTTGTGGACTTATAAAAAATACATATTTTGTTTTATAATCCTGTGAATTGCCTCAGGCCCTTTCATTCTGACTAAGACACTGTATAAAAATGACTTGTGGAACTGCCCACTTTTTTCTGCTATGCACTCTCCGTTGAGAGCTTTGCAAGGAGCCCTTGCTAGATCCAGGGACTGCCTGTTGCCAGCTTCTGCGGTGAAGGTTCTGAATGCTGCCTTCCTTTTGGGAAGCAGGCAGCGCAGACTCCAAATGTGTTTGTGCGTGGGGTTCTCAGTTAACATCCATCCTGCAGGGCAACTTCTGAAAAGCCATGCCTGAGCACAGATCGCCACACTAAGGTTGTGAGCCAGAGAGCTGGGTCAGATGAGGCCAAAGAAAAGTGGGGCGTGGGATCATTGGCAAAGCTGACGTCCACAGCTCATCCCCACTGACACGCTCGAGAAGCTGCCTTGAGTCGGTGTGTCATTCCTGGATTTTGATCGGACGTGAAGGAACGGGGATTTAGTTCCAAGTCAGGATGGTGTGTGTCTTGGAGGAGAACCTGGGGCCTGGTGGCCTCATGGTGCGAGGTATCAGGAGGTGACAATTCAACATATGGAAATGGAGGAGAAAGGGGTTGCCAGCAGGAAACCTTGCGCAGTGCCCGTCGATTCCTTTGCACTATGCAGCCATCAGCCATACGTACAACATAAGAGCGGGGCACTGTGTTACCCTGCTGCCCTTGGTGTTCTTATGTCCTTACACTTCACTTGCCATTCCAGGTGACAAGAGGCCGTGGGTTTGAAAGAAGAAAATCAAACATTTACAATATCAATATTTAAATTTTAAAAATAGTAGGAAAATTACGAAGTGCACTAGCGGCAGAGGCCTTTGAATCGCAGTAGGGAAGCAAAACTGAGGGAGGGTCTGGCCGAGAAAACAAACTAATCGTGCAAAGTGCTTTGAGATGTAATGTGCCATTTTATAAACAGAAATATTTCGTTAAGCACGGTCCAAGTGAACTTGGGTAAATGAGGTGCTTCTCTGTAGGGGGACACAACGCACTTTGGAGTTACAAAGCGCAGAGACATTCGGTCTGTAATCTTCTCAGAGGTTCGCAAGCTGTGAGGCTCAGAGGTAGGTTTTTGCCCGCGTCAGATGTCCCTGTTCTGTACATGTGGATCTGTGTCGAAAGTGAAAATAAACCTTGCCTTTATTTACTGACCCTCTCCTCCTCCACGCTCCACTTGGATCACGAATTCAGTGAAACCTGGCCAGGAGTTGAAGGGCTGGCAACAATTTGATCCTGCGGCCTTGTTTGGGGCATGCTCTGCTCTCTGAATCTCTGCCTGGTGCTGATAAGAAATCAACCTTCGGGAGTTTCAAATAGCCTTATCAAGGCCAAATAAACATTTTGTACTGTAATTTCACAAGAGGGTTGTCAGAAACTTGGTGTGTTCATTCAATAAGTAGCTGAGTCATACCAGGTTAGATCCCTGGTTTATCAAGTTTTTACATTTGGCTTCAGTGGAGCGGAGTCAGAGGAGAAGAGCGGTTATGGTTTCCCAGTCGTAGAATTATACAGCACGGATGGAGGCCATTTGGCCCATCATGCCTTTGTGTGCCATTTGAAAGAACTCTCCAATTAATCCCACACTCGGCCTTTGCTCTTTCCCCTACAAAAAGATAATAATAATCTTTATTGTAGGCTCCCATCGCAATGAAGTTACTGTGAAAAGCCCCAAGTCGCCACATTCGGGTACACAGAGGGAGAATTCAGAATGTCCAAATTACCTAACAGCACATCTTTCGGGACCAGTGGGAGGAAACCGGAGCACCCGGAGGAAACCCACGCAGACACGGGGAGAACGTGCAGACTCCGCACAGTGACCCAAGCTGGGAATCGAACCTGGGACCCTGGCGCTGTGAAGCCACAGTGCTAACCACTGTGTTACCCTGCTGCCCTCGGGCCACCTTCTGGGTATTATTCTGTCTCTGTCAAGTGTACCTTTAATTCCTCATCTCTATCCAGTAACTGATGCTGGGTGTGTCCGTTTGTAATTGAGGGTTTGTGGGTCTGCTGAATAAGGACAAGATTGCATTTGGTAACACCCAGCCCCGGAGGTGCCTGTCTATGTTTGATAGCATCTCCTCACGTCAGCATATTACTGGAGGTCTGTGGGCCGTGGCCCTTGTCAGCAGTAAATAACTTGGATTGGTGAGGGTGAGGATTAAAGTGCAGCAACTGTATCCTTTTTCCCATTCTTCGTACTCGGTTTCCTCTTGTGGTAGTCACCGTTGCCTGTGCACAGCTGCTTTTAAAAACATCTTCATTGTTTCCTTAGGGTGTGGGCTTCACTGCCAAGGCGACCACTTGATACCCATCCCTATTTGCCCTTGAGAACATGATTGTAGTCCATGGCCTTCTTGAACCGTAGTGTGGTGAAGGCACTGCCAACAATTCTATTTTCTGATACATATAAGTGCTTGTTAAGCCAATTCCGAGATCAATTTAAGAGTCCAATCTTGACAACTATGGCCTTGTGTAACTTATCATAGAAAGTGATATCATTTGAATTTATCGTCCAGAAGGAGGCCATTCAGCCCATCAAGTCTGCAACCTAGCCCCGTAACCCAGCAACCCAAACCAACCTTTTCAACACTAAGGGGCAATTTAGCATGGCCAATCCATCTAACCTGTACATCTTTGGACTGTGGAAGGAAACCGGAGCACCCGGAGGAAACCCACGCAGACACGGGGAGAACGTGCAGACACCACACAGACAGGCACCCAAGGCTGGAATTGAACCCGGGTCCCTGCAGCTGCGAGGCAGCAGTGCTAACCACTGTACTGCTTTCTCAGTGTCTCTTTTTAAAAAAATTTAGAGTACCCAATTCATTTTTTTCAATTAAGGGGCAATTTAGCATGGCCAATCCACCTACCCTGCACATCTTTGGGTTGTGGGGGCGAAACCCACGCAAACACGGGGAGAATGTGCAAACTCCACACAGACAGTGACCCAGAGCCGGGATCGAACCTGGGACCTCGGCGCCGTAACCCACAGCACCACCATGCTGCCCTCTTCTCAGTGTCTCTGACCGTATGTTATCTCCTTTGAGGAGTGGTATGTCTTGAGATGTCTCGACAGACTGTGGCTGTAAACACATACCCCATCACGTTGTGCCATGATATATTGCCACTGATTCACTTATGACAACCTGTTTCACTTGAAGACCACAAATTAGTCACCTTGGCAATGGGATTTATATTGATTGTTGATTATAGATATTGACCTGGAATTCTGTGCGGAACATAGAAATCAGATTGTGGCCGAAGACCATCTTCCCATATTTTTCAGCTTCCCCTTATCTTCCTGATGTCCTGGAAGTTTGAAGCCTTCAGCGGGTGATGTTTAAGAAAACCCACTTGTGGCAGGTTTCCTCTTCTTCATGCCACAGAAAAACTTTCAAAGACATAGAAAGTACAGGTCAAATCGCAGTATGGGGGGGGGGGGGGGGGGGGGGACTAATAAGTTACGAAGGAAGAATAAGGGACCAGAAATATTAACCTTAGATCTTGTTGCTCCTGACCTTTGTGGCTGTATATTAACACCATTCGGATGGGCTGTAAATGCCGATGCATGGGAGCAGGAGTTGGACATATCGGCCCTCCCATCTGTCGCCGGTACATTGAGCTCCTGACTGACCTGTGACCTTACAACTTTTCACTATATCCCTTAATACCGCTGGTTCTCGAAAATCTGTCAATCACTGATTAAAGAATCAATTGTCATTTACGGAGGAGAATTTCAAACTTCTATCACCCAATGTGTGTGGAAGTGTTTGCTATTGCTTTTCCTCCCTATAATAATAATTGCTTATTGTCACGAGTAGGCTTCAATGAAGTTACTGTGAAAAGCCCCTCGTCGCCACATTCCGGCACCTGTTCGGGGAGGCTGGTACGGGAATTGAACCCGCGCTGCTGGCCTTATTCTGCACTACAAGCCAGCTGTTTAGCACACTGTGCTAGACCAGCCCTATAGGCTTGACTCTATAATGTTTATATGATGCTACCTATTTCTAGGCCAATCCCAGTGCCACCAAACCTCCCTCCCCGAACCCTCCCACCTCACCACCCTGTACCCCAACCAGCCTGAAATAGTTTCTGGAATCTGGAACTTGGGTACATTGGTATTTTGTTTGGAGCTGGAGCTGGATTATTGAACTAAGTACATATTTCTTTTGGTGGCCGCACTCCAATATTTGCAGTATTCAAGGAAAGCCACGCCTGGTGATTTTGCGGTGTAAATTAGTATCAAACTAATTTTACCCACATCAGAAAAGCCACGGGAATGGCGGGCTAATGCGTAATTGCTTGTTATTGGCAAGGCATGAAACAGCATTATACTTATTGCCTGTGATACATGCATAGAACCATAAAACCTAGAAGCAGGAGTAGGCCATTCGACCCTTTGAACCTGCTCCGCCATTCAGTTTGATCATGGCCGATCCTCAATCTCAATGCCAGATTCCCGCCTTCTCCCGTTACCCCTTGATGCCATTAAATCTAAACAAAAAATCTATCTCTTTCTTAAATACATTCAGTGACTTGGCCTCCACAGCCTTCTGTGGTAGAGAATTCCAAATATTCATTCAAAAATGTAAATGTAGCCATAGTCCCAGAGGCTGCTCTCCCCTTTGAGAGCTGACTGGTGGTGATTTAACCTGAGTGTCACCACACCTCAGACTAAGTGGAAGGTTAAGGATAACCTCAGCTGGTATGGGAATTGAACCTGCGATGTTGGCCTTGCTGCGCATGACGGATCATCTGTCCAGCCAACGGATCTAACCCACCCCCTGCAGGTTCACTCCCCTTTGATTGAAGAAAGATTTCCTCATCTCTGTTCTAAATGGTTTACCTCATATCTTGAGGTGGTGTCCCCTTCTAGATTCCCCACCCAGGGAAAACTGCCTCCCTGCATCTAGTCTGTCCAGCCTTGTTAGAATTGTGTACGTTTCCATCAGATCTCCTCTTATCTTCGAAGCTCTAGTGAATGCAGGCCCAGTCAAACCAATCTATCCTCGTAGGACGGTCCCGCCAACCCACCCATTACCAGCCAAGTGGACATCTATGACAAGGGAGACCAAAACTGCACACAATACCCCTGCAATAGCAGCATAGTTTATTAAGTTGCATTCAAAGATAATAGTCACTGCTGCCATTGTTAAATATTTCAATGAACAAAGAACAAAGAAACAAAGACAATTACAGCACAGGAACAGGCCCTTCGGCCCTCCCAGCCTGCGCCGATCCAGATCCTTTATCTAAACCTGTCGCCTATTTTCCAAGGATCTACTTCCCTCTGTTCCCCGCCCGTTCATATATCTGTCTAGATATATCTTAAATGATGCTATCGTGCCCGCCTCTACCACCTCCGCTGGCAAAGCATTCCAGGCAACCACCACCTTCTGCCTAAAATACTTTCCACGCACATCTCCCTTAAACTTTCCACCTCTCACCTTGAAGTTGTGACCCCTTGTAATTGACACCCCCACTCTTGAAAAAAGCTTGTTGCTATCCACCCTGTCCATACCTCTCATAATTTTGTAGACCTCAATCAGGTCCCCCACTCAACCTCCGTCTTTCCAATGAAAACAATCCTAATCTACTCAACCTTTCTTCATAGCTAGCCCCCTCCATACCAGGCAACATCCTGGTGATCCTCCTCTGCACCCTCTCTAAAGCATCCACATCCTTCTGGTAACGTGGCGACCAGAACTGCATGCAGTATTTACAAATGTGGCCTAACCAAAGTCTGTAACATGAGGATGGGAATTTTAAAATTGAGGCTTAGCTAGATGGCAAGGTTGTGGAAAATCCAAGCCTTCCCACGCACTTCTCACCCTGCAGGTTCAACCAGTGCCCCACCCACCCTTCAGTCCAAGTACCCCAGGCTACATTGCTCATCAAGTGATCTCCCAGGCCCTCCTACGCAAGTGGCGTTCCTCTCGAGTTTGTGTTTCAGGTAAATACTGTTGGAAAAGGCAGAGGAAGCTTTACCCTTAAACTCTATGAACAGTGCGAGTGATTCTCAGAATTACCAATTTCAAACTGGGCTTTTGGAAAAAGATTCATCGCAGAATATGGACATCCTTGGGAAGGCCAACATTTATTGCCGCTCTCTAGTTTCATTGAGAAGGCGGCTGTCATCTTTTGGAACCATTTTATGGAAGAGATGGCTTGTTTGGTCACCTTGGAGACCAGTGAAAATTGAACAATGCTGAGACTGGAGCTGTACGCAAGCCAGATCAGGTAAGCCAGGCGAAGAAATGCTTGTATTTATATAGTGTTTTTCACAACTTCAAGATGTCCCAAAGCTCTTGAGGGACTTTGGAATTATATTCACTGTTTAAATCTGGAGTCTCAGTCCCTTGATATCACTGATACGTTCCACTATCTCACCATCCATCCTTTGAGTCCTCACAGTGACAACGTCTCTTTAAAATAACACAGATGGTCATTATCACATTTCTCCCTGTGGCAACTTACTGTGTACAAATTGGCTGAAATGTTTCCTGCATTATTACAAAAAGGCACATCTTATTGGCTCGTCATGCACATTGGGAGGTCCTGAGTCTCTGAATGGGCCTACTCATTAAAAGGCCCAACGCTGCCTCCATAACATTGTCTAACTCTCTCTTTTCTCGGCTTATCTGCTCTTGAAAACTTCGCCTGTGACTTTTTTGACAATAAACGGGATTATTCCACGCACTCTTCCATTTTTCACCCTACAGAAGCTAGAACTCATCCAACACTCTGGAGCCTGTTTACTAATTTTCACACAATATCGATCACCCCCCTCACTCAAACACACTCACTCCCCCAATCACACTTACCCCCACACATAACACACTCACCTCTCTCCGTATCTCGCACTCACCCCCCCCACTCACACACACTCACCCCCACACACACTCACACCCCCTCACACACATCTCACCCCCCCCACACACACACACTCACTCCCACACACACTCACACCCCCCTCACTCAGACACACTCACTCCCCCAATCACACTTACCCCCACACATAACACACTCACCTCTCTCCGTATCTCGCACTCACCCCCCCACTCACACACACTCACCCCCACACACACTCACACCCCCTCACACACATCTCACCCCCCCCACACACACACTCTCACTCCCACACACACTCACACCCCCCTCACTCAGACACACTCACTCCCCCAATCACACTTACCCCCACACATAACACACTCACCTCTCTCCGTATCTCACACTCACCCCCCCCCCCGCACTCACACACACTCACACCCCCCTCACACACATCTCACCCCCTTCCCCCCCACACACACTCACCACTTCTCTCTCACCCCCCCCCCCCCCCCCCAGTTTTGGAATTTTTGCCATACTTAGGCCCCTTTATCTTGCCTATTCGCACATTAGTTAGTGGGTAAGTACTGTTGCTGAGCTCTTGTGGCACAGAGGGTAATGTCACTGCCTCTGAACTGGATGCTCTGAGTTCAAGTCGAAGTTCAGGGTAGGAAAGTTTGTTCAGACCATGGCCATGCACCACCTGCAAATTCATCCAACACATGCCAGTGGTAAGTGGGGATAGATTCTTGGTTGTGATAGGAATTGTCTTTATTCTTTTCTTGAGGAGCCAGTTAAGAGTCAACCACATTGCTGTGGGTCTGGAGTCACATGTAGGCCAGACAGGGTAAGGACAGCAGATTTCCTTCCCGAAAAGCCACCAGTGCTATCCAGGGCGGCTCGCTAACACAGTGGTTATCACTGTTGCGTCACAGCACCAGAGACCCGGGTTCGATTCCCGGCTTGGTTCACTGTGCGGAGTCTGTACGTTCTCCCTGTGTCTGTGTGGGTTTCCTCCGGGTGCTCCGGTTTCCTCCCACAAGTCCCAAAAGACCCGTTTGTTTGATAATTTGGACATTCTGAATTCTCCCTCAGTGTACCCGAACAGGCGCCGGAATGTGGCAACCAGGGGATTTTAACAGTAACATCATTGCAGTGTTGAAATGAAAATCACTTATTGTCACAAGTAGGCTTCAATTAAGTTACTGTGAAAAGCCCCTAGTCGACATATTCCGGCACCTGTTCGGGGAGGCTGGTACGGGAATGTAAGCCGGCTTGTGACACTAATAAATATTAACTCCAGCCTGTAACACACATGCAAAGTCGAAGTTGCCACCTAAATTTACCCCCATCCCCCCACCCCCAGTACTGACCACCAGTGTTTGGTGCTGCCTTGCTTCTGAACACCCGACTTGTGCAGCAACACCTACACTGCGAGGTTCGAACTTGAGGGACCTTTAAAGATGTAAAACAGCCCAGCTATTTTCTCAATGACCTCGTGCACTCAATCATATTAATTTATTCGACGAGCAAGTGGAGAAATAGGGGAGCTGAATTTGTTTTTTAAATGCTCTGTTAAAATTGCAGAGAGAGAGAGGGAGGGAGGGAGCATTCGTGTTATGCGAGAGTGTTATAAAAGGCAGCAGGGCTACGGTTCAGTGACAGGAGTGTGCAGCCTCTGCAGTGGGTTCGGAGGGCGCTAAGACCCGGCGGAGGCTCCCGGCCGTGTTATAAGCAGCGCCGGGCTCGGCAGCGACCTGTAGAGGGAATTGACACAGTGGCCGAGCCGCTGACTGCAGTCTGCCCGGCTCACAGTCTCGGTGACAGCTTCCCACCGGCTCATCCCAACCCATCCCATGGCCACATGCTGATTCCAAGGAAGTCTCAAGTTGCAGAGAGAGGATTACAGCAGAAGCAGGATGGATCCAGAAAAGAAGGGTGAGTGTGTGTTGGGGGGAGAGAAAGTGTCCCTCTGTGTGTCTGCAGTGTGCGCCTGAACAGGAAGCATTGCATGTCTAGTACAGGCAGGGCAATGATACTGTCCCTGTTAGTTTCAATCCAGCTGGTGCATTTCAAAGGGCGTTCCTTTCATTTTGAGAGATATATTTCAGACCAGCGTGCAGAGTTTTTTTGTGTGTATGTGGGGTGTGTGTGTGTGTATGTATGTTTGGGGCTGGGGTGGGGATGAAAGACTTGCATTATCCAGCACCTTCCTGACCTCAGAACGTGTCAAAGCGCTTTGCAGCCAGTGAAATACTTTTGAAGTGTAGTCAGTGTTGTAAATGGAGGGAACACAGCAGCCAAGTTGCATACTGCAAAGTCCTGCAGACAGCAGTGTGTTCATAAACTGCATGTGATCTTTGATTTTTGTGAGGTGAATATTGGTCAGGAGAGTGTCATGATATGCAAACCTACAACCAATGAACGCTCAGAATAGGACACAACCAATGGGTAGTCAGGACACTCCGAGGTGGCATCACCACAAGGGGGCATGACATAAACACTATTAAAGGGATGAGGCACTCATATCCTGCCTCTTTCCACAGACCGACATCTAGAGAGTTAGACAGCAGTTGATGATCATCCCCACCCCACCCCCAAACATACACACACACCCTATATACACACTGTGGTGGTATGACTAGGAGGCTTACGGTACCTCGGAGTAGTGCTGCCATTGGTGCAGAGACTCGCTGCCCATTGGCTCAGACAGGTCATGTGTGTCTCTGCCAATTGGCTGAGGCTAGTCATGTGACTGCTCGCCGATTGGCCGGTAGCCCCTCCTATGAGGTGGGGTATAAGAACCCGTAGCAGCCGGTAGTCGACCTTTCTCTGTAAGTCGACTGCCGGGCACACAACTTGTTCATTAAAGCCTGTTATTTGGAACTTTTCATGACTCGAGTCCAATTGATGGTACATCAATTTAATGAACTAGAATTTTGAAATGGAGCTACGGATCAAGCCAGACTGCCTCCACATCAGCCCGCATGCTACAAACACGGCTGAAACTTTTAAACATTGGCTGGCGTGCTTCAACAGCTACCTCACCACTACAGACAATCAACCCACAAAGGAGCAGAAACTCCTCATCCTCCACTCGTGCGTGGGCACCGCCGTGTACTCGATGCTAGAGGATGAACAGGACTATGACGCAGCCATGGATCTTCTAAAAGGACATTTCCTCGGGCCATAAACCAAGTCCACGCGCGGCACCTCCTGGCAACAAGGCAACAATTCCCCGGTGAGTCCCTTGACGAATTCTATCGGGCCCTCATTGTCCTGGGGAGAAATTGCGCCTGCCCGCAAGTTACCGCGGCAGAGCACACCGAACTGCTAATCAGGGATGCCTTAGTCGCGGGCATGCAATCCTCTCGGATACGCCAGCGGCTCCTAGAGAAGGACACTTTGTGCCTCGCTGAGGCACGGACCCTCGCATCCTCCCTGGAGGTTGCCGACGGAAACGCCCGCGCATATGCCCCCCGGCCGCGCGGCGGCCCCTTGGGCAACATGGCACACAACCCCCCTCACCAGTGCTGATTCCGACCCCCCCCCCCCCCCCCCCCCCCCTGCAAGAGCTGCAGTAAAAAGGGCCACTACACCGTGGTCTGCCAATCAAAGTCGGTCGCTGCTGTTCCACGCAGCGACCGCGGATCCCACACTCCCCAGGGCCCCGTGCGGCCCGCGGACCTCCCTGCCCCCGCTCCCAGCCACCACGAGTGGCCCACAGATGCCGCCATTTTGGGGCCCCGACTCCACGTGCGGCCGACGGGCGCCGCCATCTTGGGTCGAAATGGAGGACCCCACCAGTGAACACTCCATGGAAGAAGATGACTCAGAGCTCCTGCCACGACTCGCTGCAGTGACGCTGGACTAATCGCGGCCCCGCACGCTCTCCACGGCGACTACTCAAATCTTCCTCAATGGACATGAGACGAGCTGTCTACTAGACTCCGGGAGCAGAGAGAGTTTTGTCCACCATGACACGGTAAGACGCTGCGCACTTCCTGTCCACCCGGTTAAGCACAAAATCGCTCTGGCTTCAGGTTCGCACTCCGTCCAAATCACCGGGTGCTGCGAAGCGGACCTCACGGTCCAGGGGCGGGTTTTTAAAAATTACAAACTCCTCGCCCTCCTCCGTCTCTGTGCACCGGCACTTTTAGGACTGGATTTCCAGTGCAACCTGCAGAGCTTAACCTTCAAATTCGGTGGCCCTATTCCCCCCCCTTACTGTCTGCAGTCTCGCGTCCCTCAAGGTTGACCCCCCTTCCTTGTTTGCGAACCTCACCCCGGATTGCAAGCCCGTCCGATACAGTGCCCAGGACCGGACCTTCATCAGGTCCGAGGTCCAAAGGCTTCTGAAGGAAGGAGTCATTGAGGCCAGCAACAGTCCCTGGCGAGCCCAAGTGCTGGTGGTTAGGACTGGGAAGAAAAACTGGATGGTCATTGACTACAGTCAGACCATCAATAGGTTTACGCAGCTGGACGCGTATCCTCTCCCCCGTATCTCCGACCTGGTTAACAGGATCGCGAAGTACAAAGTCTTCTCCACGGTGGACCTTAAGTCCGCCTATCACCAGCTTCCCATCCGCACGAGTGACCGTAAGTACACTGCATTCGAGGCAGATGGGCGCCTCTACCACTTTCTAAGGGTTCCATTCGGTGTCACTAATGGGGTCTCGGTCTTCCGATGGGAGATGGACCGAATGGTTGACCAATACGGTTTACGGGCAACCTTCCCGTATCTCGACAATGTCACCATCTGCGGCCATGACCAGCAGGACCATGACATCAACCTCCAAAAATTCCTCTGTACCGCAAAACTCCTTAACCTCACATACAATAAGGATAAGTGCGTGTTCAGCACCGACCGGCTAGCCATCCTCGGCTATGTAGTGCGTAACGGAGTGATAAGCCCCAATCCCGAACGCATGAGCCCCCTAATGGAACTCCCTCTCCCCAACTCCCTCAAACGCTGTCTGGGCTTCTTTTCTTATTATGCCCAATGGGTCCCGAACTACGCCGACAAAGCCCGCCCCCTCATCCAATCCACCACGTTCCCCCTGTCAATGTAGGCCCGCCAGGCCTTTAGCCACATCAAAGCGGATATCGCAAAGGCCACGATGCATGCTATCGACGAGTCCCTCCCATTCCACATCGAGAGCGACGCGTCGGATGTAGCTCTGGCGGCCAACCTGAACAAAGCGGGCAGACCCGTGGCCTTCTTCTCCCGGACACTCCACGCTTCCAAACTCTGCCATTCCTTGGTGGAAAAGGGGGCACAGGCCATAGTCGAAGCTGTGCGATACTGGAGGAAATATCTGGCCAGCAGAAGGTTCACTCTCCTCAAAGACCAACGGTCAGTGGCCTTTATGTTTGATAATGCACAGAGGGGCAAGATCAAGAACGACAAGATCTTGCGGTGGCGGATCGAGTTGTCCACGTACAACTATGATATCTTGTATCGTCCTGGGAAGTTCAACAAGCCTCCTGTTGCCCTGTCCCACGGTACCTGCGCCAACGTGCAGATTGACCGCCTCCGCACCCTCCACGCGGACCTCTGCCATCCAGGTTCTACCATTTCATTAAGACCCGCAACCTGCCCTACTCCATCGAAGAGGTCAGGACCGTGACCAGGGACTGCCACATTTGCGCAGAGTGCAAACTGCACTTCTACCGCCCCGAGCAAGCGCATCTGGTAAAGGCGTCCCGCCCCTTTGAACGTCTCAGCATGGACTTCAAGGGTCCTCTCCCCTCTAACAACCGCAACATATACTTTCTAAGTGTGATTGACGAGTACTCCCGCTTCCGTTTTGCCATCCCCTGCCCAGACATGACCACGACAACCATCATCAAAGCCCTCCACTCCATTTTCTCCCTGTTCGGTTACCCCGCGTACTCCACAGCAAGGGGTCCTCCTTCATGAGTGACGAGCTGCGTCAATTCCTGCTTAGCAGGGGCATCGCCTCTAGCAGGACGACCAGTTATAACCCCCGGGGTAACGGGCAGGTCGAGCGGGAGAACGGTACGGTCTGGAAGACCGTCCTACTGGCCCTACGGTCCAGAGATCTCCCTATGTCCCACTGGCAAGAGGTCCACCCAGACTCCCTCCACTCGATTCGGTCTCTCCTCTGTACTGCCATGAACCAAACACCTCATGAACTTCTTCTTGTTTTCCCCAGAAAGTCGTCCTCAGGATCCCCGCTCCCGACCTGGCTGGCCACCCCCGGGCCCATCTCGCTCCGGAAGCATGTGCGGGTGCAGAAGTCCGACCTGTTGGTTGAACAAGTCCAGTTACTCCACGCGTACCCGCAGTACACGTACGTGGAGTATCCTGACGGACGACAGGACACGGTCTCCCTTCGGAACCTGGCACCCGCCGGCGTGCGGCCACAACCCCCAGCACCAACACCCCCCCCCCCCCCCCCCCAAGTCCCGACCCTGCCCCCGCAACCTAGCGCACAGGACCCCCCCCTCCCCCAGCCTGACCACTTCAGAAAGCATTTCAGAGTCAACCACATTACTGTGAGTCTGGAGTTGCATGTAGGCCAGACTGGGTGAGGGTGGCAGATTTCCTTCCAACAAGATGGTTATTCACAACAATAGACAATGGTTTCATGGTCACCATTAGGTGGATTGGCCATGATAAAAAATTTCACTTGGTGTCCGAAGATGTGCAGGTTAGGTGGAATTATGGGGATAGAGTGGGGGGAATGGGGTTAGGTGGGTACTCTGGTCAGTGCGGACTCGATGGGCGCAATGGCCTCCTTCTGTACGGCAGCAGTTCTATGGTTCTGAGTCCTGGGGTTGGGACTTGCCTCTGGAACTTTTAGTTCGGGCAGAGATGCTACCTACTGCACCACAATACAGCAAAATCTACCAAAGTCCAGGCCAGGCCCATGTTTCCTCGAATATTTCTTTGCTGTGTGCGACCCGTTATGTGCCCTACGCAGACCCTTTAAGACTGTCACAAAGCCATGCATGTGGACTACTTCTAAAGGGACCCCTGCATTCTGTCTCTTCCCCCCCCCACACACACACCAAGGGGACAAACTGTGCCTCAGTTAACACCTCATCCAAAAGACCTCCCCTCCCACAGTGAGTATTGGAGTGCTACTAACCACTGTGCCAACCAACCTTTTTTAAAATTCATTGACGGGATGTGGGCATTGCTGGTTAAGCCAGCATTTGTTGCCCATCCCGAGTTGCCTTTCAGGAGTGGTGATGAGTTGCCTTCTTGAATCACTGCAGTCCTTCCAGGTGTAGGTACATCTACTATGCTGTTAGGGAGGGAGTTCCAGGATTTTGCCCCAGCGACAGTGAAGGAATGTCGATATATTTCCATGATGTGGAGATGCCGGCGTTGGACTGGGGTGAGCACAGTAAGAAGTCTTACAACACCAGGTTAAAGTCCAACAGGTTTGTTTCAAACACGAGTTTTCGGAGCACGGCTCCTTCTTCAGGTGAATTCTTCAGATTCACCTGAAGAAGGAGCCGTGCTCCGAAAACTCGTGTTTGAAACAAACCTGTTGGACTTTAACCTGGTGTTGTAAGACTTCTTACTGTGATATATTTCCAAGTCAGGATGCTGAGTGACTTGGAGGGGAACTTGCAAGTGGGTGGGGTTCCCAGGTATCTGCTGTCGAAGGACCTTGTTGAGTTACTGCAGTGCATCTTGTAGGTGTACACACAGCTGCCATTGGTCTTCATTGGTGGTGGAGGTTTGAATGTTTGTGGAAGGTCAAGAGGGCTGCTTTGTCCTGGATGGTGTCGAGCTTCTGCAGTATTGTTGGAGCTGCACTCATCCAGGCAAGGGGAGAGTATTCCATTACACTCCGGACTTGTGCCTTGTAGGAGGTGGATAGGCTTTGGGGGAGGTCAGGAGGTGAGTTACTCACCGTTGACCTACTCTGGTAGCCACAGTATTAATGTAGCTAGTCCAGTTCAGTTTCTGAATAATGGTAACCCCAGGATGTTGATTGTGGGGATCCATTTCTTGTAGGAGATGGCCATTGCCTGGCACTTGGGTGGCACAAATGTAACTGGTCAGCCCAAGCCTGGATATTGTCCAGGTCTTGCTGCATTTGGACATGTACTGCTTCATTATCTGAGGAGTCGCGAATGGTGATGGCCAAAGAAGGTGCGTTCATAGTATTCACCTGAAAATTCTTCTAACACGCCAATGACTGTTGAGTGGAAGAGACTCCTGGTCAGCCATGCTAGATATGGAGTGGCGTCCCTCAAGCTAAAAGCTCCTGGTGATAGATGAGCGACTTGTTCTGGGAATCACTAGCTATGGGAAGAGACAGAAGTCTGCCTTAGTGCACCACTAGGTGTGGGAAGAGGATTGGAATAGGATGGATATGATGCTCGAGGGAAAAGTGGTGTTGAAGTAGAAGATCAGGCTGGATATTACTGAATAGTGGACCATCCTCCTTATGGACTGATTCCACAGTCAACAGCTGTAGAAAAGCTATTGATCACATTGTTGTTTGTGAGAGTTAGCTGTGTGCAAATTGGTTGCTATGTTTCTGACATAATAATAATAAACCTTTATTGTCACAAGTAGGCTTACATTAACACTGCAATGAAGTTACTGTGAAAAGCCCCTAGTCAGCCCTTAGTCACCACATTCCGGCTCCTGTTCGGAGGGAGAATTCAGAATGTCCAAATTATCTAACAGCGCGTCTTTCAGGACTTGTGGGAGGAAACTGGAGCACCCGGAGGAAACCCACGCAGCCATGGGGAGAACGTGCAGACTCCTCATAGACAGTGACCCAAGCCGGGAATCAAACCCAGGACCCTGGCGGTGTGAAGCAACACTGCTAACCACACTGCTACCGTGCTGTCCCTATGGAGTGCTGTGCACTGTATTGGTCACCTTATTTAAGGAAGGATATAAATACATCGGAAGCAGTTCAGAGAAGGTTTACCAGACTAACACCTGGAATGTGTGGGTTGTTTTATAAGGAAAGGTTGGACAGTCTGGGGTTTAGAAGGGTGAGAGGCGGTTTGATTGAAACATTAAAGATCCCGAGCTGTATTGACAGGGTGGATGTGGAAGGGATGTTTCCTCTTGTGGGAGAATCTAGAACTAGGAAGTCACTGTTTTTAAAAAAAAAACAAGGGGTCGTTCGTTTGAAACGGAGTTGAGGATGATGGTTTTATTCAAGGGTCGTGAGACTTCAAAACTCAGAAAAGGTGATGTCAACAGAGCCTTTGAATATTTTTAAAGCAGAGGTGGATCAATTCTTGGTGAGCAAGGGGGGTGATAGGTTATCGGGGCTCGGCTGGATGCAGATTTGAGGTTACTATGCAATCAGCCATGATCTTATTAAATGGTGGAGCAGGCTCGAGGAACTGAGTGGCCCACTCCTGTTCCTTGTTTGTATGCGTGTACGTCCTTCATTTGCTGTTCGGAGCTTTGGGGACTAGCTGAGGTTATTATAGGCACAGTGGCGTTGTGAGTTTGTTCTTTCCCGATTTTCCCATTTGACAGGAAGTCTGTATTTTAAAGTAAGTGTTCTGGCGGAGGAAGCTGAAGGGAAGATCAGGTGACTCTGGCGGGAGTCCTCTGCTATCTTATCCAACTCACCATCTTCAGGTGGGAAGACAGTGGCATCTAGCTCTTTGACTACGGAGGGCAGCCTGAAAATATCACTCCTTCAGAAACCTGTCTGGACATGCTGCTTAGGCCGGTGGGTCAGCAGATTCGGGAGGAGGCGGGGGGGGGAGGGAGAGGTCAGAATGGCTGATAACAAGGAGGCTGAGGGCAGCAGTAACTCTGTGCCAGCTGCCTGTTAATTCTGGGGCCGTTTCTTGTCACGTTTATTCAGCAAGGTGCCAGGCCATCAGGGAAACCACACCCCGGGGTTTAGCTCAATATATTGAGGTCGGAATGTGCAGTAAAAGTGGATCATAACATGAATAAGTGATGAAGGAACCTGTCCGAGTGTAGGTGCAGCAGTATGAAATGTCCGAACAGGGTCTTTTCGCTCCCCCTGTGACTCTCCATCTAGCCACGTCCCCTCACCCCTCCTTTTCCCCCACCTCTTCCTCCCCATTTTCTTTCCTCACCCTCAACCAGCCCCCCTTCCAGCTCCTCCTTGCACCCTCTTCCTTTTTTTAAATTCTTTCTCTCCCTGCCTCTTTCTCTTGCTCCCCACCCCTCTCCCACTCTCCAGCCCTCTCCAAGGTCACCAAGAATGTGACGCTTTGATGAGAAGTGCTGACAGTAAACATAATAGATGGAAAGAGTGGAAGCTGGGACAAGAAACACTATTTGAAATATCAATACCCAACCCTTGGGAGCAATGAAATGGCTGCTACTTTATCAAGTAATCTATGCTGCCCTGAGGTGTCCATCACCTCCAAGACGGCCAGTCCCGTCATGTTTTGTACAACATAGGGATTCAGGTGGGTGGTGCAAAGGGATTACTAGCCTGGAATTTCTGGTGTGGGATTTAAACCCTGTACCGTCATTGCAGTGTAAATGTAAGCCTACTTGTGACAATAATAAAGATTTATTATTATTCTGTTATCCACTAAGCCATAGCTGACAGTGAACATGAACTTGCTTTGCGTGCTGTTGCACATGTTTCACACACACACACACACACACATCTCCTGTGGTTGCTGAAATGAAAACCAGCAGTCTTGATTTTTAAAAATCTGAAATTACCCTTGTTTGTAAGCCGGAACTGTGCAGCAATTTTGCCAGCATCCTGACTGTGTTGATTGAAGCTCATGTTCTTGATGCTGGGGGCCCACCATATGGAAGGGCTGCGCTGGGAGTCCCTTTTGAGGCACAGGCGAGGTTGAGAGGTGAAAGACGAGTGTTGCAAAAGTGAAAATGTCGCCGGTGTCTTGCAGCCCTTGAAAGAAAATAGTTTGGCTTAAATATTTATTTTGAGGGGGAGGGGGGGGGGGGGGGTTGGTTGTGCAGTAGTTCTGTTACTGGACATCTAAATCAAGAGAATGTGAGTTCATCCCCCCCCGCCCCCCAGCTTTCTGGCAGCTTGATCATTTGAAATCGGTTCAAAAGGAAATCACTAAAAGCTGCAAACCAAGCTGGATTGTTGTAAAGGCTCCTCTCCTGTCTGTCGTTAGGAATGGAATTCCACCCTCCTCGCTCCATCTGGGCCCAGATGTGACTCCGCTCCCACACACTGCTGGGTTCATTCTTGCCTACCCTCCCAAAAGGCTCAGCAATCTCAAATAACTATCAATGGTTCAGGAAGACCCCCCCCCCCCCCCCCAAAAAAAAAACTACTGCCCAATTGGCTTTGGCAATGATGCCACCATCCCAAGAATATATAAAAAGTGTCATAATATACACACAAGTATATGATGGTGCACAGACAGACATTGATTGACACACAGGATGACCAATGAACACACAGAACACAGCAGCCAATCACAAGACAGGACACGGCCACTATAAAGCTAGAGGGCACTAGTTTTCCCACTCTCTCGGGATCCAGCCTCTGAGACAGTCAGAGCCCGTGAGCAGCAACTAGTACATCCAACATGTGGTAGTCAGATAGTCTGGTCAGGTTAACCTCAGGTCTCCAGTCAACTCAGCAGTGTCAACCCACAGTTAAAGTATGTATGATAGTTAAGAGTTCAATAAAATAGAGTTGCATTCCTTCAAGTGTTGGAAGCCTGTCTCTCTCAGTGCTGCATTAAATGCAGTCCTCGCAGACCCAGCATACCCAACACATCAAAAAGATAAGCGAGCCAATTTCTAGGTTAACCTAGCTGTGTTTTGCAATGGAATTCATGATGGTGATGATGTTTCTTGTGCGGGGGAATGGAACTAAGCAAGAGTGCCCATTTGGAGAGTTGTTGCAGATCCGATGGGCCGAATGGCCTCTCCGCTGTAACGATTCTGTGTTAAAGTAGACAGCACTGAGCTGAGCATTGTCATTTTTTAAATTCCTTCATGGAATGTGGGTGCTGCTGGCTGGGCCCATCCCTAATTGCCCTTGAGAAGGTGGTGGTGAGCTAACTTCTTGAACCGCTGCAGTTCATGAGATGTGGATACAACTACAGCGCTGTCGGGGAGGGATTTTGACCCAGCGACCCTGGAGGAACGGAGATGTATTTCCAAGTCCGGATAGTGGTCAGTGACTTGGAGGGGAACCTGCAGGTGGTGGGGTTCCCAGGTAACTGCTGCTCTTGTCCTTTGAGTGGATTTGGAAGGTGCTGTCTTCAGGGGCCTTGGTGAGTTACTGCAGTGCATCTTGTTGATGGTACACACGGCTGCCACTGTTCGTCAGTGGTGGAGGGAGTGAATGTTGGAGTGTGTGGGGTGTGAATCAAGTGTGCTGCTTTGTCCTGGATGGTACCGAGTTTCTTGAGCCTTGCTGGAGCTGCACTCACCTCGTAAGTGGTTATTCCATCATACTCCTGACTTGTGCTTTGGGGAGTCAGGAGGTGAGCGACTGCGGAACCCCCAGCCTCTCATCTGCTGTTGTAGCCACAGTACCTAATGTGGCTGATCCAGTTAAGTATCTGATTGAAGGTTGTATCTCCACTGGAAACAGCAGGTGGGGATTTGATTTGACATCTTATCTACCAGCAACAAACTTCACCAATTCCCAGAAACGTCAAAAGCAGGAGGAGGCCATTTGGCCCTTCAAGCCTGCTCCGCATTCGTCATGACCATGGTTGATCCTCTATTTCAGTACCATGATCCGGGCTCTCCCCGCACCCATTGACACCTTTAGAGTCTCGAAATCTTTCTATTTCTTCAATGATTTGGCCTCCAGCCTCCTGCAGTCGAGAATTCCACAGGTTCACCGCCATCTGAGTGAAGAGGCTTCTCCTCATCCCAATCCTAAATGGCCTAGCCTGGATCCTGACACTGTGACCCCTTGTTCTAACCCCCCCCCCCCCCCCCCCAGCCAGAGGAAACAACATGCCTGCATCCAGTCTGCCCAACCCTGTCAGGATTTTATACATTTCATTGAGATTCCCTCTCCTCCTTCACTGTATTCCAGTGAATACAGGCCCAGCCAATCCGATCTCTGCTCATACTAAAACCCTGCCATCTCCGGAATCAGGGTGGTGAACCTTTGCTGTACTCCCTCCATGGCGAGTATATATCCTGTCTTGGATAAGGAGACCAAAACTGCGCACAATACCCCAGGTGTGGCCTCGACAAGGCCTTGTACCTTACTGCAGTCAGACATCCTTGCGCCTGTTCAAAAGCGACCAACTTGACCGTCAACATTTCCGAATCCAATTTATAATTTTAAATGATACTCTGGCTTCAATTTTCCTGCCGTTCTCATTGGTGGGAGCCTCTGGTCTCGGCGGTGGCAGCGGGATGGGGGTGCGTAAAACAGGAAATCCTGTTGCCAATGGCGGAACGTCGTGGGCGTGCTGGTTTCTCCATCTCGAGTAGATAACTTGCATTGATCCACATTATGCTGCACCTGACATGTATTTGCCCGCTCACTCAACTTAGCCTAAATCTCACTGGAGCCTCTTAACAACCCCCTCACGTTCCCACCAAGTTTTGTGTTGTCAGATAAACTGGAAATACTGAGCGGGATTCCCCCCACACCCCCCCCACTCCTGCTTTGTGGGAGAATCGCCAGGGTGCCGTGTGAATTGTGCCACGCTGCCCCGACCCCCGCACGTGATTCTCCCACTCCACCCGAAACCAGCGCTGCGCAAAGCACGCCGGGCCGCTCAGAGAATTGGCGCAAACGGCGATCGCCAATTCTTCGACCCGGATGGGCCGCACGTAAACGGCAAAGTCCCGCCGGCGCCGTCCACACCTGGTCGCTGCCGGCGGGTACTCGTCGCGAAGGCTTGGGGGGGCGGTCTGTGGTGGGGGGAGGGGTGTCCGTTCCGGGGGGGGCCTCCGATGGGGTCTGTCCCACGATCGGGGCTCACCGATCGACAGGCCGGCCTCTTTTCCTTTCCCCCCCCCGGGCCTACTTCCTTGCGTGACCGACCCCAGAACCCCGGTGCCATGTTGGAACACTCCGCGAGGTTACCGCGCATGCATCGGTTGACACCAGCGCTACTGAGGCAGCAGCAATGTGTCCTTTAATGATGCTGAACTACCCAGGGGTGCAGTTAGAGTTGGTAGATTTGGAATGTAATGAGAGCCATCCCTCGAGGCAGGAATTGTCAGGTCAAACGGACGGAACAAGTTTGCGAACTCATCAGTCACACCTCCGAACTGTTTAGTTCTCAGTTCAACCTTTCTTTCAGCATTGTACCTGCTTCCTTTCGCCAAAGTCAATGGAGATATTTAAGGCCAAGTCAGGGCAGAGCCCTGACCGCGGTCACTGGGATCAGAAGGATTGATTATGAACCATGTTTGGAATTATGCTATGAGTTGCGATTTTATTGACCACTTGGAGGTTTCTCCCCTTTTGGGTGAGAGGTCAAACTCATTTTTTGGTTTTTTTTTGTCCTGTAAAACATTCCTCTGCACAATATTGAAGAAGAGTAGTTGGTCTCTCCTCAGCGCCCTGATCAACATTCCTGAACTTCCATCAGTAAGAGAGCAGGTTAACTGGCCATTATCGCATTGCTGTTTGTGGGAACTTGGGCTTCACTCTACCTCCTGCCATCGAAGTGGGGCAGGAAGTGGGCACCCACTCCCTCCACTGGCACATGCGTGCTTCATCCCACTGGCGGTGCGCCTGTTGAACACTCCGCACCCACTTTCTGCCTCTGCCCCACCGCTTCAGAAGATAACCCGTGCCGACCGCCCTGCTCTCTGTCCATTGCTCCGTCCTGCTGCCTATCACTCGCTGCAGGCGGGGCAGGAAAGGCTCGGGAAAGGAGCCATGCGCCGGGCAGCCGTGTGTTGGGAGTGGGATGCTGAGCAGGAGGCCGTGATGGAGCGGGGCCGGCCAATGAGGCGGCACAGTCAAATTGAAGTTTTGTCCCAGGCAATCCCTGGGATTTTTAACTGGTGGTTTTGAGGACAGATATTCTGTAAGAACTGCAATCCTTAACCATGGGGTGAAGCTTAAGACTGAGATTGCACATCATTTCAGACCCTGCATGTGAATGAAACATTTAATTGGTGCCTCACTTGTTGAAATAGCTTTACATTGCTCAGTGTAATGGATGATCCTATTCTTTGATCTCTGCAGCGTTGCTGGCAGTGACGCCATAGGCAGTGAGTGTCACGCCCTGCGGCTGCAATGTCAGCAAACTCAACCTTTTTTGTAGTGAAAGCAGATGACTGTGGAGGCTGCCATCTGGATGGGTGGGGGTGGGGTGGGGCAAAAGTGTTTTGGTAAAAATTAGATTGCCAGGTACCCACGTTTAATTACCACGACTTACTGGAGCTTGCATAACCATTATCTTTTTGTTGGGTAACAGTATCTTATGGATCAGATCAAATTCAGGTACACGCTAGCCATGATCAGATAGAATTGACTGAGGGGCTGAATGGCCTCCTCGCGTTCCTATGCTTTATTGCTTGTTGGCCATTGGGAGATTAATTTTTCTTTCCAGATTTGGTGGCTTTTTTTATTTGCCATCGCAGACCCTGGCCTCTTCCAGGAAATGGTGTGTGACTGAGGTGTATTGGCTGTTCTGCGCCATATCTGGATGAAGCAAGTTTCCCAAGATCCTCTCCCATCCTTTTTCATAAGGGAATCCAGAATTCTACTTCTGAATCAAAGCACAATGAAAGATCACAAGGTCCTTTAAGGAGCATTGTAAAACAGCAATTTGATGGTGAAGGGGATGTTGGATCACATGATCACACGTTGTTCAAAGAAGTCCAACACTTATCCCAAAGAAGTATAGGTTTTCGTGAGTGACTCAAAGGAGGGAAATGAGTTGGAGAGGTGGAGGAATGGTACTTCAGAACTTGGGGGGCTGAAGGTGCGGCCACTCACAGTGGAGTGATTAAAATCGAGGTGGTCAAAAGGCCAGAATTAGAGGAGCACTGTTATCTTGGAGGTTTGTGGGACTGGAGGAGGTTACAGAGATAGAGAATGAAGAGACCATGGGGGGTGGTGGGTGGGGGGGGGGGGGGGGGGGGGGGTGGATTTGAAAGCATGGATGAGAATTTTAAAATCAAGATGTTGAGTGGCGAGCTTATTGTGACATATAGAATTCTCGGGGTGGCTTGACTGGGTAGATTCTGAGAGGATGTTTCCTCTAGTGGGTGATCTAGGACCAGAGGGCAGAATCTCCGAGTGGAAGGGTCACCTACTTAGACTGAGATGAGGGGGAATTTCTTCTCACTGAATCTGTGGAGGTTGGGTCGTTGAGTATGTTCAAGGCTGAGATAGACAGATTTTTAATCGGAAAGGGAATTGAAGGTTATGGGGAATTGAAGGTGGGAAAGTGGAGGGTTATATCAGATCAGCCATGATCTCATTGAATGGCGGAGCAGACTCAATGGGCCGAATGGCCTCCTGCACTGTAGGGATTCTGTGATTCCACCTCATCAAAGACCTCTCCCACCCGGCTTACTCACTCTTCCGATTCTCCATCGGGCAGGAGATACAGAGGTCTGAGAATGCGCACGACCAGATTCAAAAACAGCTTCTTCCCCGCTGTTTCCAGACTCCTAAACGACCCTCTTGTAGACTGACCTGATTAACACTACACCCCTGTATGCTTCACCTGATGCCGATGTCTATGTATTTACATTGTGTACCTTGTGTTGCCCTATTATGTATTTTCTTTTTATTTTATTTTCATGGACTAAATGATCTGTTCAAGCTGTGTGCAAAGCAATATACATTTCACTGTACCTCGGTACACGTGACAATAAACAAATCCACTGTAACCCTGCACATTCATCCCTTTCAGATAACCGTTTAATTCTTTTTTAGATGTTTCAGTTGCACCTACCTCCACTCCCAATGCCGTGCATTCCAGACCCCGAATCGCCTGCCTCATGAACAGAGTTTCTGTCATATTGCTTTTGCTTCTTTTGCCAAATAGTCTGTGCCCTCTCGTTCTCCGATCCTTTTACAAGCGGGAACAGTTTCTCCCTGTCTACTCTGTCCAGTCCCCTCATGATTTTTAACATCTCTTATCAAATCTCCTCTCATCTTCCTTTTAACCTAAGGAGAACTTGTCCAATCCATCTTCATGGCTGAAGTTTCCATTCTCTTGAAGCTTTTCTGCACTGTCTGCACATTCTCCCTCCCAAGTGCAGTGCAAGGCTGGTTCTCAGGATGAACCATTATCCTATACAAGTTGAGCATCACCTCCTTGCTCTTATACTTTATGCCCCCATTAATAAAGCTGAGGCTATTGTCGGGCAAAGTTACGGAGGCGTAAATGGGGGGGCCTTTGTGATGGCGTGGCTATGCGATTGGGAAGCTCGTCTCGGAGTCAAATGTGACACCAAGGTTGAGAACAGAGTGGGTTAGCCATAGCCTGACTCCAGAAGGAAAGATCTGCCAGGCAGGAGAAAGATCTGCTCGGGATTAAAGACAAATTTAAAGAGTAATGGCAAGAAATTGTTTAACATGGATCGGATTGATGGCTACAGCAGCCCGTAGAGGCTTGATTCTTGGACTCGATAAAGGGACTGGAAGGTTTTTCTAGATACACCCTAATCACATTCTTAATGCATGCATAACATTGGAATGGGCTGCAAGTTTGAACTCTCTCTAAAATCTGGTTTTACAGGATTGTGTGATATTAGACTCGAATTCTTGAACATGTCCAAAATAAGTTTGTTACTTTTCAACTCTCCCCTCTTAATAAAAGACGATCTTGTCAGAATATTGAACCATGTGAGTTATCATTTGAGAAACTTGGTGTCTTTTTAGGATTGAGAGCAGATGATTTGAGGAGATACCCCACAGATGTTCTCAGTCTTGCGATACCAGGCCATTTCAAAAGTGCTTTACAACAAATTACCATCCTTCAAATTTGATGGCACCTTCCTCCAATCGCCTTGGCTCACTTTGCAATGCATCCTGGCGGTGGACTTGATCAGAGACCAGTAACGAGAACTTGGGTCTCCCAAATTCGATCCTAGTGATCGCTAAAAGGCTCCCAGAATCCGTACACCATATTAGTAAGGAATGCTCACTCTGGGGCTCCTGCAGGTTGGAGGTTTGGCGAATCGTGCTTAACCTCTGCTGCAGGCAGTGGGAGTGTTTGTGAGCTGAAGGAATTTTAAGGTTTCAGTGTTGCTTTTTTTGATGAGCTTTTGTTTTTTTTTGTGGCCGGCAAAAGTGAGTCTGAGTGGTGAACCACGTACTGCTACTATATATTTATTTACCGTTATTCATAATTCGTCCGACTGTGTATATATATATATATATATATATGTTCACTGTTGTTCTTATTCACTGTTACTTACTGTTGTTGTGTTGATGCTTTGTTGACTCCGCCTGTGGCTCCGCCCCACGGGGGAGGTATATAATTGGCAGACCTGTGACCAGCTCCCAGTGCGGGAGCAGCAGCAGGCTGGCATACTTCTCAGCTTATTAAAACCACTGATCTCTTCGACAACTCGACTCGTGTGAATTGATGGTCCATCAGTGTGTCAAGTTGACTTTTCCTTTCGAGTTACCACAAGCTGTAACCAGGCATGCCAACTAAACCCAGTGGAAGTATCTGCAGATGGAGCCCGAATGAGCGGTGCTCAACGGAAGGCTCAGTTTCCCCCATGCTGCATGTCAGCCAAAACTGATGGGATAGCGCCCTCCACCGCCTGGTTCAGAACATTGTGGGTTCAAGCCCACAGACTGACAGTATAACTTCAGCGGAGGTGCTGCACTGTCAGAGGCACTGTCTTTCAGATGAGATGTGAAATTAAGGTCCTGCCTGTCTGTTTTGGACAGAAAATCCCCTGCTACTTTCGGAGCGAAACGGGGTAGTTCTGTCTGGTGATTAGTGAGGCCTTGGGCCTGATCGTCATTCTCCTAAAAGAGGGGGGGGGGGGTAAATTGCGATAAGGGAAAGCAAGCGCAAACACGACTGACCAAATGGCCTCCTGTGCTGTGGCAACTGTGGGGTTCCGTGCAGCCGTGCCTCGTTCAGTGAAGGGCAGCTTGCGAGCGGGCGTAGTCCAACGCTGCGGCCTCGGCCACTGGCTGATGCCATGGTGGCAGAAATGGCAACACACCAGGTAACGCATTAGCGATACTCTGGAAAAGACCGGCTGACGAAGAACAAGCGAAGATTGTGAGGAAACAATGAAGCTCAGACGCTGAGCAATGGAACATTCCACCTGAAACAGTATTCCCAAGGGGCACCACCTCTGTCCCATTCCAGGGAAGCGTTGTGGGGTGAAATTTTCATCGGGCATATTGCGTAAATTGGAGGGAAGATTAAAAATGTTCCCAACGTGTCAATGTTCACTGTATCAGACAGCCCCAGAACAATTCCATGCAAGTCTCTTGAACAGAATGTTAAGAATTCTCCTTTAATACAGACATGATTCCTCATTGCTTCAGGCCTGCATGTGTTCTCCAAATGAAAGTTTATTATTCAGGCACGCAGATGAAAGTAATTGGGTGTGAGTCAAAACGTGGTGATTTTGGGCAAGAGCCTTTTTGGGTGCGATCCAGACCTGGATTTGCCCACATTTAGTCATTTTGTTTTTGGCCATGGGGAGTTTCTTCCCAGTGTAGCTCACACTTCAAAATATTTTCAATGCTGGAGATGCCCCCCCACCCCACACTTGCCAAGTGAGGATATCCTGTCCCCTCTTTTCCCCCCCACACCAATTGGTGAATTGCGACCATTATAATCACGCAATAAATTTCTATTGCCTGGTTTTCTGCAGGCTTGACGTCTGTGGGTATATTACATCTGACTGCTTGTGAGCAACTCCCCTGAAGACTGTTGTCCATCAGGGTATCTCCACTGATTCCAGAACCTTCTCCTTTTGAGTTAGGCCGCCTGACACTCGGCACTGTGCAAGGTGCCTCCTGGCAACCTTTTGGTTATGATAATAATCTTTATTAGTGAAACAAGTAGGCTTACAGACCCCTGCAATGAAGTTGCTGTGAAAATTCCCTAGTCGCCACACTCTGGCGCCAGTTCAGACACACGGAGAATTCAGAATGTCCAATTCTCCTGACCTGCACATCTTTGGACTGTGGGAGGAAACTAAAGCATCCGGAGGAAACTCACGCAGACACTGGGACAAAGTGCAGACTCCGGACAGACAGTGACCCAAGCAGGGACCACTGTGCTACCCTGCCACCCATATGACCTGTGTTTCTGTGTTACAAAGGAACAGAAGATCCTGTCAACTTATCCACCCTATTGTAATGGCCAAATGTGATGTTTGCATGTTCCTGCTTGACAAAGTTCGTGTGAACTATTTAAAATGGCTGATTTGACTCCAAGCAGTGGAAGATTTGCTTTGAAAGTGGAACAAAGTTGACGTAGGCTTAACTGGCCAAATGACTTATTTCCAACACCCACAACAGTAAATGGACATGGGGGTCTCTAGTACTATCACTTAATCCCTTTGCCTGCATTCCCAGGTGATGACCGAAACCCACAGAATGGTGGGATCCACAAATGTACCACTTTCATTTGGACTTGAACGATCAATACAAACTTGCCAGCATCAACCTTGTCGCCATAGTAACAGAAACATATACAAAGGGGCACACTTGGCCTGCAATAGAGGACACCACCTGTTTCTGACTTGTATAGTAATTGAAAGGCTGAGATGATGTTTTTGTCATTTGTTTTGTAAGGAGCATCCAGGAGAGTTTTTTTAGAGCAGTATGTAAATAATCCAACTCTGGAAGGGGCCATACTGGACCTGGTATTGGGGAATGATCCGGGCCAGGTGGTTGAAGTTTCGGTCGGTGATTACTTTGGGAATAGCGATCGCAATTCCGTAAGTTATGAATACTCATGGACAAAGACGAGAGTGGTCCTAAAGGAAGAGTGCTAAATTGGGGAAAGGCAGAGTATTAACAAAATTCAGCAGGAGCTTGGTAATATGGATTGGGGGCAGCTGTTTAAGGGTAAATCCACATTTGAAATGTGGGTGTCTTTTAAGGAAAGGTTGATTAGAGTGCAGGACAGACATGTCCCTGTGAAAATGAGATAGAAATGGCAAGATTAGGGAACCATGAATAACGGGTGGAATTGTGAGATTAGCTAAAATGAAAAAGGAAGCATACTTAAGATCTAGGCGACTTAAAACTGATGAAGCTTTGGAGGACTATCTCCAGTAGGACAAATCTCAAACGCGCTATAAAGAGGGCTAAAAGGGGTCATGAAATATCTTTGGCTAACAGGGTTAATGAAAATCCCAAAACCTTTTATTTGTATATAAGGAGCATGTGGGTAACTAGAGAAAGGATTGGCCCACTCAAAGACAAAAGAGGGAATTTATGCGTGGAGTCGGAGGAAATGGGTGAGATTCTTAATGAGTACTTTGCATCGGTATTCACCAAGGAGAGGGACATGACGGATGTTGAGGCTAGGGATGGATGTTCAAATACTCTAGGTCAAGTCGGCATAAGGAAGGGGGAAGTTTTGGGTATTCTAAAAGGCATTAAGGTGGACAAGTCCCCAGGACCGGATGGGATCTATCCCAGGTTACTGAGAGAAGCGAGGGACGAAATAGCTGGGGCCTTAACAGATATATTTGCAGCATCCTTGAGCATGGGTGAGGTCCTGGAGGACTGGAGAATTGCTAATGTTGTCCCTTTGTTTAAGAAGGGTAGCAGGGATAATCCAGGGAATTATAGACCTGTGAGCTTGACGTCAGTGGTAGGCAAACTGTTGGAGAAGATACTGAGGGATAGGATCTATTCACATTTGGAAGAAAATAGACTTATCAGTGATCGGCAGCATGGTTTTGTGCAGGGAAGGTCATGTCTTACAGACCTAATAGAATTCTTTGAGGAAGTGACAAAGTTAATTGAGGGAAGGGCTGTACGTGTCAAATACATGGACTTCAGTAAGGCGTTTGATAAAGTTTCTCATGGCAGGTTGATGGAAAAAGTGAAGTCGTATGGGGTTTAGGGTGTACTAGCTAGATGGATAAAGAACTGGCTGGGCAACAGGAGACAGAGTAGTGGTAGAAGGGAGTGTCTCAAAATGGAGAAAGGTGACTAGTGGTGTTCCACAGGGATCTGTGCTCGGACCACTGTTGTTTGTGACCTACATAAATGACCCGGAGGAAGGTATAGGTGGTCTGAATAGCAAGTTTGCAGATGTTACTAAGATTGGTGAAGTTGCAGATAGCGAGGGGGACTGTCAGAGAATACAGCAAAATATAGATAGATTGGAGAGTTGGGCAGAGAAATGGCAGATGGAGTTCAATCCAGGCAAATGCGAGGTGATGCATTTTGGAAGATCAAATTCAAGAGCGGACTATATGGTCAATGGAAGAATCCTGGGGAAAATTGATGCACAGAGAGATCTGGGAGTTCAGGTCCATTGTACCCTGAAGGTGGCAACGCAGGTCGATAGAGTGGTCAAGAAGGCATACAGCATGCTTGCCTTCATTGGACGGGGTATTGAGTACAAGAGTCGGCAGGTCATGTTACAGCTGTATAGGACTTTGGTTCGGCCACATTTATAATATGAAAATGAAAATCACTTATTGTCACGAGTAGACTTCAATGAAGTTACTGTGAAAAGCCCCTAGTCGCCACATTCCGGCGCCTGTCCGGGGAGGCTGGTACGGGAATCGAACCGTGCTGCTGGCCTGCTTGGTCTGCTTTAAAAGCCAGCGATTTAGCCTTGTGAGCTAAACCAGCCCCTGATACTGCGTGCAGTTCAGGTCGCCACATTACCAGAAGGATGTGGATGCTTTAGAGAGGGTGCAGAGGAGGTTCACCAGGATGTTGCCTGGTATGGAGGTGCTAGCTATGAAGAAGGGTTGAGTAGATTGGGATTGTTTTCGTTGGAAAGACGGAGGTTGAGGGGGGGACCTGATTGAGGTCTCCAAAATTGAGAGGTATGGACAGGGTGGATAGCAACAAGCTTTTTCCAAGAGTGGGGGTGTCAATTACAAGGGGTCACGATTTCAAGGTGAGAGGGGGAAAGTTTATTTTTTTTACGCAGAGGGTGGTGGGTACCTGGAACGCTTTGCCAGCAGAGGTGGTAGAGGAGGGCACGATAGCATCATTTAAGATGCATCTAGACAGATATATGAACGGGCGGCAACAGAGGGAAGTACACCTTGGAAAATAGGCAACAGGTTTAGATAAAGGATCTGGATCGGCGCAGGCTGGGAGGGCCGAAGGGCCTGTTCCCGTGCTGTAATTTTCTTTGTTCTTTGTTTCATAATGGGGGTTCTGAGGTCCTCTGGAACTCCGCTGTTTAGCACAACATCAGCAGGCAGCACGTTACTGAGAAGTGTTCACTCCAGGAAATGCGATCACAAGGCACTCTGCCCTGTCTTTAACGTTGTTTCCTGCCTGATCTTTAAAATTAATCTGTGACCGCAAGAGCCTGTGGTGGAATGAGGGACGACATTGGATCTGCTCTTTGCACATCTTGCTTTCTGCTCACCTCGGCGCTGTGGTGAATCACAGTCCGTGTAATTCACACTGTTATTATATATGATGTACTGTGTCTATGTAAGCTCGGTATGTGAGCACTTGTGCGGCTCTGCCCATAGGGGAGATGAGGAGTTTGTACTGGGCTCCACCCTTGGCTCCGCCCATGGCCCCGCCCATGGCTCCTCCTACTAACCAGAAGTATAAAGCTTGGCAGCGTGAGCCTGCCTGCCAGTTCATCTCGTCGCAGGCAGGCTCTGTTGAAAGATTATTAAAACCACTGTTCACTTCCAACCACGTGTCGTGTGAATTGATGGTCACATCAGGTGCTTCATTGGTGCCACCCCTTTTTGTATTGGAGAGCTCTTCAATTTACAGGCCGAGGTTTCAGGTGATGTCGAAGTCACTGGGTGAAGAGTTCATGTGGGAGTTCTGACGAGGTTGCAGAGAGCACGAGAAAAGACGGCGGGAATCCAAAATTAGTGGAAGTGACGCAATATTTGGCTTTGTGCGATGGGACATTTGAGGGAGTTTTAACATTTCGGTGGCAACCACGCAGTCGAGGCCAGTTCTGTCTCTCACAACGTGCTCTGCTGAGATTAGCTCATTTGGACAGGGAATTGATAATGACATGATGTGCCTGCACACAGTTCCATGAATGACTCTGGGGGAGAGGGGGGAGGGGGTTAGAAACTGTAGGAACATTTGAGGGAACTTTATACCAGCAACATGATTATAGTGCTGGCAATAATGAGGCAAGGATCAAGAGGCTTGAACTGCCGAAGAGGGTAAATAAATGATTGGTACAAAAGGCTGAGTTAGTTCTCTGGCACTGGAAGAATACTCCAAAGCGAGATGGCTCTGTCCTCTTTGAGGCCACCAGGCTCCTTGTGAAGCTTTGGAGCTTTGAGTTTTGGAGGGGTGAGTTTTGAGTGAAAGAAAGATATGAAGCAAATATCACGAGAAAGTAATTTGTGTATCTGGTTTGCATTTGCACTCCGTACAGAGGAATGAGAACTTTTTTTAAAACTCCGATGCGTGGAGACTCGAGCCAGTTTACAGGGAGAGTGGGAACGAGAAAGAGGAGTACCTCTTTGCTTTGGGGTGAAATGCCCCCTACCCTTCTCCTTGTAAGGACTTTCCCCAATTCCAGAAGGTTTCTTATAGATTGGAAGCGGTCGCAGGGCTTAGTGCCTGGCCGGGGGGGGGGGGAGGGGGGGGGGGGCTTCAGCGAGGGCTGGGGGGACTAGTGGAGTGTGTACCGGGGGTGGCGAGGCTGGTGACCGGGGGGGGGCAGTTTTTGGCAGCCCAGGTCCGCTCGTGGCCAGCTGCATGTTGCACTACGTGGCCGCCGCCGTGTGCATGCGTGGCCACGACCCGGCCATTCACTGGCCGTATCTGCAGGTAAGGCTACTAGCCCCCCCCCCCACTGGATGGAGGATCGGTGCGGGGGGTGGCGCTGACTTACTGGCCGTCAGACCAGACTGATCCTGCGGACATATCCGCAGGATCGGAGAATTTAGCTCAAAAAGCCCTTAGCTCTGCAATGCTCTCCCTAACCACTTTCTTTCTGTCTGTGTCTGTCTCTCTTTCTTTCTGTCTGTGTTTGTCTCTCTTTCTTTCTGTCTGTGTCTGTCTCTTTCTTTCTGTCTGTTTCTGTCTGTGTCTCTCTGCAAGAGCCAGTCTCGTGATCCCACAAAAAAATCGGGAGTTTGCACATTGTCACCCTCGTAACCCAAAGATGTGCAGGGTGGATTGGCCATATCTTTTTATTAAAACAGTAAAAAATCTATACAAGGCCAAATGGTACAAACACTAATTTTGTGTTTGAGAAACAGGGTACCCTCCCCTCAGTACCAACGTGCGAGGTAGATACTCTGATTATTAAAACAGTTCACAACACATTGGCCATGCTAAATTGCCCCTTAATTGGAATTTAAAGTATTTGCTAACTATTGTTAAGCATTGTTTATCTGGCAATTGTAAGCTGTATTTCTGTGATCAGGTAATTTAATACGGTGTTAATAAAAACGTTTGTTTTATTGTACCATATCCATATTTTTGAGTGGTTACCTCTGGAGCAAACTGTCACTTCCTCAGTTTTACAAAAAGAAATATTGGGATTCCAGTCCATATGCAAGCAAATGTTAAGGCCTGGTCCAGGATTGTAAAGTCGTCATGTCTTTGGCAGCCATCTTAAAATGATGCCCTCTGGTGCTGGATCCTTCTGCCAGCGGGAATAGATTTCTTCCCATGTCTACTCTGTCCAGACCCCTCAGAATTAGAACACCTCTCTCTTCAATGAGAACAGTCCGAGCTTCTCCAAGCTATCCATGCACTAAAGTTTCTCACCCGAGATCTGATGCGACCATCAATTCACGCGAGACAGTGTTGAAGTGAACAGTGGCTTTAATCAACTAGAACAGTGCCTGCCTGCAACTGCTCTGCTAGTGAGAGCCACCTACAGGGCAGCTGCTCTTTATATCTCCCCTCAAGGGGGCGGAGCCCAAAAGGGTACCAACATGATACATTCCGTGGAATATCGTACAATGGTCCAAGGGCTGGTTTAGCGCACGGGGCTAAATCGCTGGCTTTTAAAGCAGGCCAGCAGCACGGTTCAATTCCCATACCAGCCTCCCGAACAGGTGCCAGAAAATGGTGACTAGGGGCTTTTCACAGTAACTTCATTGAAGCCTACTTGTGACAATAAGCGATTTTCATTTTCATTTCATTTATGACAATAAGCGATTTTTCTTTTTCATTTCATTTCATAGGTGGAGCCCATATGGGCAACAGTGTGCTACAGTGGTGAATGGTTAATACAATACGTTCACCACAGGAGCCAGAGCTCTCGTAAATCTTTTCCAGACCCTCTCCAATGCCTTCACACCTTTTCTTATAGTGTGGTGAAGAGCTAATGCTCCAGTTGAGGCCAAGAGTCACTCATTACCTATCTCCCAAGCTTTTACTCCCCTTCTAAGAAATCTCCTCGCATAACAATGTGAAATTTGGCTGATGACACTGTTGCGACACCTTTGGATGTTTTTACTATGTTAAAGATCCATATAAATATAAGTTCTATCTGGATGAGATTTGCGGGTAGAGAATGGTTTACTTGGTTTTCCAACTCCAGTATTAATTACTGAGGCAGCAACAGGGAGTTTGCTATAGCACAAGTTACTGACAAAGTGGAATTCCGTGCTTGTACGGAGCGCGCCCTTTGACTGTGTTGGGGCTGAACAGGCCCCTGTTTGTCAGGTGGCTGATGTTTCTCAGTAGTGGGATTCCAGTCACCGGCCCTGCCCTACGGCCCACCTCTGGAAACCAGTGAAGGCAATTTGTGGCTGAGATCCATCCACCCCCGGTGTGCAACAATCTTACCATTACAAAGTCTTTCTGCACAGAAGGAGGCTTTTTAGCCCATTTGAGTCTTTCGAAGGACCTTTCAAACTGTCCCACTCGCTTTGCCCACTTTCTAGCAATTTGTTCTTCCTTGTATATTCATCCTAATCCCTTTATTTTGATTGAATCTGTTTCCACCACCCTGTCAGGCCGTGCATTCCAAAACCTAATCATTCATTGCGTAAGAAATCTTTTCTTGTGTTGACACGGAGTATTTTGTCGATCGCCTTCAATCGGTGCCCTCTGGTTATCAACCCTTCATGTCATGAGAAATGGCTTCTCTTTGTTCCCTCCCAAATCTTTTGTCATAAAATGTTTGTGTGCATTTAATCTTTCTTTCAAAAAGTAAATTTAGAGTACCCGATTATTTTTTCCTAATTCAGGGGCAATTTAGCGTGGCCAACTCACTCACCCTGCACATCTTTGGGTTATGGGGGTGAGCCCACACAGACACGAGGAGAATGTGCAAACTCCACATGGACAGTGAGCCGGTGCCGTACTCGAACCCAGGCCCTCGGCACCGTGAGGCAGGAGTGCTAACCACTGTGCCACCGTGCCGCCCAATGTGTGCATTTAGTCTGCTTGCTATGTTAAACGAGTTAACTTGTACATTAGAATTGGGGTCAAGAGAAATTGAGCTGTCCCTTCTTTATATTGCAGGTCATGATGTGCTGGATCGTGTTTCTCAAGCTTGCAAAATCCCTCTGGGTTCGCATTAACAGACTCTCCATATTGATTCCAAAGATGTGCAGGTTAGGTGGATTGGCCATGATAAATTGCCCTCAGCGTCCAAAATTGCCCTTAGTTGGGTGGGGTTACTGGGTTATGGGGATAGGGTGGAGGTGTTAACCTTTGGTAGGGTGCTCTTTCCAGGAGCCGGTGCAGACTCGATGGGCTGAATGGCCTCCTTCTGCACTGTAAATTCTATGTATGATTGCCATAAAAACCCATCTGGTTCACTCAAGTCCCTTGTGGAAGGAAATCTGTCGTCCTTCCCCAGTCTAGCCTTCATATGACTCCAGATCCATGAAATTGCCACAAGTGCCAGGCAATGGCCATCTTCAACAAGAGAGGATCTAATCATTGCCCCTTTACAATCAATGGCATTACTATCAACCACCTGGGGGTTACCACCGACCAGAACTGAACAGGACTAGCCATATAAATAATGATACCGCCAGAGCAGGCCTGAGACTAGGAAACCCATGGCGAGTATCTCTCCTCCTGCTCCCCTCCCCTCCCAACAAGGCACAAGTCAGGAGTGTGATGGACGAGTGCGACAAAAGCAGCCCTTCCGCAAATATTCAAACCCTCCACCACCGGTGCAAGGGTGGCATCTGCGACCATATCCGGTAAAATTAATATTTTTAAAAAAGAAATGTGGGTTGACTCTTAAACTGCCCTCTGAAATGATTTAGCAAGCCAGCCAGCTCGAGCGGAACTGGGAATGGGCAACAAATGCTGGCCTGTGAAAGAACACAAAAGGGAAAATAACCTCTCAGCAACTAACCTATCAAGCTCAACAATTTAAAAAAAAAAAAAAAAATTTTTTAAATTCATGCAGTGACCTTCATCCCTCACTGTAAACTTTTGGCCCCACTCAATCATTCCGCAAAAGCAACGAGCCCAGCAGAACAAATCATCTGAAATCTATTAAATATTTTGTGTCTTAACTTGCTGAGTGTGCAGCTGAATTTCTGTTCCATATTTGAAGCATTTCTTTGTCACAGTTTCATAATTGTCATGGGGGGAGAGAAGTGTGGCAAACTCTCATTGAACTATTTTTGGTTCCATCCTGTTTAGCTTGGAGTCGGTCACAAGGAGGATTTTCTTACAGCTCAGCAAAGATGGCGGTGTGATTTATAAAAAAAAAACATTTTTCTGGGATGTGCAAGAAGGGGGCAGTTGTCTGACCTGTCACGCTCCTGCTACTCGGGCCGATGCTGAAGGAATTAATGGAGAGTCTCTCTTGCCCTCTGCTAAACCATTGAGGTAAATGTTTGCATTTTTTTGTGCCTTTGCCTTCAGGTGCAAAGCCCAGAGTTGGGGGCATTCGCTTTGGAGCTGAAAGCCACGACGAGGGAGCAGCCAATCATGTTCACTTTGAAGAGAAATTACATGACTCTGTTGTCATGGTGACCCAAGAGGAAGATGGGAGTTTTTTAGTGAAGGTGAGATCTCTGGAATCAAACTCGTGGCTTGTTATGTTGAGCATTCAATTCAGCGTGTGGATGTCTCCAGCAAGGTTGGCATTTATCGATCGTCTTGTTGCATTGAGAGGGCCAAAGTCGGCTTCCTCGAGCTGGTCTTTTCTGCTCTTACCCCCTGTATTCTTTCCCAATTATTCATATCTTGAATCTTATTGAGTTTAATCTGTCTGTATTTCTCCACCTCTACACTGGGTACTGAAGGAGGATTTAATACTAGATAATAGAGTGCCGTAATTGTAACGTTGCTGCCGAAATCCAGAACTGGGTGAGCAGAGATTTTCCTCCAATCAAATATTGGGAAGACTGATGTCATTTGGCGGGATTCTCCGTCAGCAGGATCCTCCGCTTCACCGCCGGTGCACTCGTGCCTGCAGATATCCCGAGGTCCTGGGGGTGGCCACAATGGGAAACCCCATTGGCCGGCTACCAGGACCAGGATTCTGCTGCCAGCAGGCGCTCCCTGCGCCAGAAAACGGGTCTGGCGGGTTTGGAGAATCCCGCTCATTATCTTCAATTTCTGCCCCCATCCTTCCCACTGTCTGAGACCAAATCACATGTCTCGCAACCTTTGTCATCCTATTGACCCTGAGACAGGGTTCCAACCATGTGTCCACTACACAATCAAAGCTGCCTCCTTCCCACCTGAATTGCAGTGCACATCTCAGATTGCATTGGCAAGTTTTGGTACTGAAATTCTTGCCTTTGTTACCATTTGACTTGGCTATCCCAATGCACTTCAAGACGGCCTCCTAATTTAAACCCTTCATAACTTCAGTTCATCCAAAACTCTGCACATATCCTAACATCCCAAGTCCCATTCACTTAACATCTCTGTTCTTGCTGACTTACATTGGTCCCCGGTTTAAAAAATGCCTCAACTGTTAAAATTCTCATCCTGGTTTTCAAATTCCTTCTGATTTGCGCTCCCATCCCCCACCCTGTCACTGTATCACCTCCTCCAGCCCCACAGTCCTCCTGAAGTCTCCTGCGCACACCTCTAATTCTGCACCATTGTGCATCACCAACCTTCATTGCTCCATTATTGGCGACAATGCCTTCAGCTGCCTGGGTCCTAAGCTTAGAAGCTTCCTCACTGTCTCTCTTTTGGCACAATCCTTTAAAACCTATCTCTCTAACCCTTGTTTCTTTGCTCAAATCCACCCCAATATCTCCTTGCAAAGCTCAGTGTCAGGTGTGGTTGGATTACTTTCACGGGATACTTTCACCTCGGGATAATTTGCTGCGTTAAATGTGCATAACAAATGAAGGTGTAGACTGTTGAATTTGGTGTGTCTCTCGTTGTTCTTTCACCTCATCCTCTGACGGACAGGTGAGCTAACTAAACCGATTGTGTGCAAATGTGTAAGGGTAGTGGATGCTCCATTGAGTCACCCAATTACTTTTGCTGGGTGTCTTGGCAGTATATCAGAAAGAAAACCTGTTATCCCTCACCAACTTTATTTGATTGATTGATTAATTGATTGATTTATTGTCACATGTACCAATACAGTGAAAAGTATTTTTCTGCTGCCAAGGGAACATACACAGTACGTACATAGTTGACAAAAAGAATAATCAGCAGAGTACATTGACAAATAGTACATCAACAAATAGTATTGGTTACAGTGACATCAACAAATAGTATTGGTTACAGTGCGGAACAAGGGCCAAACAAAGCACATAAGTGAGCAAGAGCAGTGTAGGGTGTCGTGGATAGTGCTCTTACAGGGAACAGATCAGTCCGAGGGAGAATTGTTGAGTGTTTTTCTGGGCAGAGGTTTTTTAAAAATTTGTTTACAGAATGTAGGCACATTGACTGGGCTAGCATTTATTGCCCATGCCTAAATGCATCTTGAGTCAACCCCATTGCTGGGGGTCTGGAGTCGCATGCAGGCCGGCGCTAGATGGTCAATTTCCTCCGTGAACTAATGTGTTTTTGCAACAATTATCATTCGCCTTTTAATTCCAGATTTAAAAAAATTATTGAATTCAACTTTTTTCACCTGTCATGGTGGGATTCGGACCCAGGGCTCCAGAGCATAAGTCTGGGTCTCTGGATTACTGGCCCAGCAATAATACCGCTACACCACCAGACATTGCATGGTCAGTCGAGCTTAATATGCCATTGTTGTCCTTTCCGGTGCCAAGTCAATGCCATCTGGTTTCATTAATTTTAGCGGTTTTGAATAGCTGTGTGTCTGGAGTCACATGTAGGCTTGACCAGGTAAAAAGAACAAGAAATTCCTTCCCGCATTGACCAATGGTGGTCATCAGACTTTAAGTCCAGATTTTGTATTGAATTCGAATTTCACCGTCTGCCATGGTGGGATTGGATGTTGGGTCTCTGGATTACTAGTCCAGTGGCAATGCCCATTGCCAAACTCCAAAAAGAAATGTTGGCATTACTCAGCAGGTCAGGCAGCATCTGTGGAGAGGAGCAGGTCAAGATGACCTCTCCTCAGAATTTCCAACCTCTCGCTGCTGTATAACCCTGAGATGAACTTCCAACCACAAGAGATGCCCCATCAGAAATGAATTTAATTTCAGATTTCCAGCATCTGCAGTGTTTTGCTTTTGTTGATGCCCTTTTTTTTTTGTATCAGCTTTAGTTTTCACAAGCCCGCTAACAACACCCAGCCCTATCTCCCCACCGCCACCTCTCTCGACTCCTGTACTGTTGCTAAATTGTCAGATGCTTGTCTGACATCCAGTACTGGAGAGGGGGATTTTCCTCTAAATAAATGTTGGAAACTCTGAAGCTATTGTTTTCCGTCCCCGCTCCAAACTCTGTTCCCAGATATATACTCCCATCTCTCTTCCATGGCAACTAAATCAGATTGTCTACAGGCAGTATAGGTGTCATATTTGAGCCCCAAGCTGAGCTTCTGACCACAGGTTTTTACTATCTAAGACCCATCTGTTTCCACGTGTCACCTCATCTGACTCTGCTTTTGTCTCTGTGCGTCTGCTGTTGAAACCCTCATTCATCCCTTTGTCACCTCAGAATTTGACTGTTCCGATGCAATCCTGGCCGGTCTCCAACCTTCTAAGTCCTATTCTCCTGGTACCCCTGTGTGCACTGGCTCCCAGTCCAGCAAATGTCTGGATTATAAAATTCCCATCCTAGGTTTAAAACCCTCTGTGGCCTTGCCCCTACACCCCCTCCCTATCTGTATAAACTCTCCAGCCCCATAACCCTTCAAAATGTCTGCCTTTGTGAAACCCTGGCCTCTTGAGCAAACCCAATTTTGTTGCTCCACCATTGGTAGATGAGCCTTCGGTTACCTAGGGTGGGATTCTCCCAAAACATTCCAAAGTTAATTTGTGGTGGGTTTTTCACGGAGCTTCCCGCCGGCTCTGCCGGAGGGTTCCTTGAAGCTATTCAATGACACTTTGATCACTTTTTTAGGCCCTGGGGACTTTCTCACCGGTTTAGACCACACTTATTTTAGCACTGGGGAGCTGAACTCGGATATTGGGCTGCCATTTTGAAATGGTGCCCTGATCTCTAAAGTGAGCTTGTGGGTCCCCTGCCATCCGCAAGCCCTCTTACAGCACCCCTTCCTTCCAGAACCCCCCGCCTATCATGCCTCTATCTGCCCAGAGGCCCCTACGTATCTGCCCTGCACTCTTTTACCCTTCCACCCCCTCCCTCCCCTCCCTCATTTTATGGGCTTGGCCCCCCGCACCCTTGGCAGTGCCACCCTGGCACTTGGGCACCCAGGCAGTGCTCCTGCTGGCTTGGCAGGGCCATCTGGGCTCCTTGGCAGTAGCAGTGCCAAGGCGCCTGCGTTCCAGCGGGAGGGCCAGGCAGGGAGTTACCCTGCACTTACCCTGACCACCCAGGGGCCTCCGATGGCCCAGGAGATCCCCCTGATGCCGTTCTGCCTGGTCCACGTTTGTGTGGACCAGCACTGATCGGCGCCTCTTTAACCAAACTTTAGGTCATCTGATCTAATGCCTCCTTTAATGTGGCGTGGTGTTATATTTTGATTTGGAATGCTCCTGTGAAGTGCCTTGGATGTTTTATTCTGTTCAAGCTGCTGTGCAAATAAACGTTGTTATTGTATCAGCCAAGAGAGGTGTGGTGAATTCATACTGTATCGTAATTCACACTGTATTGTAATGTATAGCATTATGTCCCTGTGGGCTCTGTCTGAGCCGTTGCGCGGCTCTGCCCATAGGGGGAGATGAGGAGCTTTTACAGGGCTCCACCCTTGGCTCCGCCCATGGCCCCTCCCACTACCGGAAGTATAAAGTGCCACAGCCGTGTGAGCCTGCCCTCAGTTCTTCTGGTCGCAGGCAGGCTCATTTGTAAGTCTATTAAAACCACAGTTTACTTCCAATCGTGTTCTGAGTGAATTGATGGTCACATCAAGAGGGAAATCTCCAAACAATTGACGTCTTTATATTGTCCTGCGTCTCTGTTTACAATAATCACCAGGCAGACAGAGAGAGAGAATGGCCATTCAACCCATTCCAGCTCCAATTATGGATGGCACTGCTGCCTCACCGTGCCAGGGACCTGGGTTCAATTCCAGCCTTGGGTGAGAGTTTGCATGTACTTCCCGTGTCTGCGTGGGTTTCCTCCGGGTGCTCCGGTTTACCCCCACAGTCCAGGTTAGGTGGATTGGCCATGCTAAATTGCTCCCGAGCATCCAGGGTTGTGGAGGTTACGTTGTGGGGCTAGGGTTGGATAGATGGGGGAGTGAACCTCAGTGGGGTTCTCCTTTGCAGAGGCAGTGCAGACTTGATGGGTTGAATGGCCTCCTGTACTATTCTTTGATTCTATGATTAAAAACATAGCAGGTTTAGGCCATTCGGCCTGTCGGGCCTGTTCCGCTACTCAATAAGATCTTGGCCGATAGGATTGTAGCCTTAACTCCACTTTCCTGTCTGCCTCCCCATAATCCTTATCGTCTGTCAAAGCAGCCTGAAATCTTCAATGGGCCAGCCACCACTGCTGGCTGGGGAAGAGAATTCCAAACACACTCAGTCCTCTGAGAGAAGCAACTCCTCATCTCCATCTCAAATGAGAGACCCCTTATTTTCAACCTGTGCCCCTTTGTTCTAAATTCCTCATGAAGGAAACACTTCACAGTATCTTTCTACACTGTCGAGCCCCCTCTGAATCGCCAATAAGTGTAGGCCCAACCTGCTCAACCTTTCCTCCTGAGACAAGCCCCTCACTCAGGAATCAGGTAGTGAGCCTTCCCTGTGCTGCACCCTTAGAAAATATATCTCTTGTTAAAAAAGGTGACCAGAATTGTACACTGCACTTCCGACCAATGTATCTGTAGTTTAGTTGTAGCATTCTTTCCTCCGGATATCAACGTTCTGGGTTCAAGTCCCATTCTGGGCCTTCAACACAGTCAAGGCTGATAGTCCAGTGCAGTATTGAGGGCACCTCAGGCTCATGGTCCAGTGCAGTATTGAGGGCACCTCAGGCTCATGGTCCAGTGCAGTATTGAGGGCACCTCAGGCTCATGGTCCAGTGCAGTATTGAGGGCACCTCAGGCTCATGGTCCAGTGCAGTATTGAGGGCACCTCAGGCTCATGGTCCAGTGCAGTATTGAGGGCTTCGGAGGTACCATCTTTCAGATGAGATGTTTAACCAAGTCTTCACCTCATGCCTGGGCAGATGTAAGAGATCCTCTGGCATTAGTTTGAAAGAGAGCAGGGAAGTTATTCCCGGTGAGGTGTCCTGGTCAATGTTCATTCCTCAATCAACATCACAGAAGAACAGATTGCCTGGTCGCTATTACACTGCTGATTGTGGGAGTGTGCTCTTCAGAGTACTTTTCTGCAAAGTGCTTTCAGATGTCTATTGGTCGTGAAAAGCACGATGTTAATGCAAGTCTTTCTTTTTCTTGCTCTTCAATCAGCCACTTGTTGAATGATTTCAAGGTATTTTTTGGTCTCCATTATTCCAGAGACCGATTGATTGTTCTCTGAAGAGCTTACTGACATCATGGGTGGAAGTGTCAGGTACTGACTGAAAACCAGCGTGTTTCTCCCCAGAGAAGCGAGCCGGTTTTCTGATTTTCTGACACTTTTTGTTTTGTCAAAAAAAAGCAGGGGGCCGTGACATTCCTGAGGGGTGGCACCTAAAAGACACCAGCGAGCCCAGCTCCAGGTCCCTGTTTTTAAAGGGCGCCCCGATCTCAAATTGAAGTCAACATAACCACCACCCCACCCCCCCCTTCTCCACCTCCCCTATCATCTGGCTTAGTCCCCTCACTCCCCACCGCCAATGCAGGCAACCCCCGCCCTCCCACATAATGGGAATCCCACAATTTGGTTCTCAGTTGGCTCTGCCCGATTGGCAGTACCCAGATTCATGGGGCAGTGCCAGGGCCCTGACCACCCATGTCCCTCAACACCCCCCCCCCCCAACGTCTCCAGGACCTATACCCAGAGTTGTCAACTAGCATGAATTTTCCGTTTTTTATATGGAAAATCGGCTTGAATACAGGAGGACAATTTCTAACATTTAAATAGTAATTGGCAATCCGCCTCCCGAAATGCTTCATTTAGTTTCCTCGGCAACAGGGCCCTGCGCAGAGGACCCTCTCCTCTCCGCCCCGCAACTAACAGTGCATGCGTGCCAGGTGATCCTGAGCTTCGCAGGGTCTCGCACACGAGGCATCGAGGAGCGTGTATTGGTTTCCTTGGCGACAGGGCCCTGCGCAGAGGACCCACTCCCTTCTCTCTGCACACAACAGCGCATGCGTGCCAGGTGATCCTGAGCTTCGCAGGGTCTCGCACACGAGGCATCGAGGAGCGTGTATTGGTTTCCTTGGCGACAGGGCCCTGCGCAGAGGACCCACTCCCTTCTCTCTGCACACAACAGCGCATGCGTGCCAGGTGAGCCTGACCTTCGGGCGGTCTCTAATGAGGCAGCGAGGTGTCAGTATTTTACTATTGGGATAAAATAAAATCATGTTGAGGGTCGACTACAGTGGCAATTATCTACATTATCGAAGTCCTGTCACATTGGGAATTGTATAGGGTGGAGATACAGTGATGCCATTTTTAAGTGTTTCCATCTTAACAATTTAAAAACACAAATGGGTAATTTAAACCCTGAGTAATTTAAACCTGCTGCATTTGTTCCCTGTGCAGAATTGTAGAATATTTTCACATTTAGATTTACTGAATGTTTGAAACTTAATTTGAAAACGCCCACTCCCAATCATGATGTACATCAATGTAACAGCGATAGATTTGCATTTTCCATTCGTGTTTTAGATTTGCATTTTCCATTTGTGTTTTAGATTTGCACTTCAGATTGGGGGCCATTTTTTCTTTGGAATTAAAATACCGATTTTACTACCAAAATGCTGATATCTCGTATGTGGAATAACGATTTGTGTTGGGAAAGATTGGCAGCTCTGTATACCTGCTTCTGGGCCGCCAGCATGGTCAACATCAATACTTTCCGTTCTTGGAATCCGATAGTGATTCCTGCCGGTATGACCATGTATTTAATCCGCTTCATACCCTCGCTGGGCATGAACCTGATTACACATCGGCGGAGGGATGGGGAAGATCTCAAACAGATCTCCCCGCTGCAAGTCCTGCAAGTTGGTGCGAGTTAGCGGCTAGCGCAGGATTTGTGTCCGTGGGGAATGGGGCGGGAAAAGCACGCACCATCTTTTTTTTTCTCTTCATACCATCTTGGATACGCCTATGTGGCCACCTCTTCAGTTGTCTCCTTTTCAAGGCTGATGTTGTCATCTCTGCTGAAGCCGGCATTTATTTCCAATTCCTCCTTGCGCTGAGATGCAGGTTAATGCCTTCAGGGGACTTCAGTGTTAGTGACAAACAGTCCCACAGCATTGTCACATGTAGCCCAGGCTGAAAGTATCTGCCCTTGAAGACCCTTTGGGGAACTAGTTCGGATTTTCCGACAAATTTATCCCTGCAACCTACCTTTAAGAGCCTTCTCTGCTCACTCCATCTCCTTAAAAAGAGCGCTGCCTCCTTGCTCTAAAAGGTCCCTTGAGCATACGTTGTTACTTATATTTACATATGAAATGGGAGCAGACTTGAGCCATTCAGCCCCTCGAGCCTACTCCACCAAACCGAAGATCATGACTGTTTGTGTTTCGAGGCCCACGTTACCATCTCCCCCCACTAACCTTTCATTCCGTTGCCCGACGAGAATCAATCTACCTCCGCCTTTAAAATATCCAGTGAACCCATTTCTGATGCAGAGTTCCAAGGTCGCACAACTCTCTTGAGAGAAACCAATTCACCTCATATAGCGAGGCATCTGGATAGAAATTGTCCCATTGGGCAGACGCAGCATGGGTTCATAAAGGACAGGTCATGCTTAACTAATTTAGTGGAATTTTTTGAGGACATTACCAGTGCAGTAGATAACGGGGAGCCAATGGATGTGGTATATCTGGATTTCAAGAAAGCCTTTGACAAAGTGCTAAACAAAAGGTTGCTACATAAGATAAAGATGCATGGCATTAAGGGTAAAGTAGTAGCATGGATAGAGGATTGGTTAATTAATAGAAAGCAAAGAGTGGGGATTAATGGCTGTTTCTCTGGTTGGCAATCAGTAGCTAGTGGTGTCCCTCGGGGATCCGTGTTGGGCCCATAATTGTTCACAATTTACATAGATGATTTGGAGTTGGGGACCAAGGGCAATGTGCCCAAGTTTGCAGATGACACTAAGATGAGTGGTAAAGCGAAAAGTGCAGAGAATACTGGAAGTCTGCAGAGGGATTTGGATAGATTAAGTGAATGGGCTAGGGTCTGGCAGATGGAATACAATGTTGACGAATGTGAGGTTATCCATTTTGGTAGGAATAACAGCAAACGGGATTATTATTTAAACGATAAAATATTAAAGCATGCCGCTGTGCAGAGACCTGGGTGTGCATGAGTCACAGAAAGTTGGTTTACAGCTGCAACAGGTGATTAAGAAGGCAAATGGAATTTTGTCCTTCATTGCTAGAGGGATGGAGTTTAAGACTAGGGAGGTTATGTTGCAATTGTATAAGGTGTTAGTGAGGCCACACCTGGAGTATTGTGTTCAGTTTTGGTCTCCTTACTTGAGAAAGGACGTACTGGCACTGGAGGGCGTGCAGAGGAGATTCACTAGGTTAATCCCAGAGCTGGGACTGTACTCGTTGGAATTTAGAAGGATGAGGGGGGATCTTATAGAAACATTTAAAATTATGAAGGGAATAGATAGGATAGATGCGGGCAGGTTGTTTCTACTGGCGGGTGAAAGCAGAACTAGGGGACATAGCCTCAAAATAAGGGGAAGTAGATTTAGGACTGAGTTTAGGAGGAACTTCTTCACCCAAAGGGTTGTGAATCTATGGAATTCCTTGCCCAATGAAGCAGTTGAGGCTCCTTCATTACATGTTTTTAAGGTAAAGATAGATAGTTTTTTGAAGAATAAAGGGATTAAGGGTTATTGTGTTTCGGGCTGGAAAGTGGAGCTGAGTCCACAAAAGATCAGCCATGATCTAATTGAATGGCGGAGCAGGCTCGAGGGGCCAGATGGCCTACTCCTGCTCCTAGTTCTTATGTTCTCATCTCTGTCCTGAAAGGACAATCCCTAATTTGAAAACAGTGGCCCCTAGTTCTGGACTCTCCCACAAGAGGAAACATCCTTTCCACGTCCACCTTGTCGAGACCATTCAGGATCTCGGATACTTCAATCAAGTCACCTCTCACTCTTCTAAACTCCAGTGGGAGGAAGCCCGGCCTGTCCAACCTCTCCTCATAAGACAATCCGCTCATTCAGGTATCAACGTGGTAAAAACCCCTGCCTCAGAAATCTATCTCAAAACCACTTTGCCAGTTTCTTTGGAGGTTTTAAACTTGTATCAGCTTAAAATATGACTAAAATTTAACATAAATGGTTCTACCGTTGGGTGAGGGAAGATGTGATAAACGAGGAAGGAGCAGGGTGGCAATAAGGAGTGTGGCAGGAAGGGCCAGAGCGACAAACAGTTGAGGCTGGAGATTGTGAAAATAAAATGGCAGAATCAAAGGTACTATAAGGACACTGCATGCATTCAGATAATAAGGTAGCTGAATTGAAGTTACAAATCAAAGTAAACCAATATTGCAGAGAGCTAGGTTCAGGACGACCAAGGTTGGAAGCTGAAAGTTCAAGGGTATTCAGGCGCTTGGGAAGAATAGACAGAAAGGGAATGTAATGATATCATGGTTATGTTGTAATTCACTGACTAACCACTAGGAGTCTCAATAGTACATTAGTGAATATTAGAGTTGGGTGACCTCAGACTGACTAGGAAGCTGGGAGAGAGGTTGCTTATGTATGTTCATACTGTTATTCATCTGTTGTTTTGTATATAGTTGACCGACTGTTTAATGTCAATAAATTGTTTTATAGCTTTAGCTACCAGAGTTCTTGTAATATAAATCAGGCCATCCGACAAGAACATTACAGGGAAAGGAGGTGGTGCCCTGTGAGGAGAGATTGAGGAAATCCAGCCCGCAATCTCCACTTCTCATTGAAGTGAACAAAATTCTTCCAGGGTTCGACAGGGTAGATGTAGGAAAGATGTTTCCCATGGTTGGAGGATGAGGTCTAGAATGGTTTCAGGTAGGCCATTTAGGACTGAGATGAGGAGGAATTTATTCACTCAACAGGGAAGAAGAGAGCGACATTTATTTACTCCAACGGTGGTTAGAATGCGGAAATTGTTACTGTGGTTGAGGTAAATAGTTCTGATGTTTTCAAAAGGAAATGAGATGTGCACAGGAGATAAAAATCAAAAGATATGTAAAAAGCTGAGATAAGTGAAAACTCTTCTGCACGGACTGGTTTGACTGAATTACCTCCTCTGTGTCGTAATGACACATGGTTTTAACTCTCTCTGAAGCGGTTTGGGGTCAACCATTTTAATAATGTGTGCATTTAAATTATTTGGCTTATACGAGTTAGGAGCAGGAGTAGGCCACTCGGCCTCTCAAGCCTGCTCTGCCATTCAACAGGATCGTGGCTGATCTAATTTTAACCTCCACTTCACATTATCGGCCTCCCTCCCTGATAACCTTTCACCGCCTTGTTTATCAAGTATCTTATCTGGCTCTGCCTTTAAAAATGTTCAAAGACTCTCCTCTCTTCTTTCGATGAAGAGACTTCCAAAGACACTCAACCCTTCAAGAGAAAAAAAGTTCTTCTCGGGGGAGGTAGTGGCGTAGAGGTATTGTCACTGGGCAAGAAATCCAGCGACGCAGAGCTCTGGGGTCCCGCGTTTGAATCCACCATGACAAATGGTAAAATTTGAATGGCCATTCACATTCACTTTGTCAATGCCCCTCTGGATCTTGTGTTTCAATCGCGTCACCTCTGAACCAGGAAACTAAAATCCTCCCTTACACCATCTCTTCAGCCACGCAGTCATCTGCTATTCCTATTCTCACTGGCACGTGGCACCGGCAGTGACCCAGAGATTTCAACCTTGGGCCCTGCTCTTCAATCTGCTACCTAGGTCTTTGCTGAAGGGCCACCACCCCTTTCTTGAAAGACATCATTAACTCAAGAGTGCAGGAGCAGATGGACCTAAGTGCATCTGTGCAGAAATCATTGCACGTGGTAGGACAGATTGAGAGAAAGTTATCAAAGCAGGCATGCACCGGTATCATGACCGGTACAGGATTGAGAGGGCCAAAGAGCCTGTTCCGGTGTTGTATTGTTCTTTGTTCTTTTAGCAAGTAAAAAGGGAGAAAATCAGTGGAGGCCCTGTAGAGTATAGAAAAGTGCAGGGGAGAATTTAAGAAAGCAATTAGGAGAGCAAGAGGGAGCATGAGCACTGGTGGGTAAGATTAGGGAGAAACGCAAGATATTCTAGAAGTATATCAAGGGGCAGAGCATGAGCAGGGCCCATTATGGACTGATGGATCTCTGCGTCTATTCGGAACCCTGGATATCCATTATCCCTTCTCAGTTTCCAAATAACAGAGGTCAAATCTGTGCTTTTTGGCAAAGTCCACTTACTCTTTATTTGTCAGCTGTGCCACTGGTAAACTTATTTTCAATACAAAACTTAGAAAGTTTCCAACTAGCCCTGCAGCAAGCTAGTCAGATTGATTGTCTTTAGCGAATGCAGTGGTTGAGTTTTCATTCAATTACAGATCGTAGTAATTCTTCAAATCATAATGCACAGGATAAAATAACAAATAATTTAAACAAGAGAAAGGTGGTGATTATCAAAAGCAAAGGAAATAGATTTCAGAAATAGAGCTGGAGTGATCCCGGGATGAGTTTTTCCATCCTGGTCAGTGATTCTTAAGGAGGCTATTATCTTAAGGTCTAGCCTGCTTTTTTAATTCCGATTGGCTTTAACTAATTTATAAATGACTCAATTCAGCCAAAATGTCTGTCCATTAATTTAAGAGATACATGTATTTAAATGTATTGGTGCAAATTTCTCATTCCATCGCTTGCCAATTTTCCAAATTACCCATACCTGCATCTAACAGTAATTAGAAAAACACCGTTTTCGTTAAGACATTATCACTCTAGACTGGCTGTTACCACAGAAATGGGACTACCCGTGCTTGGCAATAGAATGGGGCCTTTTAGCTAATTGACGTCACTGACCTTGCAGATGTGAAACCTAAGAAATTAAAGAAACTAGAACTAAAGTGTATGATCTGGATTAACCCTTAGTGGATTCCCAGCTATTGTGGCACTCGAGTGATGCTTAATATGATTATAGTTAATTATTCTTAATGAGTTCTCATTTTAACCCTTTTACCTCAATCATCTTCCCTTACTCTCATGGTTTGTAGCTGACTAGAAAAGTCAATTTCTATCGGGGACCAAGGGGGTAATTGTGTGTGGAACTGGAGGACATGGGTAGGATGTTAAATGAATACTTCTCATCTGTCTTCACTTGAGAGAAGGAGACCAGAATTCCAGCAAGAGGGATTGTGAGCTTCTTGAATAATCTGACATTGGGGAGTGAGGAGGTGGGCTTGAAAGTGGACAGGGTGGATAGGAGACAGCTGTTCCCCTCAGTTGAAAGGTGGATAATGAGGGGGCATATTCTCAAGGTGAAAGGCAGGAGGTTTAATGGAGGAATCCTTTTTCACCTAGAGGGTGATGGGAGTCTGGAATGCACTGTCTGGGAGGGTAGGAGTGGCGGGGGAGCCTCACGTATGTGAATGAGCACTTGAAATGTGGTAAGGCTATCAGCTAAGTGCTGGAAAGTGGGATTAGTGTAGATTCAGTGCAGTTTAGTTTTCGTAAAATTCCTACAGTGCAGAAGGAGGTCCTCTGGCCCATCAACTAGCACAGTTGCTTCACAGCTCCAGATTCCCGGCTTGGGTCACTGTCTGTGCGGAGTCTGCACGTTCTCTCTGTGTCTGCGTGAGTTTCCTCCGGGTGCTCCCATTTCCTCCCACAGTTAGGTACAGGTTAGGTGGATTGGCTATGCTAAATTGCCATTGGTGTCCAAAAAAGGTTAGGTGGGGTTACGGGGATAGGGTGGAGGTGTGGGCTTGGGTAGAGTTCACCTTCCAAGGGCCGGTGCATATTCAATGGGCCGAATGGCCTCCTTCTGTACTGTAAATTCTATGAAATCAGTGATTCAGCCCCAACCCTACAAAAGAGCACCCTACCTAGGCCCTCTCTTCCCCCCCCCACCCCAACCCTATTATTCCACTTAACCGTTGGACACTGGCCATTTCACCTAACCTGCACATCTTTGGACTGTGGGTGCTGACTCGATGGGCCTGAAAGTGTGGTGGAGGCAGATTGAATCGTGGCTTTCAATAGAGGTTTGAATAATTTTCTGAAGAGGTAACATAAAGGTGAGGTAGTAAGATGAAGTGAGTTGCTCTTGCACAGAACTTACGCCGATCCGGTGGGTCAAGTGGCTCCTGTGCTGCGACCTAAATTTGGTGAATTCTACAAAGCTGTGGATTGTTGAGGGAAGGGAAGACGAGAGGTGTAAAGATGTTGCATGAAATAATGGCTGGAGGCAGATGACCGTTCAGTGAGCCTTGCTTTTCAGTCCTTGAGCCAATCTATTGCCATTCATATGCAGGTCATGGTTATACCATTGAACTTCCCATATGGATATACGACCGTGCTGTTGGAATATTTTCAAAAACATATTAGTGATCACAATAGAAGTCTTACAACACCAGGGTTGTTTCAAATCACTAGCTTTCGGAGCACTGCTCCTTCCTCAGGTCAATCTCCCAGCACTCCTTGTACAGGTGAAGGAGCAGTGCTCCGAAAGCTAGTGATTTAAAACAAACCTGTCGGACTTTAACCTGGTGTTGTAAGACTTCTTACTGTGCTCGCCCCATATTAGTGATCAGAATGGAAAAGCAAAACCCAAATCAAAGATCGGTTTGAAGATTGCACATGAATGTGGGTAATACGGAAGCCAATTTGCCCACAACAGACTCTCTCAATGTGATGATGACCTGATAAACTGTTTTGTGCTGTTGAATGAGGGATGAATGTTGGTCAGGACAGTAGGGTTCACTCCCCCGCTCTTGTTTAAGATAGTGCCAAGGGATGATTTACACCCACCCGAATTGGTGAAGAGACCCTTGGGTTTCATGCCTCCCTATGAAAGACTGCATCGCAGATGAGGCAGTGCTTCCTCAGTAGTGTCACTGTGTCAGCCATGATTGTTGTGCTCAACTGCTGGAGCTCTCCACCCCAGAAATAGAGGCGAAAGTACTCCCACTTGAGCAAAAGCTGATACTTTGAGGGTTCCATGGTAATGTAAAACTAACACGCCAAATTAGGGTTAGGGACAACTGAGGTACTGATTCTAACAATTGAATCGGGTATTTAAAGGCTAGGCTTGGTGTTGATCACATGAAGAATTTACCCCAGCGACACTAGCCATTATGCCGAATTGAGCTTTTGACAATTTAGCGACCAAACGATTCTGTAATGGAGTCACCTAGCTGTTTACTGGTGATTCCATCACCAGAGTGAATAGAATATCGGGGCACTGGGGCAGGAAAGGAGACTGAAGGACCTACCTTTAAAGTGATTGGGAGGAGTTTTATGTATTTTGGGATTCAAGTGGCCAAGGATTGGGGGCAGCTTCACAAGTTAAATTTGGGCAAAGCAGTGGATCAACTGAGAAGGGATTTCCGTAGATGGGACATGCTCCCACTGACGCTGGCGGGGAGGGTTCAGACGGTGAAGATGACGGTCCTTCCGAGACTGCTTTTCTTTTTTCAATGTTTCCCGATTTTTGTCCCAAAGGCTTTTTTCAGAAGTATGAATGCGGCGATGTCGAGGTTTATATGGTCGGGTAAAACCCCTGAGAGTAAGGAGGACACTCCTGGAACGGACCCGCGGAGAAGGGGGCTTGGCTCTCCCGAGTTTTATTAACTATTACTGTGCTGCCAACATATCGATGGTTAGGAAGTGGGTAGTGTGGGAGGGGTCGGTCTGGGAGCGGATGGAGGCAGCATCCTGCAAAGGTACGAGCCTGGAGGCTTTACTGATGGCGCCCCTGCCGGCTCGGTACTCTACAAGTCCTGTGGTGGTGGCAGCCCTGAGGGTGTGGGGGCAATGGAGGCAGCATATGAGACTGGAGGGGGCGTCAGTGTGGTCACCGATCTGTGGCAATCACCAGTTTGTCCCGGGGGGGCTGGATGGGGGCTTTTAAGGTATGGCAGTGGTCAGGGATTGAGAGGTTTGGGAATCTATTCATTCCGGAGGGCTTTCCAACCTTGGAGACATTAGATGAGGAGTTTGATTTGCTGGGTGGGAATGGGTTTCGGTACCTTCAAGTGTGGGACTTTGTACGGAGGCAGATTACAAGCTTTCCTCGCCTCCCCCTGAGGGGACTACAGGATAAAGTGCTGTCAAAAACAGGGGTTGGAGGTGGGAAGGTTTCGGCGATATACAGGGAATTGTTAGAGTAGGAAGGGGCCCCTATCAGAGAGGTGGAGGAAGTGGGAAGAGGAGTTAGGAGGGGAGCTGGAAACTGAACTGCGTGTGAAAAAGCCTTGAAAAGCGTCAATGCATCCTCGTCCTGTGCGAGACTCCGCTTGATTCAGTTCAAGGTAGTCAACAGGGCCCACATAACGGTAGCCTGGATGAGTAGGTTCTTTGAGGAGGTGGAAGACAGATGTGGATGGGGTGGGGGTAGCCTGGCCAACCATGTTCATATGTTTTGGGCATGTCGAAAACTGAGGGAATTCTGGCAGGGATTTGCAGATGTTATGTCAAAGTCCTGGAAGGTAGAGTCCAGAATTGGCGATATTTGGAGGATCCGAGGGCAAAGGGAGGGGAGGCCTGGCCTTCTCCTCCCTGGTGGCCTGGAGACTGATCTTGCTGAGATGGAGGGACTCGGAGGCCCCGAAGTCAGGAGTGTGGGTCAGCGATATGGTAGGGTTTCTCAGTCTGGAGAAAATCAACTTCGCTCTGAGAGGATCAATACAGGGATTCGCCCGGAGTTGGCAGCCGTTCATCGATTTCTTCAACAAAAATTAAATGGCAGCAGTCGGGGGGGGGGGGGGGGCAAAGGGAAAAGCGCGGGGGGGGGGGAGGGGGGAGGAAAACAGGAGGCATGGTAATGTTAAATAAGGACAGGGAACTCCGTATAAGGACAGGGAATTCAGCATACGGGTAATTGGGGACAGGGCGGGAGAAGTGGGGTACGTGGTTTATTGTTTGTTGTTCTTTGAGGGGGTATTTTGTGTGGTTGTTTTAGAAATGTCAACATGCTAAATTGTGAAAATTACAAATGCTTCAATAAAATATTTTTACTACTGAAAAAGAGTGAATAGAATGCTTTTGAGACTGCACGTTCTGGAATCTTCTGGAACCAATATGAGAGCAGGTAATAACTGTGCAAAGATGAATGGCAGGCTAGAGAATTGGTCAGAATATAAAAAACGGCCAACAATGAATAAAAGTTTCATCAGGGGAAATAATTTAAATATGAGAGGAAGCTAGCAAGAAAAGTAAAAATGGCGAACAATTTCTACAGCTTTTAAAAATGTAAAAAAAAACATGCAAGAGTTTCTATTAGTATTTAAACAGGAAAAGAGCCAGCAAAGTGAGTGTTCGTCGTCTAGAGAATGACACTGGGGAGTTCATAGTGGATAATAAGGCAATGGCGGAAGAAACGAATAAAGGTTTTTGCTTCGCTCTTCACAATACAGGATTAAAAAAATATTCCAGTAATAACCGTAACCGTAACTCATGGAAGGGAGGGAAACTTGGTGAAATTACAATCACCAGGGAGACTGACTGAGGAAACTGATGGCGGGCTATCGAGTCTCTACGTGGACTTCATCCTCGGCTCTTAAAGAGCTGTCTGGTGAGGTTAGATTCTGGAAAGGTTCCATCAGACTGGAAAGTAGCAAAAATACCCCCTCCTGTTCAGTAATGATGATCTTTTAGTGTCACAAATAGGCTTGCATTAACACTGCAAATGAAATTACTGTGAAAATCCCCTGGCGCCACACTACGGCGCCTGTTCGGGTAGAATGAGGGGGAATTCAGCATGTCAAATTCACCTAACAAGCATTTTCGGAGGAAACCTATGCAGGTACAGGGAGAATGTGCAGGCTCTGCACAGACAGTGATCCAAGCTGGGAATTGAACCCAGGTCCCTGACACTGTGAAGCAACAGTGCTAACCACTGTGCTACCGTGCTGCCAAGAAGGGTGGGAGGCAGAAAACCAGAAACTATAGTCCAAGTTTGATGTCTGTCATAGAATCATAGAATTTATAGTGCAGAAGGAGACCATTCGGCCCATTGAGTCTGTGCCAGCCCTTAGAAAGAGCACCTTACTTAACCCATACCTCCACTCTATCACTGTAACCCACTAACCCCACTTAATCGTTTGGATACTAAGGGCAATTTAGCATGGCCAATCCACCTAACCTGCACATCTTTGGACTGTGGGAGGAAACCAGAGAACCCAGCGGAAACCCACGCGGACACGAGGAGAGAGTGCAAACTCCACACAGCCATGGGGACGGTGTTGATATCGATCATCATTAAGGAGGTTATAGCTGGGCATTTAGAGAAACTCTAGGAAATCTGGAAGACTCCGAATGGTTTTGTGAAAGGCAAATCTTGTTTATTGGAGTTCTTTTGAAGGTGTAACAAGCTCTGGATAAAAGGGAGCCTATACTTGAATTTGCTGAGCATTTGATAAGGTGCCACATCAAAGAATATTGCAGAAAGTAAAAGGGGATAACATATTCGCATGGGGTTAGGAGATTAGCTGACTGGCTGGCAGAAAAGAGTATGTGTAAATGGGTCTTTACCTGATTGGCTGGATGTGATGAATTAAATTCTGTAGGGGGTCTGCACTGGGAACTCCACTTTAATAATTTTGATAATAACTGTGATGAGGGGAGTGAAGGCGTGGGAGCTAAATTTGCACATGATGCAAAGATAGGTAGGAAAATATGTAGTGAGGAATGGCCCACCTCCTATTTCATGTCTGGTCGTGAAGGCACAAAGCTGGACGTCATCAAAGCTGTCTGTATTCATTGCACTAATCCCACAATCAAATTGTGAAAATGTAATGCAGACACTGTTGTCATCACTCGCAATGCCTTTCTCCACCAGCTTATCGGAAACGTTTTGTTTATGACCAAGTACCAATTCACTCATCACCCTGTAATTGCTAAACCACAGCTTTAAAATACTCCCATCCCTTCACAGTCTCGCTTCTTCCTATCTGTGGAGCCTGTATTGTTCCTATAAGCCTGAGATGTCTGTGCTCCTTCAGATGAACGTCCCCAGATTTAATCACTATATGGAGATGCCAGCGTTGGACTGGGGTGAGCACAGTAAGAAGTCTTACAACACCAGGTTAAAGCCCTACATGTTTGTTTCAAACACTAGCTTTCGGAGCACTGCTCCTTCCTCAGGTGAAGTTCCTCGTACCTCTTCATTCACCCGAGGAAGGAGCAGTGCTCCAAAAGCTAGTGTTTGAAACAAACATGTTGGACTTTAACCTGGTGTTGTAAGACTTCTTACAGATTTAATCACCTCGCCATTGGCAGCAGTGCCTTTAGTTTGGAGGCGCAAAGCTCTGGAATTCCTTCTCTCAGCCACTTCGCGATCTCTGTTTCCTCCTTAAAACCTACCCCTCTTAAAACCAGTTAGGGGCTGTTTAGCTCATTGGGCTAAATTGCTGGCTTTGAAAGCAGACCAAGGCAAGCCAGCAGCACGGTTCGATTCCTGTACCAGCCTTCCCGAACAGACGCTGGAATGTGGCGACCAGGGGCTTTTCCCAGTAACGTCATTTGCAGCCTACTTGTGACAATAAGCGATTTTCATTTTTCATTTTTCACCAAGCCTCCTGCAAATAGGTTGGGATGTTTTATTAAGTAACAGGTGCTATATGAATACCAGCAGAAAGTGCAGGGGAAACTTGGAAAGTTGCAGCATCTGAGCACAGAGGAACCGAGTCACCGGAGCTGAATTCAGGATCTCTCGCCGGAGCTGAATCCAGGTTAGGTGGATTGGCCATGCTAAATTGCCCTTAGTGTTGGGTGGGGTTACTGGGTTATGGGGATAGGGTGGAGGTGTGGCCTTGGGTAGGGTGCTCTTTCCAAGAGTCGGTGCAGACCTGATGGGCCGAATGGCCTTAAATTCTCTGATTCTAATCGCACCCGCAAATCGGCTCACCCTAACGGTCATTAAGCCACAGCTGGAGTACAGCGTGCAGTTCTGGTCACTGCACTAGAGGAACAAACTGATTGCTCGAGAGGGTACAGAGGAGATTCACCAGACTGTTGCCTGGGCTGGAGCGTTTCGGCTTTCAGCTCTCTGGGGGTCAGGGGAAGGGGCCTGATTTGAGGTGTATAAAAAATTATGAAGGACATGGACAGGAAGGAATTTTTCCCCTTGGCAAAGGAGTCAATAACCAGGGGGGTCATAGATTTAATGTGAGGAAAAACGTTTTCATCCCGAGGGTTGGGAATCTGGAACTCACTGCCAGGAAGAGACGGGAACCCTCACGACATTTTAAGAAGTATTTAAATGAGCGCTTGAGATGCCAAGTGCTGGAAAATGGGATTGGAGTACATAGGTGTCTGATGGCTGGCATGGACACAGTGGGCCGAAGGGCCTCTTTCCCCGCTGTAAAAACTCTATGACAATGGACTCTAATTTCTTTCTCTCCCGAGCCCTGTCATTTTCTTCCCCTCCAGCAGTTGGGTCTTCTGAAGGGTACCATTGAATCTGCTTTCCATCGTTGTTTTAGACTGTGTGCGGTTCCAGATGTGGGGTAAGATTCTCCGTCCATCACTGCCGGCGGGATTCTCCGTTTCCGCCACAGTAAATGGAGTTTTGGCTGAGCACCAAATTCTCCGTTCTCGCTGGCGGCGGCAACAGGGCGAATTCGGAACAGAGAATCCTAGCGAATGTCACTTCTGCCTCTTTTTTTTTTTGCCAATCACCTTGAGACTTATCCACTGGTTACTGACCCTTTCTCGTTCCTCCTTTTTTTTGAAGTTGTTTATCAAAACCTTGCTGAGTTTTTCCAAGTAAAACTTTGGAGACCCGACACCTGCAATCATCCGACATGGGAGCACAGATTATTGGGCACACTTACTGCTACCTCCACAAGTCAGCAGCTCTTCTGCCTTCACAGAACTAATCCCCCCAATTCCAGTCGATGAACCTGTATCAGAGCTGATCGTGTTTTTGGGACATCCAATGGTGCAGTGGTGAGCACGAGGCAACTGAGAGCCCTGGACTAGGAGAGATAAAATAACAATCTTTATTGCCACAAAGAGGCTTGCATTGCAATGAATTTACTGTGAAGAGCCCCTAGTCGCCACATTCCGACGCCTGTTCAGGTACACTGGGAGAATTCAGAATGTCTAAATGACCTGACGGATAGAGGATCAGAGTAATGACTTTGTGCATTTCATTGAGAAGCTAGCTGGGTACGTGAGGGAGAATGGAATGGGAAGGATGTGTGAATAAGCCATGAATGTGAGATGGTGACTTCTGTACGGTAGATTCCATGTAGAATTTCACATGTTGCCGAAGCTTTTGTCTTGCAATCAGGACAAACACAAAAATGCCAAATTTTAAATGATCACAGCAATTTGTACCATAGGATAAAAGGTTGCTGACTGGATGGTAACTTGATTTTGGCATTCCGTGGAATTGGATTGGGGAACTATAGGCTCCTCAAGCTTCTGAAGAATTCACAAGGCTTGGATATTTGTTTGCAGAGACCGCTTCCCTCTGTGTCAATGTTCAAGCTTTGTACTATCAAGATTCTACATAATAATCCACCAGGATATTCCTGAGTATGTCGAAAGGAACAACAATCTCTAAGGCCCTGGTTGAAAGGTTGCTAAGCATTATAGTTTGCTGAAATTAAACTCCCATGTTCCTACAAATCATTGTTTTAGTTGACCTTTTGTTATGCACTCCAGCGTTGTGTCCTCTAAAGGGACAGGGTCCTGCCAAGTCTGCTATCCATGGATAGCTGCCATAAACATCACGTGTCCATTTCTGCCTGTGGCTGGTTGGCTGCTCAACTGTAAGAGACAGGTGGTGTAGCCATTCACCATCCTGTGTGCAGTCCATTAGAGTGTTGCTTGCTTACTGACTGGCCTGGGAAGATCTTTGGGCTGTCCCAACATTTGTTTCTAAATTTTTCCAAATAAGGGGCAATTTAGTGTGGCCAATCCACCTACCCTGCACATCTTTGGCTTGTGGGGGTGAAACCCTCGCAGACACAGGGAGAATGTGCAAACTCCACACTGGTGGTGACCTGGGGCCAGGATCGAATCCGGGTCCTCGTCGCCGTGAGGCAGCAGTGCTAACCACTGCACCATTGGATGTCCCAAAAACATGATCAGCTCTGTATTTAAAAATAACTTGGCTTGTTTGTTTTTACACTGCTGGCTGGCCTATGAAATCGGATAGCTGCTTATCTAACACCGTTGGCACTAAGTTCACGAGTACATGCTGTATATCTTCCATTAGTTGTCGCTGTCAAACATTCTACAGCATTGATTGAGAGTAGGAAGGGAAATCGGGTGGAACATTTCACTCCTTGGCACTCCTAGGAACAAGACGAGGCCATTCATTCATTTGAGCACGCTCCGCCATTCAACAAGGCCATTGTTGGTCTGCACATCTGCATTATTTACCTACCTTGTCTTCATATCCCTTGATTCCCAACCTAACCAGCAGCAGCACGGTAGCATTATGGATAGCACAATCGCTTCACAGCTCCAGGGTCCCAGGTTCGATTCTGGCTTGGGTCACTGTCTGTGCGGAGTCTGCACATCCTCCCCGTGTGTGTGTGGGTTTCCTCCGGGTGCTCCGGTTTCCTCCCACAGTCCAAAGATGTGCAGGTTAGGTGGATTGGCCATGATAAATTGCCCTTGGTGTCCAAAATTGCCCTTAGTTTGGGTGGGGGTACTGGGTTATGGGGATGGAGTGGAGGTGTTAACCTTGGGTCGGGTGCTCTTTCCAGGAGCCGGTACAGACTCGATGGGCCGAATGGCCTCCTTCTGCACTGTAAATTCTATAATCTATGATCTATTCATCTCTGACTGATTGGCTCCGGCCTTTTGAGGCAACGAGAGTTGCTGTTCTTGATTCCCTCCCGCATGACCTGGTTTTGATTTGTATTATGAATATTTGTTCCTCCAATTAGAGAGCATTTACGGACGGCCATTGATATCTACAGGGTGAAGGGTGGGGGTGGTGCAATACAACATCTGGGATGAGTAGGGGCCGAGTGTCAGGAGGTGGTTGCATTGGTCCATGCAGTGCTTGTGTTCTGATATTCTTCCCATTGCTCTATTCCTGTTCCAGGTTGGGTTCTTGAAGATCAGTCACAAATATGAAATCACGTTTCTGCTGCCAGCGAGCCAAAACCTGCGACAAGAGGCCAGCTCTTCCCCACTTCCGAACCTTTACCTGAAGCTGATCGACATAGCTCCTGTAACTGAAGGTGAGTGCCCTTTGCACTGAACACATGGGGCTTGGCAAAAGAAGCAGAAGTGACAGGAGGGAGTGCAATTTGTGATTAGGATTCGGAATGTATTCCCCGTAAATAGAATCATAGAGTCCCTACACTGCAGCAGGAGGCCATTTGGCCCATCGGATATGAACCGACCCTCTGTAAGAGCAGGCCCACTGTCCAGCTCTATCCTTGTAACCCCAGCCAACCTGCACACCTCTGGACAGAGGCAGTTTATCATGGTCGATCCACCTAACCTGCACATCCTTGGAGTGTGGGAGGAAACCGGAGCACCCGGAGAAAACCCACGCAGATACGGGAAAAGGCGCAAACCCCACACAGAGAGTCCTCACAGAAATTGAACCTGGGTCTCTGGTGCTGTGAGGCAGCAGTGCTAACCACTGTGCCACGGTGCCACCCCATGATGGTGTGACAGGGGGAGGGGGTGGGGTGGTAGGACAAACTACGTTGCTCACAGAATGGACAATGAAGAGTTGATTGGCTGAAAGGCCTCCACCAGCTCTACTAAGCTTCAGGTGATTCAGGATATGATGTTGGTGCCAGCCTTGGCTCACTTGTTGGCACTTGTCATGATATGCAGACATGCAGATAATGATATGCAGACAGGCAGCTAATGAACACAGAGAACAGGAGATGAACAACAAGTAGGCAGGACACTCAGGGGTGGTATCTCACTATAAAAGTCACGAGGTGCTCACACTCCGCCTCTTCCCACTGATGAATATCTACAGAGTAAGTCAGGGTGTATTGACAGTATCACACCTCCAGCACGTGGCTAAGAGCTAGTCTGGTTCAGTCAGACAGAGTAACCACACTTAGGTTAGCAGAGAGTCAAACTCGGAGAACTGTGCTAACTGTGTGACAGGTTCAATAAATCAGATTGAACTAACTTCAAGGTCTGGAGGATCTTTTGGTTAAAGCTGCATCCAGTTGCAGCCTGTGTTATCCCAGAGTACATAACACAACATGGTACCAGGAGTGGGGGGGGGGCCTCCGGGTCCACAGCTTGAGTTCAGGCTCCTACTGCAGAGACTTGTGCTGACTGAGGGAGTGCTGCACTGTTCAGAGATTTTAAATGGGACGTTAAACTCTGGGCCCCATCTGCACGCTCAAAGTTTTTTTCTAAAAATCCTACCGTACTATTTTTGAAGAAGGGCAGGGGGGTTTTTCCTGGCATCTTGACCAATATTCATCTCTCAACCAAAATCACCCAAAACAGACAACCTGGTCACCACCATCACTGCAGTTGTCTGTTTTATCTGTGTGCACATTGACTGCCAGGCTTTCTACATGACAAATAGCTGGCACAGATGAGATGGGCTGAATGGTCACCTTCTGTGCTGTACGGTTCTGTTATTGTGATTGATTGTCTGGATACTGACCAGCCAACCTTGCTGAAACATTGTTTGTGAATCTCCGCTAACACCTCCGCTGTGATACCTCTCCGCACTCTTCAAACACCTGCTGTGGAAGTGTCAGTATTTGGGGTTAAGAGGGAGAGACCATCTTGGTGTATTTGAGATGCTTAAAAGAAATACTTGTATTTTTAAAACACCTTTAGAATCTTAGGGCATCCTAAAACACTTCAAGAAGTTTTTTTTAAAGTCTGTTCACTGTTGCAGTGTAGGAAATACAGTAACTAATTTGCACACAGTGGGCGAGTTGTCTTGTGAGGAGAGGTTGGACAGGCTAGGAGTTTAGTGTAAGAGGCAACTTGATTGGCCCTGTATGTTTCAATGGCCACGCTGCGCCGGAAAAGCAACTCGCTGCGATGCAGCGTGGCCAAGACGGGAGACCCTGCTCCCAGATCTACCCAGCTTGCTACCCCTCACGAGATTGCTTTGGATCTCACGAGATGTTGCAATGTAAATCCCGCCCATTGTCGGTGGGGTCACCTTTTGGCAAATCTGCATATTAGAGCAAGACAGCTTATCTCGCTCTGATATGCAGATTCCCGAGGTACCCAAGGCTTTGGGATTCATCTCCTTTGCCTTGGAAATCTTAGACGAGCGTTGTTCAGCACTGGCCGCCACAAACAGCACTTGTAGGGGGGGGGCCTCCCAGGAGATCGAAGGTCCCCCAGCTACATGCCTTTTGGGCACATTGGTTACCTGGCATTGCTGATGCCACCTGGGCATCCTGGCTGTGCTACCTGGCAGTGCCAGGCTGGCACCCAATATGTCCAGGTGGCTCTGCCAGTTGGCAAGGGCACTGTCAGGATGGCATTTTTTTTGTGTGCGATCAGGCCGGGGGTGTCCTGCATGAGTGTTGAGGAGGAGGGGTGGCAGCAGGTCGGGTATCACTTTGGGGAGCCTCAGGATGTCATTTAAAAATGGTGTCCTGACCTCTGAAGAGTTCCGGTGAGCAGAGCTCCCCACTGTACAAAACGGGGGGTATGTGGGGGCTTGGGGTGCGGGTTCCCCATTCCCCCGCTAGTCGGGGTGAATAGCCGTGTGTTTCACGGCACTGGGAAACACGTGGCCAAATGCGCTCACTATGGGACTTTGTTCCCTTTTGGGAGAATCGAGCCCATAAGACCGTTAGGAGTGGATGAGGAGACGACGTTCCCTCTTGTGGGAGAATCTAGAACGAAGGGTCTCTGCTTAATCAGGGGTCATCCAGTTAAACGAGGTGAGGAGAAATATTTTCTCGCCAGAGGGTTGAGAGTCCCAGGAACGTTCTTCCTCAAAAGTCAGTGCAAGCACAGTTTTTGAGTATTTGAGGCAGCGGTAGGCAGATGCTTGATAAACTCGGGGGTGAAAGGTTATCGGGGATAGGCGGGAAGTTACATTTTGATGATCAGTCATGATCTTATTGAACTCCAGAACAATCTCGAAGGGCAGAGTGGCCTACTCCTGCTCCTAACTTGTTATGTTCGTATCCCCAGAACACCACAGTGAAAATGACTGAGGGATAAACATTGGCCCCGTCGAAGTAACGGCCAACAAATCCTTTGCGCCCAAGGGTTAGGACGGGGCCTGGGTATTAGTGTCTCAGCTGGACGGCGTTTGCGTGTCTGTGTCATCGGGAAGGGGGTTAAGAAAGGAAACGCAACACCTAATAAGTTAGGCTTCCATGAAGTGCCATAAACGTCTGTGGGGCCTGATCTTGAGGAATGATAGCTTCCGTCCAGTTGACAGACCGAGGGAGAGCAGGCAGTCCTCTGCACACTCTCTCTCAGTCAATGCTTGCAGCCTTTGCGATTTGGAGCCAAATTTCCAGCCAGCTTTTAGACTTTGACTCTGTTCTGACCGGCTGGACGGCGGCCCTCTGCTGTCATCCCCAGGACCCACGGGAGAATTCACTGCACTGATTGGGCACCGGGCGGGAGCTCGGTGTGTTTGCAGTGCTCTGGGATGCAGCCGGTCCCTCCCCCCTGCTGCTTTCTTAACATGATGTGGAGATGCCGGCGTTGGACTGGGGTGAGCACAGTAAGAAGTCTTACAACACCAGGTTAAAGTCCAACAGGTTTGTTTCAAACACGAGCTTTCGGAGCACGGCTCCTTCTTCAGGTGAAGAAGGAGCCGTGCTCCGAAAGCTCGTGTTTGAAACAAACCTGTTGGACTTTAACCTGGTGTTGTAAGACTTCTTACTGTGCTTTCTTAACAAACCAGCCTTTGTGCTCCGGCTGCTGAACGCTCCGTTTGCCACATGTCCTCGGAAGCGCGCGTGATTAGGATTCCCCATTGATATTCAGGGGAAAAAAAGCTAATAAATCACACCGATTTTTAAAATGCACAACTAGTCACTCTACCGCAGCTCCAATCCAATCGGCACTGAGCTAATTAAAAATTAAAACCCAAGTCGAGGTCGCTTCCAATAAATCTAGCAATGCACCAAGTGCAGGGCAGTACGCTCTGGGGATAATATTGACTTGGCACTGCACTGCGGTACAGACCTTTTTTCTCTCTCGCACAGATTCCGATCAGCACACTGGGCTACAGCGTGATATCGCAGCTTTGAGGTTGAATCCTGAGTACAGCTTGAAACAAACTGGCTCGAGTCTCTTAGGAACCCAACAGCAATGTGTTAAAACTCTGACAGGTAGATAGGGAGAGGCTGTTTCCTCTGGTGGGAGAATCGAGAACTGGAAGGGAGGGGGGGCATAATCTTCAAATTAGGAGTAAAACCGGGAAGTGTTTCTTATGGTAGTGAAGAGGCGACCCCGGCGGTATTATCGCTGGAGCAGCGGCCCAGGGTGATTCTCTGGAGACCTGGGTTCAAATCCCATCATGTGGCGAGTGTTGGAATTTTGAATTCGGTAAAAATCCGGAATTAAAAGTCTAATCGCTTAAAAAACCTATCTGGTTCCCTAATTTTCCTCGGGGGAGGAAATCGGGCCCATCCTTATGACTCTGGATCCACAGCAATGTGGTTGACACTTAATGCCCTCACAACCGCTTATCAAGTCCCACCATGGATTGCTATGGTTCAAGAAGGCAGCCCATCTCCACCTTCTGGCAATAAATGCTGGCCTAACCATCCACGCCCACATCTCCGTTAAAGAATCCAGAGATTTCCAGCTGGAAATTCATCATTATTTTGGTACGTCTCTCCAGGGACACGGAATAAAGACAGGTATATGGAGTTGAGGTGCAGGTCGGCCATGGGTTAATTGAATGATGCAGCAGGCATGAGGGGCTGAATGGCCGCCTCCTCATACTTGTGGGCAGAGAGGTGCAGGGGGCAACCGTGCAAGGCACCACCATGCCAGCCCCTGGATCGTTCTAGGGGTTCCCTACTGATCACCCATAATCGCCATCGATTGCTGAAGCCTCTGGCCGTGCGACTGAAGGCTATTGCTAATGGGGCATTGGCAATCGTGGCCAAGTGAGCACTTCACACATGCCAAGTGGATCCCTGTGGGTAGGCGGGCCATGTAACATGTGGGAGCCATTGTCTAGCACCCAATCATGCCTTGAAGCATGGACACTGTGCTTGAACACTGCGGGAGGCAACATCACACGAGCAGCAGCCAACATCCGAACACCCAGTGGAGGGGACATGTCCATGGCCGGAGGGTGTGTGAGTGCCACGGGGAGGGGGGATGCCTGGAGAGATGGGCAGAGGGTTTGGCCTGCATTGACAGAGGCATTATGCTGGTTGTGCATATGGGTGTTTATTGTGTTTTGTAATCCCCCCCCCCCCCGACCCCGGTGCCTTCAGTGATCGTCAATGTGCTTTTCCTTCCTAGCTCTGCTGTTACCTCTAGGTGTGTCCCAAGGTTGCACATCTTGAGGTGGAGGCAGTCAGCTGCTCACCACTTCCCATGGCCTTCGTTGCCCCTGGCGGGTGTCATCTGGGGCCGGAGGGCCCGGCTCACTTGGCGGCACTGGCACAATCGTGCTGCCCTGTCCCATGTGCTAACTGCGAGACGCGGTCTCATCAGAGGTGGAACTCTGGGGAGCTGGTGGCTACCATCGCCACTCCATGGGACGGGTTATGGTTGGCAGCATGCACCCCTCCTCCTGCTCAGTGCTCATAGGGCCCTGGGGTTTACCTTGGGATGGCGGGTTTAAGCCCCGGCTGCCTCTGCATCATCTGGCTCTTCCAGCCCTGATCCCTGCACCATGGTGCCGACGCCCTCAGCGATGCTCCTCAGTGACTGGGACAGGCTCCGCAGCACCTCGGCCATTCCCATCTGAGGGCGGGACATGTCCCGCAGAACCTCCAGGTCAGTCTGGTACTGGGTGACATCGGACATCCTGCCGAGACCCTCAGCCATGGCTGTCACTGACTGCGAGACGCCTTGGACACCTTCATTAATGGTGCGAACATCGTACACCGTGATCGCTACCCTAGCAGTGTTGCCTTGGTGCCAAGCATGGCCGGCAACATCTCCTCCTGCGCTTGTAGCCTCTGGGTCTCTTCCTGGACTGCTGGAGTGTTGCTGACATCTCCCTCTGAATGTCCCAACCGCACACTAATGTCTCCATCAGCTCCGGGTAACCCTGTACCAGAGGCTCAGTGTCCGGCTCTGACCCAGCTGGGTCCCAGGCACCAGCAGACCCCCAACTGCTGTCTTGCCTGGGGGTTCTTACCGCATGGGCATGGGCATGGTGGGGGGGAGAGGGGGGGGGGGGGGGGAAGAAGGAAGGAGGGAGGGAAGGGAAGGGGGGAGAATTAGCATGGTTTCATGAAGGGGAAATCAAGCTCGACAAATCTAGTGGAATTCTTCAAGGATGTAACAAGTAGAGTTGACGAGGGGAGCCAGTCGATTTGGTGTATTTGGACTTTTAGAAGGGTTTTGACAAAGTGCCACTTAAGAGATTAGCGTGTGGAAAGGAATTGAGAACATGCGATTAGGGGTAATGTATTGAGGTGGAGAGAACAACTTGTGGACAGACAGGAAACAAACAAGTAGGAATAAACAGAACTTTTTCAAATGGCAGGCAGTGACTAGTGGGATACCGCAGGGAGGCAGGCAGTGACTAGTGGGGTACCGCAGGGACGGAGGCAGTGACTAGTGGGATACCGCAGGAAGGCAGGCAGTGACTAGTGGGATACCGCAGGGAGGCAGGCAGTAACTAGTGGGATACCGCAGGGAGGGAGGCAGTGACTAGTGGGATACCGCAGGGAGGCAGGCAGTGACTAGTGGGATACGCAGGGAGGCAGGCAGTGACTAGTGGGATACCGCAGGGAGGCAGGCAGTGACTAGTGGGATACCGCAGGGAGGCAGGCAGTGACTAGTGGGATACCGCAGGGAGGCAGGCAGTGACTAGTGGGATACCGCAGGGAGGCAGGCAGTGACTAGTGGGATACCGCAGGGAGGCAGGCAGTGACTAGTGGGATACCGCAGGGAGGCAGGCAGTGACTAGTGGGATACCGCAGGGAGGCAGGCAGTGACTAGTGGGATACCGCAGGGAGGCAGGCAGTGACTAGTGAGATACCGCAGGGAGGCAGGCAGTGACTAGTGGGATACCGCAGGGAGGCAGGCAGTGACTAGTGGGATACCGCAGGGAGGCAGGCAGTGACTAGTGGGATACCGCAGGGAGGCAGGAAGTGACTAGTGGGATACCGCAGGGAGGCAGGCAGTGACTAGTGGGATACCGCAGGGAGGCAGGCAGTGACTAGTGGGATACCGCAGGGAGGCAGGCAGTGACTAGTGGGATACCGCAGGGAGGCAGGCAGTGACTAGTGGGATACCGCAGGGAGGCAGGCAGTGACTAGTGGGATACCGCAGGGAGGGAGGCAGTGACTAGTGGGATACCGCAGGGAGGCAGGCAGTGACTAGTGGGATACCGCAGGGAGGCAGGCAGTGACTAGTGGGATACCGCAGGGAGGCAGGCAGTGACTAGTGGGATACCGCAGGGAGGCAGGCAGTGACTAGTGGGATACCGCAGGGAGGCAGGCAGTGACTAGTGGGATACCGCAGGGAGGCAGGCAGTGACTAGTGGGATACCGCAGGGAGGCAGGCAGTGACTAGTGGGATACCGCAGGGAGGGCAGGCAGTGACTAGTGGGATACCGCAGGGAGGGCAGGCAGTGACTAGTGGGATACCGCAGGGAGGGCAGGCAGTGACTAGTGGGATACCGCAGGGAGGCAGGCAGTGACTAGTGGGATACCGCAGGGAGGCAGGCAGTGACTAGTGGGATACCGCAGGGAGGCAGGCAGTGACTAGTGGGATACCGCAGGGAGGCAGGCAGTGACTAGTGGGATACCGCAGGGAGGCAGGCAGTGACTAGTGGGATACCGCAGGGAGGCAGGCAGTGACTAGTGAGATACCGCAGGGAGGCAGGCAGTGACTAGTGGGATACCGCAGGGAGGCAGGCAGTGACTAGTGGGATACCGCAGGGAGGCAGGCAGTGACTAGTGGGATACCGCAGGGAGGCAGGCAGTGACTAGTGGGATACCGCAGGGAGGCAGGCAGTGACTAGTGGGGATACCGCAGGGAGGCAGGCAGTGACTAGTGGGATACCGCAGGGAGGCAGGCAGTGACTAGTGAGATACCGCAGGGAGGCAGGCAGTAACTAGTGGGATACCGCAGGGAGGCAGGCAGTGACTAGTGGGATACCGCAGGGAGGCAGGCAGTGACTAGTGGGATACCGCAGGGAGGCAGGCAGTGACTAGTGGGATACCGCAGGGAGGC